>NC_057726.1:32126155-32243483 GCF_004010195.1 Chiloscyllium plagiosum
AGGAGGTTTACCAGGAGGCTGCCTGGAATGGAGGGCTTATCTTACGAAGAGAGGTTGACTGAGCTCGGACTTTTTTCATTGGAAAAAAGAAGGAAGAGAGGGGACCTAATTGAGGTGTACAAGATAATGAGAGGCATAGATAGAGTTGATAGCCAGAAACGTTTTCCCAGGGCATAAATTGTTAACAAGAGGGGTCATAGTTTTAAGTGGAAAGTATAGCGGGGATGTCAGAGGTGGGTTCTTTACGCAGAGAGTTGTGGGAGCATGGAATGCGTTGCCAGCAGCTGTTGTGGAAGCGAAGTCATTGGAGATATTTAAGAGACTGCTGGACATGCATATGGTCACAGAAATTTGAGGGCTCATACATTAGGTTTACCTTACATGAGGATCAATGGTCGGCACAACATCGTGGGCTGAAGGACCTGTTCTGTGCTGTACTGTTCTATGTTCTAAGTTCTAATATTTCTTTGTGGACTTCAGTTTTTAAGGATTGTAGAAATTTGATCTCTACAAAATGTTGTGTTCATCAGGACTAGTTTGAAACAGCATTACTGAAAAGCCTTTGGACATCAAAAACCCTTGGGTCATAGAATCATAGAGATGTACAGCACGGAAACAGATTCTTCAGTCCAACTCATCCATGCCGACCTGATATCCCAACCTAATCGAGTTCCATTTGCCAGCATTTGGCCCATATCCTTCTAAACCCTTCTTATTCATATACCCATCTAGATGCCTTTTAAATGTTGTAATTGTATCAGCTTCCATCACTCCCTCTGGCAGCTCATTCCATACATGCACCACCCTCTGCGTGAAAATGTTGACCCTTAGGTTCCTTTTAAATTTTTCCCCTCTCATCCTAAACCTATGTTCTCTAGTTCTGGACTCCCCCACCCCAGGGTAAAGACCTGTGATAGGTGGATGTACACAAGTCCATCATACAGGTAAGAGTTACCACTGTATCTGTAACACAAAAGCTGGAGAACATATCACCTTCACAACTGATGGGACATTTGAGACTATGTCCACCAGAAAAAGTATAAAAACTGAAAGAACTGTGGATGCTGGAGATCAGAAACAAAAACAGAAATTGCTGTGAAAACTCAGCAGGTTTGGCAATATCTGTGGAAAGAAATCAGAGTTAATGTTTCAGTCTCAGTTTTGTTTTCTCTCCACAGACCCTGCCAGACCTGCTGAGCTTTTCCAGTAATTTCTGTTTTTGTTTCCATCAGATACAGTACCTGAACTGGCTAGATTATGCCCTTCAATATCACCCTGAAAGGGTCTTTGTCATTACAGTGCAGTCTTCATAATATGGTCCTTCATAGAGTTTTGTATCCTGCGGCCCTTGATGAAGCTAGCTAATGGGGGGATGGAATGGAGTGGAGTATAAGAGAGCTGATGGTAAACGGCATTAACCCTGAACAGAGAGATGTCCCTGCTGCTTAACAAGATGGCATCCTCCTGCCACAATCCAAGAAGATGAACACTTTCCTTCATCAATCATTCTCAGGCCTGTGAAGCTATTGTGGCATCTCACTTTTGTGTAATCAGTGGAAGACTTTGGCACAAGTCTTCTCTTTCTGTTGTGTAACTGCTGTGTTGCTGCACGGTTGTCTGAATGAGTTTCGCAAATCATTGGATCTGCTTCCAATCCTTCACCTGCTAACTGTAATTGGACATGAATTAAGGACTCAACTCTGAAAAATCTGAATTTAAGTCAGTTTCACATAAGCAGCAGTTATCTGAACCCAGAAACAGACCTAGCTCCTATTTCCTGCACCCATGACGAAAATCCAGTCCTTCAGCTTTTTCACATCCAAAAGAACACATTAATTAAAATGTCATCTACCCTGCAATTGACTAGTTCCACTACTTAGTCACTTCCTTCCACATATCCAAATCTACACCAAATGTAACTATGGATAATTATGATAATAAACTGACAATAGAAAATTGCATGTAATCAACAAACCTCTGTTTAGCAATGCACCAGTATCTAAACATTTTGGTGAATTGCACCCACATCAGGAAACGTACCTTCACAACTTAAAATCTATAATGCACTTAATAATACTCTTGTAAGCTGAATTCAGGGGCAATTTTTTTAAAAAATAGCAGTCATGAAGAAAGCCTCTTCATTAAGGAAGATGTAATTTGGAACTTTGGTTAGCTTTTTTCAAAAATAGGACTAGAATAATGGTGTAATGATGCCTTTTCAGCAAAAGCTTATCTAAAAGACTCTATATCCCAAAGAACTCCTATTCTGCAAAAGGTGAACAGTAATTACAATGCAAAGTGACGCATTCCATCAGAGAACGAGTCTTTGGACGTCTTTTGATCTCTAATGAAGCTATGTAGGAACATAGCCAGGAATTGATGGAACAGAAGTAATAAGGGGAATGGTAGACCATTTTGGGAAGGAGAAATGGGTTCAGAGATTGTGATATTAAGGTAGTTGGGCTGGTGTTCACATCAGCCATTTTTATAATTGTGGCATATCGGGTTTTTTCCCACCATTGTAACTGTTCTTGATATTTTGTGCAATAAAACAAATTATGAATTAAAACCAAACATGTCCCCTTGCCTAGTGATAACTTGGTCAGCCTTTGAAAATTTGAAAGGGCGTAAGCAAGAGGTGGTGTTCCAGTTCAGAATACAAAGAAGTTTTACTGTTATAGTCCCAAGTTACTGTGTGAGCAGAAAAAGAGTTAGATTTGTCATGTGAGTTGATTTCCAAAAGATCAGAGTCATGTTTAAAATGTTAGCAGCCCAGACTCCAGGGATTTCACGTACAACTCCCTTCCAATCTACTAAATCACAAATGTGTCACAACAGAAACGAAGATGTAAACAAAAGAACATTTACATGCCTTAATATTAACTAAGGCAATGAAACATTTTTGCCCAGAACTCCAGGTAGGGACGCAGATTTGGATAAGACATGAGTAATAGGCCATCCTTCCTTAAATGCAGATGAACACCTAGCCAGGGCAGCTACTGTTATCATTTGTATCTGGTTGCAAAATAAAGTGAAAAGTGTTGTATAGTGTTGCCACGCTCCAGCACCATCTTAAAACACAGAAAAATAAACTAAAACATACAATATAGAGGCAGAAAAATAAAGAAATAAAGTTCAACTTTGCAGTCCTTCTTGTTGAGTGCTCAACCATGGGCTTGGAGTGGCCAGCCATGAGTGCCCTCACACTGCCAGAACAAGAGTTGCCTCTACCAATATGCTGCCACTACCATAAGTCCTCATTGGACCATGCCAAGGCAACCACCACTGATGCTGCAGGGTCCCGCACAACCCAAGCTCAACTCCACAGCCAAGAGTCTACTCTGGCGTGATCTCTCCAATGCAACCACCACTACGAGTCTGTGCTGGGAACCCAAACTCACCACCATCGCAACAGCCATGAGTCAGTGCTGGGCTGCCTCATCAATGCAAAAGCTGTGAGGAACCCAAACTCGCCTCCACCACGAGTCTGCACAGGCTCGCCTCACTGCCTTTGCCACAACTGAGCTCTTCACAAGAGATAAGTAAAAAGAACAAAAACTGATATCATTAATGGACCAGTCAAACAGGAACTTGAATTAATAGATAATATTCTATTTGCTTTTCTTTTAATGATGTGGTCTCCCAGTGAAAGATAAGTATGCAATGCTGCGAATGTTGATTAACAACTAAATGGAAGTTTATTGCAAAAGAAATAAAGATGTGATAAAAAATATCCAAACTGATAATACAAATTAAAAACTTTTTTTTATTTGTTCATTTGTGGGATATGGATGTCACTGGCTGGCCAGCTTTTATTGCGCATCCCCAGTTGCCCTTGAGCAGGTACTGGTGAGCCACCTTCTTGAACTGCTGCAGTCCACCTGTTATAGGTTGACCCACAATGCCATTAGGGAGGGTATTCCAGGATTTTGACCCATCAAAAGTGAAGGAATAGTGATATATTTCCAAGTCAGGATGATAAATGGCTTGGAGGGGAACTTGAAGGTGGTGTTGTTCCCATATATCTGCTGCCCTTGTCCTTCTAGATGGTTGTGGGTTTGGAAGATACTGTCTAAGGATCTTTGGTGAATTTCTGCAGTGCGTCGTGTAGATAGTACACATTGTTGCTACTGAGCATCGGTGATGAAGGACTTGAATGCTTGCGGGTGTAGTGCCAACCAAGCTAGCTGCTTTGTCCTGGATGGTGTAAAGCTTCTTAAGTGTCACTGGGGCTGTACTCATCCAGCCAAGTGAGTATTCTATCATACTCCTGACTTGTGCCTTGTACATGGTGAAGCTTTGGGGAGTCAGAAGCTGAGTATTCCTACCCTCTGACCTGCTCTTGTAGCCACTATGTTTATGTGGAGAGTCCAGTTGAGATTCTGGTCAATGTTAACCCCAGGGGGTTGATAGTGGGGGATTCAATGATGGCAACACCAATGAATGTCAAGGAACAGTGGGTAGATTGTCTATTATTGATGATGGTTATTCCCTGGCATTTGAGTGGCATGAATGTTATCTACCACTTGTCAGCCAAAGTCTGGTTATTAGCGCTGAAAATGTGTTGCTGGAAAAGCGCAGCAGGTCAGGCAGCATCCAAGGAACAGGAGAATCGACGTTTTGGGCATAAGCCCTTCTTCAAGAATTCTTCAAGATTCCTGAAGAAGGGCTTATGCCCGAAACGTCAATTCTCCTGTTCCTTGGATGCTGCCTGACCTGCTGCGCTTTTCCAGCAACACATTTTCAGCTCTGATCTCCAGCATCTGCAGCCCTCACTTTCTCTCAAAGTCTGGTTATTATCCAGGTCCTATTGCATTTGGACGTGGACTGCTTCAGTATCTTAGTCGTGAATGGTAATGAACATTGTGCAATCAATAGCAAACATCCTCACTTCTGGCATTATGCTGGAGAGAAGATCATTGATGAAGCAGCTAAAGGTTGTTTGGTCGAGGACATTACCCCGAGGAACTCCTGCAGAGACGTCCTGGAGCTGAGATGACTGAAATCCAACAATCACAACCGTCTTCCTTTGTGTTAGGTATGAGTTTAAACACCTGAGAATTTGCACCCAATACCCACTGATTCTATTTTTGCCAGTGTTCCTTGCCACACTCAGTCGAATACAACCTTGATGATCAAGAGTAGACTGATGAGGCAGTAATTGGAAGGGTTGGATTTGTCCTGCTTTTTATATACAGGAACAATTTGGACAATTTTCCACATTGTCAGGCAGATGTCAGAATCATGAAGATAGCATTAATAAGGGGAAGAGTAGGCAGAGAGCAGATAAACGCAAAAGAACTGGTGGTCTGAAATGCATCTACTTTAATGCAACGAGTATAATGGTAAGGTAGATGGACTTAGGGCTTGGATTGGTGCCTGGGAGTATGACGTTATTGCAATCACAGAGACTTGGTTGAAGGAAGGGCATGATTGGCAACTAAATGTTCCAGGATATAGACACTTCAGATAGGACAGGGAGGGAAGTAAAAGGGGATGGAGTTGCATTGCTGGTCAGGGATGATATCACGGTTGTGCTAAAAGAAGACACTATGGAGGTCTTGGGTAGTGAGGCATTATAGGTGGAGTTGAGAAATAAGAAGGGTGCAGTTACATTGTTGGGGCTGTTTTACAGGCCTCCCAACAGTGAGTGTGAGGTAGAAGAACAAATAGGTAAACAGATTATAGAAAGATGTAGAGGCAGTAGGGTAGTGGTGATGGGAGATTTTAATTTTCCCAACATTGACTGGGATACACTTAGCATCAGAGGTCTGGATGGGGTAGAATTTGTAAGAAGCGTCCAGGAGGGTTTTCTGGAGCGATATGTCAATAGTCCAATGAGGGAAGGGGCCATATTTGATCTGGTATTGGGAATGAGCCAAGACAGCTGGTAGAAGTTGTGGTGGGGCATTTCTTTGAGAACAGTGACCACAATTTTGTAAGTTTTAGAATACTCACAGACAAAGATGAGAGTGGTCCTAAGGGAAGAGTACTAAACTGGGCCAAGGCCAATTCTATCAAAATTAGGCAGGAGCTGGGAAATGTGGATTGGACACAGCTATTTGAAGGGAAATCCACATTTGATGTGTGGGAGGCTTTCAAAGATAGTTTAAGGATCATGCAGGATAGGCATGTCTCGTTGAAGGCAAAAGATAGGAAAGGCAAGATTCGTGAACCGTGGATGACAGGAGAAATCATACAACTAGCCAAGAGGAAAAGGGAAGCATACAAAAGGTCCAGGCAGCTAAGAACAGAACGGGCTCTGGAGGAATATCGGAAGAGTAGGACCAGTCTTAAACAAGGAATCAAGCAGGCTAAAAGGGGTCATGAAATAGCTTTCGCAAGCAGAATTAAGGAGAACCCCAAAGCATTTTATTCTTCTATGAGAAGCAAGCGGGTAACTAGAGAAAGGATTGGTTCACTAAAGGATAATGAATTTTTGATTAGATTACTTTACAGTGTGGAAACAGGCCCTTCGGCCCAACAAGTCCACACCGACCCGCCGAAGCGCAACCCACCCATACCCCTACATTTACCCCTTACCTAACACTACGGACAATTTAGCATGGCCAATTCGCCTAACCTGCACATCTTTGGACTGTGGGAGGAAACCGGAGCACCCGGAGGAAACCCACGCAGACACGGGGAGAATGTGCAAACTCCACACAGTCAGTCGCCTGAGGCGGGAATTGAACCCGGGTCTCTGGTGCTGTGAGGCAGCAGTGCTAACCATTGTGCCACTGTGCCGCCCACAAAGGCTGTGTGTCAAACCTGAAAGAATGGGTGAGATTCTGAATGATTATTTTGCATCAGTGTTCACTGAGGAGAGGAACATGGTGAACGTTGAGATTAGAGATAGAAGTTTGATTAGTCTGAATCACATTGACATAAGTAGGGAAGATGTGTTGGGTAGGCTAGAGGTTATTAAGGTGGACAAATCCCCAGAACCGGATGGAATCTATCCCAGGTTGCTGAGGGAGGCAGGAGAGGAAATAGCTGTGCCCCTGACAGGTATCTTTGTGGCATCCTTAAACATAGATGAGGTGCCAGAGGGCTGAAAGGTTGCTCATGTTGTCCCCCTGTACAAGAAGGGTAGTAGGGATATTCCAGGTAACTACAGACCAGTGAGCCTGACGTCAGTATTGGGAAATATGCTGGAGAAGGTACTGAGGATCTACTTATATTTAGAAAAATTGGATTTATCATTGATAGGCAATAGGGTTTTGTGCAGGGGAGATCGTGCCTTATCAACTTAATGGAGTTCTTTGAGGAAGTGACCAAGTTGAGAGATGAAGGAAGGGCTGCGAATGTCATATACATGGACTTTAGTAAGGTATTTGATAAGGTTCCTCATGGTAAACTAATAGAGAAAGTGCAGTCATATGGTGTGCAGGATGTTCTAGCTTGGTGGATAAAGAACTGGTTGAGTAACAGGAGACAGAGAGTAGTAGTTGAAGGGAGTTTCTCGAATTGGAGAAAGGTGACCAGTGGTGTTCCACAGGGGTCAGTGTTGGGGCCACTGTTGTTTGTAATATACCTAAATGATCTGGAAAGAGGGCACTGTTGGTATGATCAGCAAGTTAGCAGATGACATGAAGATTGGTCGAGTAGCAGAACGCATAGGGGACTGTCAAAGAATACAGGATAACATAGATAGACTGGAGAGTTGGGCGGAAAAGTGGCAGTTGGAATTTAATCCAGGAAAATGTGAGGTGATGCATCCATGCAAGTCTAATTCTAGAGCAAATTATACAATGAACGGAAGAGCCTTGGGAAAAGTTGATGAGCGGAGAGATCTGGGAGTGCAGGTTCATTGTACCCTGAAGGTTGCTGCACAGGAGAACAGTGTGGTCAAGAAGGCATGTGGTATGCTTGCCTTCATCGGACAGGTATAAAAGCTGGCAGGTCATGTTAAAATTGTACAAGACATTGGTTCGGCTATATTTAGGATACTGTGTACACTTCTGGTCGCCACATTACCAAAAGGATGTGGATGCTTTGGAGAGGGTGCAGAGAAGGTTTACAAGGATGTTGCCTGATATGGAGAGTGATAGCTATGAAGAGAGGTTGAGTAGGTTAGGTTTGTTTTCATTAGAAAAAAGGAGATTGAGGGGGGACCTGATTGAGGTTTACAAAATCATGAAGGGTATATAGAGAAAAGCTTTTTCCCAGAGTGAAGGATTCAATAACGAGAGGTCAAGCTTTCAAGTTGAGAGGTGGAAAGTTTAAGGGGGATACACGCAGCAAGTACTTCACACAGCAGGTGGTGGGTGTTTGGAACACATTGCCAACAGACATGGTAGAGGCAGGCATGGTAGATTCATTTAATATGCATCTGGACAGATGCTGACTAGGCGGGGAGCAGAGGGATACAGATGCTTAGGAATTGGGAGACAGTTTAAACAGTAGATTTGGATCGGCTCAGGCTTGGAGGGCTGAAGGGCCTGTTCTTGGGCTGTAAATTTTCTTTGTTCTTTATTCTATGTTAGTGTTGTAACAATACTGGAGTAACGTGGCGAGAGGAATTCTGGAGCATATGTCTTCAGAATGTTGTCAGAGCCTGTAGCCTTTGCAGTATCCAGTGTCTGCAACTGTTTCTTGATATCATGTGGAATGATTTGAACTGCCTGAAGATTGGCATCTGTAATGCTGGGGAAACACACAGTAAAACTATGTACTCATTAATCCCAGTACAGTCCTTTATTAACTGAAAAAGAGAATAACAGCATTTGTATAGTACCTAAAACACCACTCACATAGTACCAGCGAACACCTTGGTAAGTTTAAGTGATTTCAACTGTTAGATTGAAACTGCAAATAGCTTCTTCCCATACACGTGCTTAAATGTACTCAGCTTTAAGTAGCCTGTTCAGGGTTTTGTTCCAATAATTCTGTTCTGGGACTAAAACCAACTCTTCACTTTAAGGTAAGATAATTCATTATTCCCTTCCTTTTTCAGGAGCAATTTTATCCATAGCCCTCCTACTCCAAGGACTTCACAGGGCTACCCCTTTCAATGTCAAAAGTTGTAGGTTTAGAAGGCATTGTCTGAGGATCTTTGGTGAAATTCTGCAGTGCATCGTGTAGATAGCAAACACTATTGCTACTGAGCATCGGTGATGGGCCGATTGGATACTTGTGGGTGTAATGCCAATCAAGCAAGCTGCTTTGACATGGATGGTGTCAATCTTCTTGAGTGTGGTTGGGGTTGTATTTATCTAGACAAATGAGGAGCATTCCATCACAGCCACTAGTGTTCCCCTGAGCTAAAAAAAATGCAAATTACAGAAGTTTCTAACAAGTATTGAGAGCCAACTCTTACTGGGTCACAAAATAATTGAATAAACAGATGTCCATTTTAATGCACAATACCCATTCACCCTAAAGCCAGATATCAAAAACTATTTTAAGAGAAAGCACCATGCCGATAGAAAGCTTACATAACTTCAGACATGCAGAAAATTCAGTACTTACTAACTCAAAAACCAGTATCTCAATTTACAACAAATAGCATTAAAATTATGCACATAAATCCCACACTTTACAAATTCAAACCCAAATTTTATACATGCATTCCCATCACAGAGCATTCCTGGGATAGTACATCATACTTTTTGCCTCTGATTTACCTAAAGGTTAAACACTAATGCTATTTATTGGGTGTCCAAAGGAAAAAGAAAAGTCATTAATATTTAAAGGTATTCATAAATATTATATTTTATGAACATACATTAGCTTTGGAAAAGGAATTATGTTTGGTTTGATGCTCCCTGTATTGAATTGCATAATAACCTTCAACTATATCACCTCATTTGTGTAGAATGGTCATACTGTTAAGGCACCAGATAGCTGCAGTCATCTTTGAATCTGTGACTCAAGAAAAGCATCAATAACAAAAGCCAACAAAATGTTATGAGAAGGACATGATTCAATGATTGGATGCTGATAGTGTAGATTAAGTGATCAGAATGTCAGAATGGTAGAACAATGGTGTGTCTAACTGCCAAACTGGAAAAAACGAATAGTCCCACTGGAGTGAAGGGAGAGAAGAGAGGATATGGTGACAAGAATGCAAAAAGTAGAGCTAAAAGGAAAGAAAGGGGAGTGAGTTCAAAGTCTGATGCGTTGAACTCTTTTTAAGTCCGGAAGGTTGCAAAGTGCCTAGTCTGAAGATGAGATGTTGTTCCTCTAGTTTGTACTGTGTTTCACTGGAGTATTGCAGTATGCTGAGGACAGACAAGTGGGCTGAGTTAAAATGATTGGATATAGGTAGGTCAGGATTGTGTTTGTGCATGGACTGAAGGTGTTCTACAAAGTGATCACCCAGGCTGCGTTTGGTTTCTCCAGTGTACAGTAGGTGACACTGGATCCAGCAAATGCAACAGAATACAATAGAAAAGCAGTATTTCACCTGTACCTCCTCTAATCTGGTCTATTGCATTCAGTGCACTCAATATGGCCTACTTTACTTTGGAGAAACCAAATGCAGACTTGGTGATCGCTATATAGAATACCTCTGGCCCATGTGCAAGCAGTATTTCACCTGTACTTCCTCTAATCTGGTCTATTGCATTCAGTGCACTCAGTGTGGCCTACTGTACACTGGAGAAACCAAACGTAGACTGGGTGACCACTTTGTAGAACACCTTCAGACAATGCACAAAAACGATCTGACCTTCCTGTAGCCGGCCATTTTAACACAGCATTCTGCAATGATCCAGCAAATCACAGCACAAACTGGAAGAACAACATCTCATATTCATAACAGGCACTTTATAACCTTCTGGATTTAATATCATGTTCACCACCTATAGATTGTGAACTCACTCCCATTTCTCCCTTTCCTTTTAGCTATACTTGTTTCAATCTGTGACGATGCTGTCATTTTAATAGTTAGTTTGTCCTTTTTTTTGAAGAAAGGTTGTAAAGTTGACATGCTGATCTAGCTACTGAGAACCACTTGAGTAAACAGCTTGGGAGGCCTTGAATTTTTTTAAACAGCTTGAATGAGTACGACCAGTTCTCACAGTTTAAAATTTCTGGGTTTTTGTTTTTAAGTATCCGCAGACGTTCTTGGGGTTTCAATAGAGTTGGAAGCTTCAGTGAATGTCTCCTGGCTGCTACTCTCCCTGAATGTTCTCTTGCTGTTTATTCCTCCTGGATTGGAGAACTGCATGTGAGGATTTGTTTCTGAATATGCCTTTTTACCAAGGAATGTGTTTATGTGATTTTGCTGTATTGGAACAGTGAATCAGTAATAGTTACTGAATCTATTATTCTGTTAAGTATTCCATTAGAGTTAAGTTATTCTAAATTCCTCTTTCTTTGATTGTATTTTAACTACAGTGTTTAAATAAATTGTGTTTTGCTTAATGTTGAATAGTTTGACCAGTTGCATTGCATCTGGAACAGCCACTTTACATTTGCCTTTAAAATCAGAAAAGGTTAAGATCTAGGCTACCTTCTTAAAGCATTCTGAGGAGGTCCTGTTAATCCATAACAATTCTTGGTCACCATGTCCTCTCTCCTCTCCCTCCACTCTAGTGGGACTATCTGTTCTTTCCAGTTTGGCAGTTAAACACACCATTGTTCTGCCATTCTCACATTCCAATCACTTAATCTGCATTATCAGCACCCTTCCTCCCCGAGTACTCCACCCTCCACTATTGCATAAATACTGTAATTTCCACATTTCACATCAGTTCTGAACAGTCATTTAGTCTTGAAACATTAGCTTCATCTATCTCCACCAATGCAGCCTGACCTGCTATGATTTCCAGCATTTTTTGATTTCAGCACAGATTCCAGCATCTGCAGCAATTTGTCCTTCTTGATTCAATGATTGATGCTTTATCAAAAAGAGTTTTCAAACAATCCAAATATAATCATGTGATACAGGCTGACATTATCTATAACATGGCAAGCTAAGAACATCTTGAGTGAAGATCAGGTTCCTCCCCATAAAAAAATGGAACCAATATATCCCAGAGAAAAATGGTATTGAACATAACTTGAGATTTTCAAATTTGTGTCCATACCTTATTGACTTATTGTCAATGGCTTATCAATGCTTTCTTCACTGCTAAATTTTATTTCTCCAGCTCCATCCACATCAGAAATCTCCATCTCCATTAATTCCAATAATTCTGCTGATTGCAACCCATCTGCCACCAATCCAAATCTCCATCTCTGACAGCTTTTGATGAAGCTCAATGACTCACTGTTGTTCAAAAGTTGCAATTTAATATTCATAACCTCACTTGAAAATCCTAATTTGGAGGATTCAATGTTGGACTGGGGTGGACAAAGTTAAAAGTCAGACAACACCAGGTTATAGTCCAACAGATTTATTTGGAGGCACTAGCTTTCAAAGCGCTGCTTCTTCAACCACCTGATGAAGAAGCAACACTTCAAAAGCTAGTGCCTCCAAATAAATTTGTTGGACTATAACCTGGAGTTGTCTGATTTTTAACTTGAAAAATCCTAAGGCACACTGCACCCAAATCCTTGATTGATTTGATTTATTTATTGTCATGTGTATTTTGTTACCACTCTTCTTTAGCCTTCTTCAGTTTGAGGTGACCTCCAATTCACCTGCTAAAGTGACTCTGGTCTTCTATTGAATCCCATCACTCCAGTCTCCTCTGTCAGCTGCAGAATTTTCAGTTATATTTACTTAGCTTCTAGGATCTCCTGCACTACATTTAAAAGGCGATTAACATCTTTCTCTTCAGCAAGTTTCTTGTTATTTTAAAATTTCTCAATGAGGCTTTTAGCCCCCGCCTCTTATTCTGTGAAACATTTTGGATTTTTTCTATGGCAAGCACAATGCAATAGTCAGGATTAGATTGGTACTAGAAAAGCACAGCAGTTCAGGCAGCATCCGAGGAGCAGTAAAAGCCTGAAGGGCTCTCTGCCTGTATTCCTGATGAAGGGTTTTTGCCCGAAACGTCGATTTTACTGTTCCTCGGATGCTGCCTGAACAGCTGTGCTTTTCCAGCACCACTCTAATCTAGACTCTGATTTCCAGCATCTGCAGTCATTGTTTTTACCAATGCAATAGTCAGCCTGACTGACTGCTGTACGAGGAGATCTAGCAAGAAGGACTTGAGAAATAACAGAAAATACCAATAAAATTCATGCATTAACATAATTTGTGAGCAAATTAAACTCTTCTACAAGTTTCTGAAAGCTCAAAGTTGTAAAACTTTCTAATCTACTTGAACAAAAAAACCATTTTTGAGTGTATTTGCAGCATGCATTAAGCTGTCTCCAAACTATCAGCTTAATTCTCTGAAGATACTGGCGCGGTATTTCTCTCATGACTATACTTGGATTTTACAAGCCTAATTTAATTACCTCAATTGGCCCCAGCACTCACTTACAGAAAAATAAGCCCAGAGCTGTGTTGGGAATTGGGTGTTAAACCTGCTAATTAGTATTTAATACTTTTCCTGAGTAGCACGAGACCTTGTCTAACTGCCACATTAGTAACTAGCCATTTGCAAATGTCAACAAATCTGAAAATGAATATAGAGGAAACATCGTAAGAATCATCAAGGTCACGGCTCCTGTTCAAGATTTATCAGGTGCCACTCCATTATCAAAAAATATAGAGGTTTTGTCCTTGAAAGGAAGGCAAATTAACTTCAAATATGGATGAAGGAAGAGGATAATAGTTGTCTGATGTCATGAGTACCTGTCCCATGATCATTGGCCAAAAAGGGTTAAATAAGTAACTGATACAGCATTGATGGCCAGCCCCAAAATAAGGTATATTAACACGGAAAGGACTGGGAAAAGGGCCAAGATGATCCAGAGAAACAAGCCATAACATCTCCTAGGGAGAAGACCAGGAGATCCCCTACATCAGCCCAAAAGAAGTATAAGGGCTGTTGGTACAGAGACCAGCAACAACTACTTAAGTCCACCACAAAAGACCACAGGTAACTGGATCATGGGATTTAGTTGCCTCTACTCTTCTATTCTACATAACAGCTCCAGAATTGGAAAAAAAAAATTCTCATCTGTTTTAAGTTATATATTACCTTTCCTCACCTAATTAATAAATGGACATTATCTAAAATGGTGCTTCTCAACAAACTATCAGAAAATTGCTATAAATTACCAATTGCCTCAGAATACAAACCCTCTAAAATCAGCATTTTGTATTAAAAATGGGATTGTTCAGAAAGGTCAGGGTTTAATTGGCTTTATATTTAAGAATCTTGAAAAAAAGCAGTCGCTGAGCATGTTAGGTTGTTGAGTAAAATTAGAGGTATACAATGGCATTGTCATATGTTAGAGAGAGGCTGCTACAGAGTTTGGCAGCAAAAACTGAGGCACTTGGTATGAAAGTTGTAATAAAAATTGTTGAAGATTATGACGGAGGTGACAAGTCTATTTTTAATTGATTCTACAAGTAATGGAAATGTAATGCGGGGGTACACACATCATTATTATACTTTATTTACAGTATAAAGGGTAAACTGAAGTTAAAAATAATCTAGTATAATTAAATTGCCCATGTGTGTACCTTGCAGTTATGCAAGGGATACAAAGAGTCGAGGGGACAATTTATGAAGCTACATTGAGATAGTGATAGCTTACACACAGAATTTAAGATAAGAAATATAAACAGGCAAAAAGGCACATTATATAAATTGGGAACATCTTGCAAAAGAATACTGACTTACATATAGAGAATACCAGAGGCTTAAAAAACTTTCCAGGCAATTATTTGATTGATATTGTAGAAGAATGGCTACTTTGTAGATCTCCTTAACTTTGACTATTACCTCTGAGGCGACGAGAGTAAGGATGTGGGGCAGCACTTCTGGATTCTCCTCTAAACAGACCTGTAACTCACAGGAACTAAATTGAGAGCAACCATGAGATCATTCTATCTCACTATCCTTTTTTTAAATATATATGCCTGTCGTAGCCACAGGTACACTTTGTTTTTTGGACAAAACTCCAGAAGTTGTAGAGCATCAGTACAGAGGGAGTGTAGCGAAGGCTCACCAGACTCATTCTTTGGATGGTTGGGCTGATATATGAGTAGAAATTAAATTGTTGAGAATTGTATTCACTGGAATTCAGAAGGATAAGGGGGGGAGATCTCATGGAAACAATAAAATTCCAACAGGACTAGATAGAGTAGATGCAGGATGTTCTCAATAGTTGGAGAGTCCAGAAGCAGTGGTCACAGTTGAAGTTTGTGGGATAAACAACTTAGGGCTGAGCTGAGGAGACATTTCTTCACCAGAGAATGGTGAGCCTGAGGAAATCACTACCACAGAGAGCAGTCAAGGCCAAAATATTTTATGATTGCAAGAAGGAGTTGAATATAGCACTTGGAGATAAGGGGATCTTAGGATATAGAGAAAAAGTGGGAAGAGGCTATTGAGTTGAACAATCAAACATGATCATAATAAACAGCAAAACAGACTGCTACTTTCTCTGAAATTTGTTGATAATTATTTTCCTCCTGGATTGGAGAACTGCATGTAAGAATCTCTGTTTGAATTTGCCTTTTTGCTAAGGGATGTGTTTATGTGATGTTACTATTTTAGAACAGTTAATTAATAATAAGTACTGTATCCATTATTTGATTAGATTTTCTAAAACTTAAGTTATTCTAAATTCCTCTTTCTATATCAGTATTTTCACTATTGTGTTTAAATAACTTGTGTTTTACTTAACATTGATTAATTTGACCAGTTGCATCACATCTGGAACATGCACTTCACATCTACCTTTAAAGTAAGAAAAAATTAAGGTCTGGGCTACCTTCTTAAAATATTTTGGAAGGTCTGGTCTGGTCTGGTTCATAGCAAACAAGGGGCTCTTGGCGGGATCAAAATCTCTAATTTGAAGCTGGGTTTTGGACTGTTGGACTCAAAGGCAACAAGTGGTACATGTTCGTGTTTTTTCTTTCGTGTGTTGAATTCGGTTGGTTTTAACAGGGTGTGTCTTGTGTAGTGATGGATCTATCAGTCACTACGAGTTTTCTGGAGGTGGGAGAAGTGACTTCGAGAGTTTTACAAAAAACGAACAAGGCAAAGCTGTTGGAATTGGCAGGCAAGCTGGACTTGGGTTTGCTTGGGTCTATGAAGAAAGGGGAGATCATTACAGCAATAGCTCAACATCTAAAATTGCCGGAAATGCCACGGAAGCATTGGAAACGGCTAGAACACAGTTGCAGATGAAACAGATTGAAAAATAAAAAGGAAATTAATGTGTTAGAATTACAATTAAAATCAGAGGAACAAGAGGAGAGAAAGATACTAGCAGAGGAGAAAGAGAAAGAAGAGAATTTAAACTTCAGAAGTTGGCAATTAGAGAGGACAGTTGAGTTAAAAGGGTGGAGGTGAAGGTAGACGGTAGGCTTAGTGAGGATGATAGTGATGATGAGCAAACTCACTGTAGCCAAAAGGCTGGTGGGAATCTGTTTAAATATATCCAAGCATTGCCAAAATTCAATGAGAATGATGTGGAAACCTTTTTCATTTAATTTGAGAAAGTGGCTAAACAACTGAAGTGGCTGGTTACCATGTGGGCATTATTGATCCAAACAAAGTTGGTAGGTAGAGGTAGTGAGGTAGTTGCATCACTATCAGAGGAGGCATCTGGGAAGTAGGAGGGCATGAAGAAAGCCATCTTAAGTGCATATGAGCTGGTGCTGGAAACCTACAGACAACATTCCAGCAATATAAGGAGAAACTCTGGTCAAATATACATTGAGTTTGGAAGAATGAAACAAAATAATTTTGATAGGTGGATAAGGGAATTGAAAATAGATCAAACATATGATGCTTTTTGAGAGATGATTATTTTGGAGGAGTTCAAAAATTCACTTCCTGAGGTAATGAGAATGCATGTGGAAAAGCAGAGAGTTAAAACTGCAAGATGAGCAGCAGAAATGGTCAATAATTATAATTTTCTTCATAAATCAAAGTTTGGCTTCCGACATCGATTTTAATCTGTGAGGGATAAAAATTGGAGATAAAAAAGAGAAATCATCAAGTGGGAACGAAAAAGGAGACCTGATTGAAGATATTACCACAGGGTAAAAAGGAAAACCCATGAAAGAGAAAAAGAAAGAAATAAGGTCAGGTGTTTTCACTGCAATAAAGTAGGCCATATGAAGTCACAGATATTGGTGGTATAGAAAAAACACTGGGAAGATGGATCTAGAAAACAAGAAAAACCAGTGAATTTTATTGAAGTGGTAAAGGAAAACACAGTGGGAGCTCATCCTGGTCAGAGATTGGTTGAGAAGAAAGTGCCAGATCGTCTTAAACCATTTACTTGCGAGGGTAAGGTTTACTCAAATATGTCAGTAGGAGCAGGTAACGAAATTACAATTTTAAGAGATACAGGAGTATGTCAATCTTTGATGTTAAGAGATGAGGAAGTCTATAACTCAGAAGGATTATGAGATTGCCTGAAAACATGCTAATATGTGGAATTCATAGTGAAACAAGAAGTGTTCCGTTATCTAAAGTGAGGTTGGAGTGTCAGGTGAAAAGTGAATAGGTAGTAGTAGGAGTACTGGAGGAACCCACAACTTCAGTCATACAATTTGTTCATGGTAATGATATCGTTGGAAAAGAGCAGTACTACGATTCCTGGGACTGACTGGTTCTTGTAAGAAAATCATAATGAATTTTAGCAGGGTGGTTGCTCCCCTGACTGACTTTTTGAAGGAGTACAAAAAGTTTCAGTGTCAATCCGTGACTATGCCGTCCCCCACTACTATTACATTCCATTTGGCTCAACCCACTGGAATGGCTTCCTGTGCTCATGCCATGCTCACTTTGCTCATCCATGCCATAGCTCACAGCTGGCAAAGTGTTAGTTTTCAATTTTTTTAAACATAATTAGAAACAAATTTCCACTGCATTCTTACTTCGCCCAATATTGCTGCAGTTATGTTTTTGACAAATTGTATGTCACCATTCCTACCCATTGTTCCCTGTGCCACTCACCAAACATTATGCCTTCCCTCCCCCCTCCCCCACCACTACCCCCCAACCTCCTCAACCCCTCCCTAACACCACTCCTCTGGTAGAGTATGTCTTTTCCTGAGGGGTCTCTCTGGCAGAGCCAGCACTGAGGTAGAGGAGAATGATAATTGGAAGGGTAGTAGCATGCCAATTGAAATGAAATGGGTAAGGGAAGCAGTTAGGAGAAAGTGAGAATTGCAGATGCTGGAGACCAGAGTTGAAAAGTGTGGTGCTGGAAAAGCGCAGCAGGCCAGGCAGCATCCGAGGAGCTCCAAGGGAAGCAGTTAGGAAAATAATTGAAAATACGTAGTAAGATTAGTTTATGTTTATTCATATCATAACCTGTCATTTGATGCCTCTATAATATCATCATATAGGAATTTTAAAAGCTTGATCACTTTTTAATGATTGACTGTTTGAACATGGCCACCACTGATTGGAATTAAATTAAATTACAGCATATGATGTCTGCTGATACCCGCTACAATTTTAAAGCATAATTGCATACTCAATCAGTTTCAGTTGCTCTAGCATCACGCTTATGAATCTACATTTTATATGGTTCAAATATATTTCCTATAATGAATCATATAAAACTACTCACATTTACTTGTACAAGTGCATTAAAAACCTCTGTATCATTTATGTCCTTATTAAATAAAACTCAAAGTACTACTTACATTTTCCACCTTTTATCTAACTGCACCTCTATAAAAAAAATTCTCATAGGAACTATTTTGCAGTAAATTCTAGACTTTCTTCTTCTCCATAGGAAAAAAAGAACCAAATTCAGTTAGTTACTTAAAATGCGTTTTAATATCTGATATTTTAATTGACGTTTATAAGTTTCCTCTGAGTATAATGGATTAGGATTGAAAGAAATATCTAGAAATCAAAAATGTAAAAAAACTTAAAATGAAAATAATTGAACAATTCTGCATTGAACTTTCAACCATGTAAAAGGAATCACATATA
This sequence comes from Chiloscyllium plagiosum, assembly GCF_004010195.1. NCBI lineage: Eukaryota > Metazoa > Chordata > Chondrichthyes > Orectolobiformes > Hemiscylliidae > Chiloscyllium > Chiloscyllium plagiosum. The sequence goes on from NC_057726.1 coordinate 32,145,142, forward strand.
ATTAGAAGCTACATTATTTGTTCTGTTGCTATGGTAATCCAAATTATATTATTTTTCAACATCAGTGCCAAAAAAGTTACAGGCAACAATTTATGATCTTAGCAATTTCTTGAATTGATCCTTGGTTTACACCTACTGCCAAGCTAAGGATGTGCCAAAGTACTCTGTCACTAGTAGTTACAGAAACATTGACTAGAAAATGCAAGTCACACAAACATCTCAGTCATACACTCAAATGTAGCACCAGCAGAAGCCAGTAGGAAATAAATTCAGAATGAATACAATAATGTCAAACATTTTGTAAATTTTACAGCATTGCATTCATCCAGCCTTGTACTTGAATTCCACCTTTCATGATCACCAGCATAGTCATTGTTATATATGTAGGAAGTATGCATCATTCTTGGAAATAGATTAGATTACTTACAGTATGGAAACAGGTCCTTCGGCTCAACAAGTCCACACCAACCCTCCGAAGAGCAACCCACCCAGACCCATTCCCCTACATTTACCCCTTCACCTAACACTACGGGCAATTTAGCATGGCCAATTCACCTAACCTGCACATTTTTGGACTGTGGAAGGAAACCGGAGCACCCGGAGGAAACCCACGCAGACACGGGGAGAATGTGCAAACTCCACACAGACATTTGTCTGAGGTGGGAATTGAACCCAGGTCTCTGGTGCTGTGAGGCAGTAGTGCTAACCACTGTGCCACCCAATATAGAAATAGAGGTAGGAAAAGGTAGTTTCTTTATCAACTCCTCTTTTGAGACTATCAATTATTTTTAATGCAAAATTAATAAACTGATTAAAACTAAATATCTTGAAATACTGGAAGTAAAATATATTTACAAAGGAAAGGAACCTCTAAAGGGATATCTAATTCATGAATAACAGTAAAACAAAGAGCAAATGAAGAAATAATCAATTGCAAACCAAGCTTTTAATCCCAGGAGGAGGTAAGATGGAACATTAAAATCTTGAACTCCCTGTATGATAAATTAAATAAAACTCAAACTAAATTGGTTTATTGACAAGTATTAGTGAGTCATCAAGCCATACAGCATGAAAACATGTTCAACTCGTGCATGCCGCCCAAGCTTCCCAAACTAAACTAGTCCCATTTGCATGCATTTGGCATACATCCCTCTAAACCTTTCCTATTCATGTACCTATCCAAATGTCTTTTAAATGTTGTAATTATATATGTATCTACTACTCCCTCTGGCAGTTCATTCCACATATGAACCACTCTTTGTGTGAAACAGGTACCTCTCAGGCCCCTTTCAAATCTTTCTCCTCCCACCTTAAAATTATGCCATCTAGTTTTGAACTCCCCAAGCCTAGGAAGAAAGAACTTTGCTACTCACTTTATCTATGCCCCTCATTCCTCAACCTCACATGCTCCTAGCTTACCTGGACAATAACTTTTATCGACTGTAGTAATATCTTAAAATATGCAGGACAAGAATTTACACAAGGCTTCTAAGTTAAAATATCTCCCAGTGGTTCTGTAGTCATGTGAACTTATATTACTGATGATGTACATTATCTTCTCGACAATGTTAACATTACACCACAATTGCTGAAGCTTCTTATGAAAGGTCTTGGCAACATGTCTTCATTTTCAATAATATTTGTCCAATTGCTTTTCATCTTGTATAGAGGAAGGTGAGAGCGACTGCCTTTGAGATCAATGTTAAATTTGACTAAGTGATATATCAAGAAATCTAGAAAGATTTAAGTCACTGGGAATCAGGCAGAACAATCTGCTGGTTGGAGTAATCTCTGCCACAAAGGAAGATGGTTGTTATTGTTCTTGGTCAGTCATTTCAACTCCAAACCATCTCTGCAAGGGTTCTCCCAGATAGTGTCCTCAGTACAATGATCTTCAGATGCTTCATCAATGACCTCCACTTCAACAGAAGCTCAGAAGTGGAGATGTTTGCTGAGGATTGCATAATGATCAGTGCCAATCGTGACTCCACAAATGCTGAAGCAGTCCATGAACAACATCCAGGTTTGGGCTGAGAAATGGCAGTAATATTTGCACAACACATTGCCAGACAAAAAAACATCTTTAACAAGGGATCTAACTATTGCCCCTTGACATCCAATGGTATAATCAACACTGAATAGACCAGAAGATATAGAAGCAGAATTAGACCACCTAGCCAATTGAATCTACTCTACTATTTAACCATACACTCAATGACTTGGCCTTCCACAGCCTTCTGTGGAATGAGTTCCACAGATTCACCACCCTCTGAAGAAATTCTTCTTCATCTCAGTCCTAAAAGGTCATCCTTTCACTCTGAGGCTAAGCGCTCTAATCCTAGTCTATTGTAAGAGAGAAAACATCTTCTCCACATCCACTCAATCCAGGCCTCTAAAATCCAGGAAGTTTCAATGAGATCATCCTCATCCTTCTAAACCCCATCAAGTACAGACCCAGACTCCTCAATTAGTCTTCATATGATGAGCTTTTGATCCCAGGGATCACTCCCATAAACCTCCTCTGGACCCCTTCCAATGCCAGTGCATTCTTCCTTAGAAATGAGGCCCAAAACTGCTCACAATATTCCAAATGTTGTCTAACAAGAGCCGATGCAGCTTAAACAGTAATTTCTACTCTTGAATTCTAGTCCTCTTCAATTCAACGCTAACATAGCATTTGCCTTCCTAACTGCCAACTGAATCTGCACATTAACCTTAAAAGAATTCTGAAATATTATACCTAAATCCCTTTCTGCTTCAAATTCCCAATGCCTTTCCCCATTGAGAAAACAATCTATGTTTCTATTCTTCCTACCAAAGTACATAACTTTTCCACATTGCATTCAACCTGCCACTTCTTTGCCCACTCTTCTAATCTCTTTTAGCCCTTCAGTACCGTCCCCGCTTCCTCAACACGACCTGTTCCTTTACCTATCGTTGTATCATCTGCAAACTTCACAACAATGCCCTGATATGCTTCATCCAAATTGTTAATATATAACATGAATAGTTGCAGTGCTAACAGTGACCCCTGCAGAACTCCTCTAGTCACTGGTTGCCAGATTAATTTATAGAGTGTGGAAGAAAATAAATGAGGACGTGACTGAGTTGGATCACTCTTTCAAAGAATTGCCACAAATGACCTTCATCTGTGTTATAGGGTTCTACTATTATAAGATAACTACTTTTAGTTTATTTTCATTTGCAATATTTAAAATATTTCTATCAGTGCCAATTTTTTTTTATGTTTACAAGCATGGAATGCTATGAGTATTTTTATGCAGATAGTGACTGTTTTGTGGCCTGACATGAAAAAACTTCAAATGAATTATTTTTCCACAAATGGTCATCTCCTTAGTTTTTTTTGCCCCACAGAATTGTCTAATTCAAACTCATGAATCATAAACAAATGTAAAATGTAATTTGCTTGTGTAATTTCTATTCTCAGAAAGCACATTATTTACTGACTTATCATGTTTGCTGTATTATTCGAAAGAAAACATATGCACACATAGATGCAATTCAGTTTGCTGCAATCTGATAGCTTGATCTAGATGCTGGCATCCCACTGTATCAAGTCATTTAAACAGAATTCAGTAAATCTGACCATACGTGGACTACCATCAGAAAAATAACCATAAAATCCAACTAATCCAATTTACACAATCAATGGTAGGGTCCAAGAGAGTTTTATAGAACAAAGAGATCTAGGGGTACAGGTTCATAGCTCCCTGAAAGTGGAATCACAGCTTGACAGGGTAGTGAAGAAGGCTTTTGGCATGTTTGCTTTCATTGGTCAGAGCCTGGAATATGGAAGTTGGGATGCATTTTTGCAGCTGTACAAGACATTGCTGAGGCCACATTTATAGTACTGCATGCAGTTCTTGTCGCCCTACTATAGAAAGGATATTATTAAATTTGAAAGAATGCATTAAAAAATTACTAGGATGCTAACTGGACTGGAAGGTTTGAGTTGTAAGGAGAGGCTGGATAGGTTGGACATTTTTCCCTCGAGGGAGGCTGAAGAGGTCTATAAAATCATGAGAGGCATTGATAAGGTAGTTAGCCAACAGCTTTTCCCCATGGGGGGAGGGGGGGTGCACTAAAGATAGACAACATAGGTTTAAGGTGAGAGGGGACAGATACAAAAGAGTCCACAGGGATCTTTTTCACACAGAGGGTATTGACCGTCTGGAATGGCTACCAGAGGTAGTGGTGGAGGTGAGTACTATTTTGTCATTTAAGAAACATTTGGACAGGTACATGGATGGGATAGGTATGGAGGGATATGGACTAAATTAAGGCAAATGGGACTAGATAAATTGTGAAAACTGGGCGGTACAGACAAGTTGGGCTGAGGGGCTTATTTCCATGCTGTAAACCTCTATGACTCTATGCATCAAAATTCATAAAGGTAGAAAAGTAACACATGTAAGACATAGAAGCAGAAGTATGTTATTTAGTCCATCAAATCTTATCCTCCACTCAATTAAATCATTACTGATCTGACAATCCCCAACTTCATTTATGTGCTTTTTCCCCATAATTCTTATTGATTAAAAATCTGTTTATCTACACCTTGAATATACTTAATGATCTAGCCATGACAGCCCTCTATAATAAAGAATTTCATAGATTCTTCTGCCATAAATAGTCAACCATTTACTCTAAGGTTATGTCCTCTGGTGCTAGATTCACCTAAAATGTAAACAACCTCTCTGCAGCTACCCTGTCAAATTCCCTAAGAATCTTATATGTTTCATTCAGGTCTCCTCTCATACCTCTTTACTCCAATGGTTACAAACCCAACCTATTAAGGTCTTCTCATAAGAAATCCCTCCAAACCTGGAATCAACTTTGCAAATCTTCTGTAACCTGTCTCCAAACTTTCATATCTCTCCTTAGATGAAGGGACCAAAACTGTTCACAGTATTCCAGGTGTGACCTAACTAATGTTTTGTGTAGTTTTAGCTAGACTTCTCTATTTTTATACTCCATTCCCTTCAAAATAAAGGCTAAAACTCCATTTGCCTTTCCTATTACCTGACAGCCAATTTTGTAGATGATACAAGGGGTAAGAAGGTAAGTGGTGAGGATGGCATAAAGAGCTTTATAGATAGGTTAACTGAGTGGGCAAAAACTTACAGATGGAATATAATGTGGTTAAACATGAGGAAATGCACTTTGGCAGTAAGAATGGAGGTACTGATTATTATTTAAATGAGGAAAGGCAGCAGAAAGCTGCAGTATAAAGGGATTTGAAAGCTCTGTGCATAAATTATAAAAAGCTAACATACAAGTTTGGCAGGTAATAGGAAAGGCAAATGAAGGTTATATCAACAATTTATTATTAATACTGTAACTTTAGCAGAGCAAAGTTAGACAAAGTAATCTAATTAATGGCTATGATTTAAACCCAATTGTATTTGATCATAGTCTTCATTCGCATACATAGACCAACAGCAGACACTGTTAAGGGATAAATTTAAAAGAAAATAAGAGACATAATTTGCTAGTTTAATAATCATTTCAACCATGAATACCTGGTCTTTACAGAATTATTAAATGATGCTTTGTATTACAGGCACATTGAATTGTACCTGGCTTGAATTCTGAAATTGCTAGTCGATATAAATAGTTTCAGGAGAGTTTGAGGAATATTCACTTATTTCTTATAAACTGAGTTTTCTTTTTCTCAGAACATTCAACAGTTCATTTCTTGGGCAAATAACTGGAGAGATAAAGCTCAAAAACAGCTTCCAAGGCTTCCAAGCACACAGCCTTCTGCCCCCCCAAAAAGGTGAAAACCAGTTCATTCTTTGATTTCTCTTATTTTACAACATTCTCTCTGGTTGTCTGGCCAGAAACCGCCTCCCCTTGATTGAAGGTTATAACATCCAACCAGCTACCAGTTATTGAGCAATTTTTTTTTGTTCTTCCCTTTTTAAAAAGAAGCTACTATTCAAAGCTTAAAGTTAAATTTTCAAATTCAACTCACAGTCCCAAACCAAAAATAAAAAAAAAGAAAAACAGTGATGGTCTCAACAGTAGCAACATGAATACAAAATTGGCTGTATGATTGAAAAATTGGCTGTGTGATTGGAAACAGAAAATAATGGTCATTGGAGATTTTTTTTTGAGCTGGAGGAATACTTGTAGTGGAATTCCCCGGGGGTTGTCATTGAGACCAATATTTGTCCTGATATATATTAATGATCAAGATCTTGCAGGGAGCAATATCAAAGTTTGCAGATGACACAAAGTTTGGAAGAATTGTAAACTGTAAAGTGAAACTCCAAATGGGCACAGACAAGTTGGTGTGCAGATAGGTGGTAAATGAGTTTCAATGCAAAGAAGTGTGAGGTGATGCATTTTGCTAGGAAAAACATAGAAGTACAACATAAAATAGGGCATGGAATTCTAAGGGGAATAGCAGAACTTAGGAACATGAGCGTATATATGCACTGATCATTGAAAGTGGCTGGACAGGTAGAAAGAGCAGTAAGTAAAGCATACATATATTTGGCTTTACGAATAGGGGTATAGAGTAGAAAAGCAAGGAGATGATACTGAATTCATATAAGACATTTATTAAACCTCTGCTGGAGTATTGCATAGAGTTCTGGGTGCCATATTTTAGGAATAATTTGAATGCAACAGAGAGTATGCAGAAGCAGTTTATGAAAATTGTTCCAGTTATGAGAATAGATTGAAGAGGTAGCGATTGGTCTCCTTGGAGGAAGACAGCTGAGATGAGATCTGATAGACGTTTCTAAAAACTTAAGCGGGCTGCATAGAATAGATAGGGAGAAACTGATTTCATTCATAGAACAGATTCTTTCAGCAAGTAGTTAGGATTTGGAATACACTGCCTGAACGTATGGTGGAGGCAAATTTGATTGCAGCATTCCAGAATTTATTTGACAATTATTTCAATGCAAATACTGTAGAGACAAAAGCAGGAGATTAACACGATTAAATACTTATTTAATGAGCCAATTGGGCAGAATGTCTTTCTTCTGTGCCAAACCACTTCTGATATCCGGTGATTCCCTTTTTGAATAAAAGTGTTACATTGGCAATTTTCCAGTATCTAAATATTCTTGCAAGGTTATTCTCCACAGTCAATATACATATTACATACTACTGATATGATTTTGTCTGCAGCAGGATGTTTTACCTGATGAAGCAATGCTCATGTTATCCCTCATAACATAAGAAACTTGGTATGGCTCTAGTGGTATGGAAAAATTCATTGCCTAAGCATTGCATCCTTCAGATTTTGAAGCGTATTGACTAATCTTAAAACTATTAATTTAGAATAGAGTAGCAAAATTCCAGTAGCAAGAGGTTTGAAACCAGCATATCTTCAGGTCATGACATCATGAATATCTCATACTGATCATGGTACAAACACAACAAACGGACTGAATTTTGAATTGTCCTGAAGCACCCAGTTTTCTTTACAAGGTTCAACAAAAATGTTATTCAGGCTTATTTGCAATGACCCACACATTGGGTAGGATATTGTCAATCTGTTTTTTCTTTAGATTAAATTCCCTGCAGTGTGGAAAGAGGCCCTTCAACCCAACCCAACCCTCCGAAGAGTAACCCATCCAGACCCACCCCCTCCAGCCAATGCACCCAACACCATGGGCAATCTAGCATGGCCAATTCACCTAACCTGTACATCTTTGGACTGTGGAAGGAAACCTGAGCACCTGGAGGAAACCCTCGCAGGCACGGGTAGAATGTGCAAACTCCACACAGACAGTCACCCGAGGCTGGAATCGAACAGGTACTGTGAAACTACATTGCTAACCACTGAGCCACCACGCCATCCTTGTTTACTGCTAGAAGAACTGGCAGCAAATTTTCATCAGTTGCATGGGTGAAGCATCATTTATGAAGCATCACTTAGATGGTCAAAGTCAGGCATTTCCCAGGATTCAAGACTCTGGAAATGGAGGCTACACAATGACAGCTGCTAGCTAATCAGATTCTGGCAACTCTCCACTGCCATCAAGCTAGACTAATGGAATTAGTCAACGTCTGAGTTTTACAATAGATGCTGACTTCTGCCATCATAGCTGCAAAGGCTGTTGTAGCAGTCTTGTAGTCTACTCACTCAAATACACTGCTGGGTGTTGAAGGAGTGGCAGGGATTCTGTGGATCTCAAATCTGCTGTCATCCCTCAGGGTAACAGCGTTTATGCTCTCACCGCTACCACTCCAACTGCATCCTTGCTGATGCTAGTCAGCCAATTCAGACCTAGGTGATGTTGCACAAAACTGGACATTTGAAGGTCAGAGCAACTCCTACAAAGCCATTTTTGCAGCTTTTTAAATTGAAAATCAGTAGCCTTTTGCCAAACATTAATTTGCTGCAAGAGTTTTGTTATGTGGAACCATTACAACAAGCAAAGACATTCAGAAGCCAAGCTCCAAGGGAATGCATAAGATTGAATAATTTACTTGAATATGGAATATTATGATTTGCTTGATGCTTTGGAATCAAGCAGCAAATATTTTGTGCTGTACATTATTTCAGCAGAGGAATGAGAGATTTAAGTACATGGGCAGCTCAAAGATTATGAAGCATGGACTCATTATACTACAGGCACCAGGTCTTCATGAACATGATAGAAACTAAGGGAAAACATGGAACTAAGTGTTTGGTTCACAACAAAGTCATGAGGAGAAAATAAGGACTACAGATGCTGGAGAGTCAGAGTCAAAAAGTGTGGTGCTGGACAAAGCACAGCAGGTCAGGCGGCTTCTGAGGAGCAGGAGAGTCGACATTCTGGGCATACACCCTTCATCAGGAACGTCATTCCCCATGAAGGGCTTATGCCCAGAATGTCGACTCTCCTGCTCCTCAGAAGCTGCCTGACCAGCTGTGCTTTTTCCAGCACCACACTCGACGATAACAAAGTAATGAACCAGTAGATCAGTTGTCTGTAGATAGCTTCCCTTAAATACTTGGTGGCACAGTGTAAATGCACCATGACTGTTTCAAGGATACCAAGTACTCATCTGCATGAAATATGAAACATGACCACACACCAAATCACATTCATGGAAGGAATCCATTTGTTCCTAGATGTAGTAACAAAAGATACAAATATGTCATAGGTGGTAACCTGCGTTATGGATAATCCTACAATTTTGCAGAGATACACATACACTTAGCCAGTAGTTCCCTGCTTGGTGAAAACACAGTGCACTCCCTTCTCCTGGCATATGCGTCACCTCCCTTGCGCAGCAGTGAATAATAAACTGGAAGGTATAATAGAAGTTGCCTGTTTCAGCCATTACTTTCTCTGAGAGAAGCTGTACTTGCATTCAGCAACAGAAAAAACTACTAACACAATTCTGAACACAAGAATGTTCATAGCAATGGTCACTATCATAGCATCAGACAGCAATCATACTGTACTGAGACTGTATCATTTCTCACTGGAGATGAGAAATTTCAGTGAGTAGTTCCTTCATGAAACAAACTGGCGCACATATTCCTCAGTGAGATTCAGGAAAGGGGCATTCACTCTGAGCTTTGGGCGGATAAAGCCTCTTACTGAGAGGATTTCATCCTCTCCTTTTGCCATAGTCAACAATTCAGTGACTAACCTGAGAGTAGCTGGTGAATGCTTCAACTAATACTGCCTTAATGGTTCCTTCAGCCACTAAACATATGTTTCAATGTGCATGTTTGAGGATTTTGGCTCGGTGATTGGGGTTAACAAAATTGGCTTGAAGATAGGAGACAGAGGGTGCTGGTAGAGGGTTGTTTCTCAGACTGGAGGCAAGGGACTAGCGGCGTGCCACAAGGATCGGTGCTAGGTCCACTCCTTTTGGTCATTTATATAAATTGTTTGTATGTGAATATAGGAGGCATGGTTAGTAAACTTGCAAATGGCATTAAAATAAGTGGTGTAGTGGACCTTGATCAGAGGGGTCAATGGGCTGAGGAGTAGCAGCTGAAGATTAATTTAGATAAATGTAAGGTGTTGCATTTCTGCAAGACTAACTGAGGCAAGTCTTGTACAGTTAATGGTAGGGCGCTGGGGAGTGTTGCTGATCAAAGAGACCTATGGGTGCAGGTGCATAGTTTCTTGAAGGTGGAGTCACAAGTAGGCAGGGTGGTGAAGAAGGCACTTGGCACACATGCCTTCATTGATCAGAACATTGAGTGTAGGAACTGGGACATCATGTTGCAGCTGTACAGGACATTATTGAGGTTACCTTTAGAATACTACAAGGATTTTGCCTGTCCTCGGATGCTGCCTGAATTGCTGTGCTCTTCCAGCACCACTGATCCAGAATTTAGAATACTACATACAATTCTGGACACCCTTCTACAGGAAGGATGTTGTTAAACTTGATTCACAAGGATATTGCTGGGACTGGAGGATTTGAGTTACAAGGAGAGGCTAAGTTAAAAATCACACAACACCAGGTTATAGTCCAACAGGTTTAATTGGAAGCACACTAGCTTTCGGAGAGCTGCTCTTTCATCAGGTGATAGTGGAGGACTCAATCCTAAAACACAGAATTTATAGCAAAAATTTACAGTGTGATGTAACTGAAATTATACATTGAAAAACACCTTGATTGCCTGATGAGTCTTTCATCTGTTTGAATACCATGATAGTTTCACTTCTTTCATGTGTAAATCACAAAACCTTTTTTATATAAAAGTTGCATTCTCAGGTTAGCTGTAACAATGGGTGATAGCTAAACAATATGTTGAAGGTGTTAGCCCCCTGTGTTCTCTGTCTATGTCATGATGTTTAGATTGATTCTAATCTAAAAAGTGAGATAACAGAGTCTTACATGAATTCATGCAGTTTTTGAGCTCAGAGTTTTACATGAATTCATGCAGTTTTTGAGCAAAGTACAAAGTAACTCTGCAAGTACCAATTCACCCCACAAAATATATGTGTGCATGTGGGACTTTGTCTTTGACATGATAATAATTGCATTACAGGCACAATAGGAACAATGTCATAGTTTCATCATCAAAATGCAATCTGATGCAGTGCAACTGTGCACTAAACTGTGGGACAATGGCATAGAAATTCCAGCAGAGGTAACCATGAAAATTTATGACATAGTGTATAACACCATGCACAAATGGAACTGACAGATTATGGCAATCTTCGGTAATAAATCTTAGGAATGGCATGGTGACTTAATGGTTAGCACTGCTGTCTCACAGCCCTGGGACCTGGGTTAGATTCCAACCTCGGGCGAGTGTCTGTGTGGAGTTTGCACATTCTCCCCTTGTCTGTGTGGGTTTCCTCCGGATGCTCCGGTTTCCTCCCATAATCCAAAGATGTGCAGGTTAGGTGAATTGGCCATGCTAAATTGCCCATAGTGTTAGGTGCATTAGGCAGGGGTAAATGCAGGAAAATGGGTCTGGCTGGGTTACTCTTCGGAGGGTCGGTGTGGACTTGTTGGGCCAAAGGGCCTGTTTGCACACTGTAGGGAATCTTATCTAATCTGAATGTGGAGGACAATGACACTCAAGTATTAAATACCTGCCTGCTCAGCTGCCCGTTTCCCTTAAGTCGTGAAGGCTGTAAAGATGCACTGGGATTTTGCGCTATTAAACAAAAACACAGAAAGCATTTTTAACTGCATTAACAAATGGCGAACTATATTGCACTCATTCAAAGACAGCACACGAAGCAGAAAAAGCTTAATGAGTTTCTCTCGAGCTGACTCTCAACATTTTTCAATGCTTTTTACTGTACAAGAATAGACAATTGCAAGATGTGAATAAATTTTTAAAAATACCAAATTTTCACATATTAATATGTCACCTTGTTTCCATTCACTTTTTTGCATACAGTGCACTTGTAAACAAATTAGGGTACATAAGGGCCTCCCTGGCTATTTTGAAATCCCGCTTGACATAAATTTGTGGATGACAACTCGACTTATCATGATTTTACTCTAATTGTTTAATTTTCTTTTCTAAGTATTAAGAAAGAAACTATGCTGCTCACAGTGGTGGTTATTTGAATAGTTCAAGCAACAAGATTTGCCATGAAGTAAAAGATTCACGAGATTTAAATTATGGCTAATTGCAATTGCTTTCAAATGACAGCAATGAAAGACAAATTCTGAGAATTAAAGTGACATGTCTTTCAAATCTCATTGGTGAACAGATTTTATGTTGGAAAATTCTGTTTGGTTATGCAGGTTATGCAGATCCAGTTGAAAGTTCAGTGTAAATACTGATTTGAAAATATTAACATCTAGACCAGGGGTGTGAAATCATGAAGTTGGAATTTCTGCCGACCTTCCAAAGGCACAGTCAGTGGAATTTTGAAGAAACTTAGTGCAGTGCTTTTAAGGGAATCTGAGGCCCTCATAAAAGCCAATGGCTCACATTTAATAGTGTCCTGAACATACAAAAACATCACAATAAGTTTTATAGAGGCACAAGGAAAAATGTACAGGGAACCTAACAGACAGTTAGGTCAGAGTGCATATACATACAAATGCAATAGTGGTCATATATATGTTGCAACTTTTTTTTAATAATCATATCTCATAGCATTGAAGGTATCATTAAAGCAGGTTGATGTGACCTACTGCAAATCAAATCCACCTAGTAGGAAAAACATCTGTTTGGCGTGACCAGCAGTTGAACTGCAAAATTATGTAATATCCAATATGTCTGTTGTTATGGTATGCTCCATACCAATTCTCAGTTCAATGCAAGTTCTCAACTGTAGAAAGTTATCCATGGAATCTGTGAACCATATGTGGTTCACAATACGCCTACAAGGAAAATAAAACTTTAAACCATACAGCAACATCACATTTCCCCACACATTTATGAACACTGTCACATTAATAAATAATAAGGCATAGAAAAGATAGTAAAGATGGAACGTTGGCTGAAAATTGCAATTTTTTCAAAAGCACTTTCAATATTACATAATCAAGTATTCGATGACTTCAGTTTCCATGAAAAATTCATTAGGTTCCTTCTCAACGATCAAAAACCTTGGCTCCTTTTCAATTTTGCTCAGTTCCTCTATTAGAGTGAGTTAAAATTCAAGTTTTATATAGATTCTATTGTGGAAACATAAAACACACACATTCAGATTTGAGACGTTCATGCTGGATGTCAATATCAGTAAGTGGAGCAACTTTACATTAGTCCAACTTTAAATAGTGTCTACCAAGATAGTTTTCTTTTATAGATAGTACTGGACTAACAGCTTTAAATATTGAGGTGGATAAAGAATGGAGCTGGAAAAAGTACAGCTGGTCAGGCAGTATCACAGGGTGAAGGGAAGTTGACATTTCAGGTCAGAACCTTTCATCAGGACTGGGGGAGCAGAAGGGGACTGCAAAATAAATAGAAGGGGGTGGGGCTGGGGAAATGTGGGTGGGATGGTGATAGCTGGATGCAGGTAGGAGGTGGCTGTGAATGGTCAATGGGAAGAATGGAGTGGATAGATGGAAAGGAAAATGGACAGTTAGGGTCAGATTAAGGGGGCAGGGTGTAGAAGGAGGCAGGGCCTGGAATGTGGTGGGAGGTGAGGAGATTTGGAAGCTGGTGAATTCTTTGTTTCGACCATATGGCTGTAAGCTCCCAAGCAGAAGTTGAGTGTTCTTCCTCCAGTTTGCATGTGGCTTGTGTTGACAGTAGATGAGGCCCAGTATGGGCATATTGATGGGGAGTGGGAAGAGAAATTGAAATGGATGGCAACCGGAAGGTGGGGTTGACTGCAGCGTATAGTCCATAAATGCTCCCTCTGGTCTCTCTGGTGTAGAAGAGACCACATCAGGAGCAACGGATGCAATAAATCAGATTTGAGGAAATGCATGTGAATCTCTGCTGGACTTGGAATGATTCTTTGGGGCCTTGGATACAGATAAGGCAGGGGAGGTGTGGGGGCAGGTTTTATACTTACTGCAGCCACAGAGTAAAGATCCAGGTGTGGAAGAGGCTTTAGTGGGGATTGTGGATCTAATGAGGGAGTCACGGAGGGAACATTCCCTGTAAAAAGCAAATAAGGGTGGAGAGGAAAATATAATTTTGGGTCAGACTGCAGGTGGCAGAAGTGGCGGAGGATGATATGTTGGACTTGGAGATTAGTAAGGTCGAATATGAGGACCGGAGTACAATATCTTTGTTGTGGTTGGGGGTGGGGGGGGGGTTTGTCTGAGGGCATAGGTGTGGGAAATGGAAGAGATGCAGTTGAGGGTGCTATTGATCAGGGTGAGAGGAAATTGCAGTCCTTGAAGGAGCAGGATATCTGGGATTTCTGGAGTAGAATTGCTCATCCTGGGAGCAGATACAGTGGAGGTGGAGGAATAGGGAGTATGGGATCACATTTTTGCAGGGGGTGAGTGGCTAGTAGGAGGTGTAATTGAGGTAGCTGTGGGAGTTGGTGGTTGTAATAAATATCAGTGCTGAGTCAATTGCCAGAGATGGAGACAGACAGGTCTAGGAAGGGGATGGTGGTGTCAGAAATGATCCAGGTAAATTTGACGTCAGGGTGAAAGGTGTGGGTGAAGTTGATGAACTGTTCAAACTCCTCATGGGAGCACAAGGCAGCCCCAATACAGTCAGCGATGTAGCGGATGAGAAGCTGGGAGATGGTGTTGGTTTAGCTGCAGAAGAGGGGCTGTTCCACGTACCCTATGAAGAAACAGGCATAGCTCAGACCCATGCAGGTACCCAATGCTATCCCTCTGGTTTGTAGAAAGTGGGAAGATTGAAAGGAAAAGTTGTTGAAGGTGAGGACCAGTTTCGCCAGGCAGATGAGACTGTCAATGGAGGGGGACTGGTTGGGTCTGTGAGAGAGGAAGAGTTGCCACATGGGGGATAAAAGTGTTGAGAGACTGAATGTCCTCCCCACCCCTATCCGCTTTTCGCAGGGATCGTTGCCTCCATGACTCCCTCGTTAGATCCACACTCCCCACCACCCCCTCTCCACACCTGGAATGCACACTTGTATAGTTATGATCCAGCAATTTTTAAGAAACATAAAAGGTTATTAATTTTTGTAAAAGTAATGATCTGACTGCAACTGGACAAGAAGCGAAAAACATAATTGCTACCATTCAACAGCAGGTTCTGCATGGATCAGAGTCATGAGGAAACATGCAAATACTGTCATCTAACAACTAACAAAGCTCATTGACCACTCATTACGAGAATGTAAATTGTGCATTAACTCAAACAAAGTAAAGAACCATTTAGAAGAACACACAATGCTTGGCAAGAAGAAAGAGAGAAAAAAAAAGGGAGCAAGGGGTAAAAGAGAGTGTAAGGGAGAGAGAGAGAGACAGAGATGAATTTTACCTGTTTAAATAATGGGCTTGACAGCTGGTGCACTTGAACTTGAATCATATAAATTAATGAGCCTACACAAACTATATTAATCTGTAGTTCCCTGACCATGTGGTTGAGAGGACATATTGACTGATAGTAGAAACTATAATTCAATTTCTGTGTTAACTCCATTGAGAGAAAAAGTAAAGTGTAATAAGAAAAGGCCAAACTACGAGATCAGAATAAATCCAGATTTTAGAATTGCATCTCGAAGATGAAGAAGGGTGATACCTCTGCTTAGCTAAAAAAGATGAAGTGCTGAAAGAGAAAGCAAGGAAGCCGTGTGAAATATAGTTAAAAATCACACGACACTAGGTTGTAGTCCAACAGTTTTATTTGGAAGCACTAGCTTTTGGAGTGCTGCTCCTTCCAAATAAACATGTTGGACTATAATCTGGTGTTGTGTGATTTTTAACTTTGTCCACCCCAGTCCAATACCGGCGTCCCCAAAGTGTGAAATATAAGCTCTGTGTCATCAGTCCAATTGATAGATTATCAGTTTACAGGGAAGATTTGGAGCAACTCTTGCATAAAATGAAGCAGGCTTAGCAGAAGCAACTACAGAAATACTCTAAGAAACAGAATACAGGAGACACCTCAGAACTTCTGGCTGCATCTGTGGAGAGAGAAACAGAGTTAATGTATTGAGTCCAGTATTATTTGATCTACAGAACTTCAGTTCTGTCAGAACTGCTGAGTTTCTCTAGTCTTTTTGGCACTTGTTTCAGATTTCCAGAATGAACAGTACTGTGCTTTTATACAGAAACATTAACTTGAAAAGCAATGCTGGAGAAAATGCCAGACCAACAAGAGGTGAAATTACATATTGCAGACAAGGAGCTGGAAGCCGCTTATGAGACTGTGCTCTCAAAATACAAGCAATGACATTCCAGCGAAAAACCCAGCAAGATATAAAGAAAACCAAAAACTACTGAAGCAGCAAGTGGAACAGGTCCAGGCTGTCAAGAAAATGAAAAAAATTGTAGAGGCTAGACAGTTATTGGAGCAATTTATGAAGGTCTGACAGAAGGCTGAAAATTTAATAGAATTAGAAGAATCCAAGATGCAAAATAAGAGTTTAAAAATCAGCTGGAAATGCTAAAGAAACAAAGCAGTATATGCCATGAAGATTTGAACCAATCAAAAGTACTAGATCAGTTAATGGCTAATCTGCATCAAAATTTGGCTTTAGTGATTAGGAAAAACAAATTCTAAAACAGCAGCGGCGTTCTATGAAAGTATCTTGGCATCACATTTCAAGAACGACACACAATATCAATGATAACTGGAAAATAATGACACCTCCAAATGAAGTCACCAACAAAAGATGTTGGCTCTATTAGCAAATTGCCTATGCCTTATAGATACTCAGAGGTTCACATAAATAATTGAACTACCTTTGGAAAGGAGGGGGATGTGTACACACACCTTGCTTTAACAAAAGCTGATCTCTACCTGGAATGTTGGTCTGCTTTGTGTTTGCAAGTTGCACATACAGGAATTCTCTTTTAGTTAAGCAACTGTTAACTTTGCTGGCTGAAACAGTATTTATTCCCCATTCCCAATTGCCTATGAAAAGGTGGTGATGAGCTGCTATGTTGAACCATTGCAGCCTATTTGGTATAGTACACCCACAATGCTGTTAGAAGCATATTCCAGAATTTTGAGATAGCAACGGTGAAGACACAGTTACATATTCCCTAGTCCGAATGGTAAGTAGCCAAGTCAAGATGGAGAGAAACCCATAGATAGTGGTGTTCCCACGTCTCTTTTGATCTTGTTCTTTAAGACAGTAGTGATTGTTGGTTTGAAAGGTGCTGTCTAAGAAACTGGGTGACCTTCTGCATTACATCTTATGCACATTGCTTCTTTTGTACTTCGATGGTGGAGGGAGTGAATGGTCGTGTAGACTTGTGTCAATACAGGTTTACTGTCTTTACATTTTCACATTATACCACAATAATCATGTGGTATAATGTTGTAATCAGTTTCTATTTGAACAAGCTCTTCTTTCACAATGCTTGTTCTCAGAATATCAGTGATATATAAAGATAACAGAAGTTTTTGAATAAAAACGTGAATATACCTTTATGTATACAAGCTTAGAAAAGTAAATAAACAGCTAAAATATGTGTTGTGAACAGCCTCCTCATGATACAGTGAAAGCTGAGGTTGTTAGCTATATAAAAGACAATGAATATAGTATCACTGAAGGTCTTGAGATACATTCACTTTGTTGATCCATATTTCAAAAAAAGGCATTCAGGTATATCTTGAGGTATGAAGGTGGGGAGATAAAGGTAGATAGCAAGTATGATTTGCAATACTTGAAGGGAAACTGATTAACAGTCTATTTCCTATCATTATTCTTGGAAGGACATTCCTAGAAATTTTCCTGACTTTGGCCACAGGTTATTTTCTCTTCCCTTGTTATATCATTAATTTTGATGTGGGAAATTGATACCCAATACTTTTTGAATGATAGTTTGTATGAGGGCAACAAGCAAATTATACATATAGCTGAACAAAATATTACTAGCTTGGGATAAAACTGAATTCATGAAAATTATAACCCAAAAGAATTGCAAATGCTGTAAATCAGAAACAAAAACAAAAACAAAAACTACTGGCAACATCTCTGGAGAGAAATCAGAATTAATGTGATCCTTCCTCAGGAACTCCAAGCTTTTCCAGCAATTTCTGTTTTTGTTTATGAAAATTATTTTTTGTTAAATAGAATTAGACAGTGATTTTTTGTGTAAACAACATTTTTAAAAAAAATTGAACTGTATATGCTAAAATACAAATCACCTGCCTACATACAACGTGTTTCAATTATTTGCACTTTTCTATTCCTAGAAACATCTTTCTTTCACAAACATCACTCTATTTCTCTTCCCTTCTCCCAAGTAAGTGCTGAGTCAGTTCGACCAGCATTTATAATTTATAGGTGTCCCACACGAGAGATTGCTAGCCAAGATAAGAGCCCATAGGATCCAAGGAAATTTGGCAAATTAGATTCACTATTTCCTGTTCTGGATGTAGGTTTACTCACTGAGCTAGAGGTTCATTTCCAGACGTTTCGTCACCCTACTAGGTAAGTCTTCAGTGGGCCTCAGGCGAAGCAGTGTACATGATTCCTGCTTTCTATTTATATGTTTGGGTTCCTTTGGGTTGGTGATGTTGTTTCCCGTGGTGATGTCATTTCCTGTTCTTTTTGTCGGGGGGGTGTGGTAGATGGGGTCTAATTCGATGTGTTTGTTGATAGAGTTCCGGTTGGAATGCCATGCTTCTAGGAATTCTCGTGCATTTGGCTTGTCCTAAGATGGATGTGTTGTCCCAGTCGAAGTGCAGCTTCATCATCCCAACATCCACAAACGAAACTGCATCAGAACATTATTTCAACAAGCCAACACACACTGCAGCACAGAGGAACTACGCAGAGCAGAGGAAAATCACTTATACCGTGTATTCAAAAAGAATGGGTACCCAATGAATACAGTCCAACGATTTCTCAGCAACAAACCCAAACAAGCAGACAAAACATGTCCAGAAACCCTAGCCACATTCTGCTATATCAAAGACATCTCAGAAATGATTGCCATACTACTCAGACCTCTTGGCATCATGGTAGCCCACAAACCCACCAACACACTAAAACAGCAGCTAATGAACTTAAAAGATCCTACACAGACAACAAGCAAAACTAATGTCATTTACAAAATAGTGTGAAAGAACTGTAACAAACACTACATTGGACAAACAGGCAGAAAACTAGCCACCAGGATACATGAACACCAACTAGCCACAAAACAACATGACCCGCTCTCACTAATATCCTTACATACAGATAAGGAAGGACATCACTTCAACTGGGACAACACATCCACCCTAGGACAAACCAAACAGAGACACGCACAAGAATTCCGAGAAGCGTGGCATTCCAACCAGAACTCTATCAACAAACACATCGAGTTAGACCCCATCTACCACCCCCTGCGAAAAAGAACAAGAAATGAGATCATCACAGGAAATGACATCACAACAGGAAATGACACCACTAACCCAAAGAAACCCAAACATATAAATAAAAGCAGGAATCATGTACACCGCTTCGCCTGGGGCACACTGAAGACGTTACCTAGTAGGGTGACGAAACATCTGGAAATGAACCTCCCAGCTCAGCAAGAAAATCTACATCCAGAACCTCAACCTGAGCTACAAATCTTCTCAAAACTCACTATTTCCTGTTACTCAGCACATTGATGGTGCTTGTTCAGGGGTATTTTCCCAACTGGAAGTTTGTGTCCAGTGGGGTTCCACAGGGATCAGCATTGGGGTCCTTGCTGTTTGTGATTTGTATAAATGAGTTAGACTTGAATGTAGGATTGGCTGTCTGACAGAAGGCAGAGAGTTGGGATAAAAGGTTCTTTTTCGGAATGGCAGCCGGTGACAAGCGGTGTCCCGCAGGGTTCAGTGTTGGGGCCGCAGCTGTTCACATTATATATTAATGATCTGGATGAAGGGACTGGGGGCATTCTAGCAAAGTTTGCTGATGATGCAAAGTTAGGTGGACAGGCAGGTAGTACTGAGGAAGTGGGGAGGCTGCAGAAGGATCTAGACAGTTTGGAAGAGTGGTCCAGGAAATGGCTGATGGAATTCAATGTGAGCAAATGCGAGGTCTTGCACTTTGGAAAAAAGAAAACAAGCATGGACTACTTTCTAAACGGTGAGAAAATTCGTAAAGCCATTTACAGAGGGATCTGGGAGTGCTAGTTGAGGATTCTCTAAAGGTAAACATGCAGGTTGAGTCCGTGATTAAGAAAGCGAATGCAATGTTGTCAATTATCTCAAGAGGGTTGGAATATAAAAGCACCGTTGTGCAACTGAGACTTTATAAAGCTCTGGTTAGGCCCCATTTGGAGTACTGTGTCCAGTTTTGGTCCCCACACCTCAGGAAGGACATACTGGCACTGGAGCATGTCCAGCGGAGATTCACACGGATGATCCCTGGAATGGTAGGTCTAACATATGAGGAACGACTGAGGATCCTGGGATTGTATTCATTGGAGTTTAGAAGATTAAGGGGAGATCTAATAGAAACTTACAAGATAATACATGGCTTGGAGAGGGTGGACGCTAGGAAATTGTTTCCGTTAGGCGAGAAGACCAGGACCCGTGGACACAACCTTAGAATTAGAGGGGGTAAACAGAAATGCGGAGACACATCTTCAGCCAGAGAGTGGTGGACCTGTCGAATTCATTGCCGCAGAGTGCAGTGGAGGCTGGGACGCTAAATGTCTTCAAGGCTGAAATTGATAAATTCTTGATGTCACAAGGAATTAAGGGCTACGGGGAGAATGCGGGTAAGTGGAGTTGAAATGCCCATCAGCCATGCTTGAATGGCGGAGTGGACTCGATGGGCCGAATGGTCTTACTTCCGCTCCTATGTCTTATGGTCTTATGGTAAAAGTGCTGATCAGACAGTTTGCAGATGATACAAAAATCGGTAGTGGTGGTAAATAGTGAGGAGGGTGGCCTTAGATTACAAGAGGAACTAAACAGGCTGATCAGATTGTCTGATCAATGGCAAATGGAATTCAACCAAATAAATGTGAGATGATGTACTTGAGTAGGGCAAGGGAATACATGATGAATGTTAGGACCCTGAAAAACATTGAGGATGAGAGGGACCTTGGAGTGCACATTTATTAATCCCCAAAGGTATCGGGGCAGGTAGATAAACGGGTTAGGACATATGGTATACTTGCCTTTATTAGCCAAGGCATAGAGTTTAAGAGCAGAATAGTTATGTTGAAACTGTATGAAATGTTAGCTACAGTATTGTATGCAGTCATGAACTCCACATTGTAGGGGGGAATGTGATTGCATTGCAGAGAGTCTGCGGGAGATTTACAAAGATGTTGTCTGAGTTAGTGATTTTAGCTATGAAGAGAGATTGGACAGAGTAGGGTTATTTGTCCCAGAGCAGAGGAGATTGAGACAGGGCATGATTAAGATGTATGAGATTATGCAAGGCATAGATGGGGTAGACAGGCAGAAACTTTTCCCTCTTGGTGGAGGATCAATGGTCAGGCAACACAGATTTGAGGTGAGGGGCAAAAGGTTCAGAGGAGATGTGAGGAACAGCTTTTTCACTTGAAGGTTGGTGGGAATCTGGAACTCACTGCCTGTAAGGACTGTAAAGGCAGAAGCCCTCATAGTATTTAAAATATAGATGTGCACTTGTGATGCCAAAGCATACAAGGCAATGGGCCAAATGCTGGAAAGTGGAATTTGAGTAGTTAGATAGTTGTTTTTGGCTGTCATGGACACAATGGGCTAAAGATCCGTGCTGTAGATCTATATGACATTTGGTCATACCCCAATTTTTTCTGTCCAATGCTTTTATTGTAACACCCCTCTCCTTTTTGTTGTTTCATACTTTGGCATTACTTCTGTTACTATAAAGAGTTAGCTACACCTTAACTCTAAATGTAGTTACTAAGTACATGCAAGAGACAGCAGATCATATGAAACTGAGACCTGAGTTTGTACAGTTCAAGAGATGTCCATTCTCACCATTTTTCATACATAGTTATATTCAATAAAGTTTGGTGTTCTTTATGTACCTGAGACATCCCAACTGGATCCAGGAAATATCATTTAGCGATAATGTGTGGAAACCTAGAAAGGTCGAACCACATGGATTGTCAGCAATGTGAGTGGTAAAGCATGAACACTGGTGAGAAGTGGCTACAGTAGCAGAGATAGAATAAGATATCAGAGAGATGTTGGCACTTACACTGGCGAAGTGGAAAAGGATATTTAACATCTTCCCGTACTGTTTCTGGGTATTCTTAAAGGTACAGTACACCCACATCTTCATAACATAGCCAACTGAATATTTACATACAAAGCCCGTTTTGGGCATTACAATCGATCTAAAAAGAAGGGTAAAGAGGTGTAGGGAGAGAGGGAGGGGATGTCTACCTGCAGTGCCCATCTCTTTCTAAAGCCATCAAGAGCATTGTCAAAGTGCTTTTTTTTAAACTATTGTTCTACTCAACCTGGGGCAGATGGCATTTGAGCCCAGCTTCCCTGTCCAGGGATAGGAACATTAACACTGCACCAAAAGAGACCTCTTTTAAATTGCTTTTAACCTATTTTCCTAATCCAACTGGTTAGAGATGTTGCTATAGACCCCTGGAGCAGGTCCAGTTTGAACCCAGGTCTCTCAGTTCAGGTTTAGGGAATACTACCACTGTGCCACAAGATGACCCATCAAAACCTTTCATAAGTAAGGAATGTTCAAACCGGTGTTTAACATGTCTTCATTAATTGGGGGTCAGAAACTTAAGACAAAATGCTCACACTGAAGCTGAGGCTGAAAAGGTTTCACAGATTTATTATGATAAAATCAGAGTTCTGATGAGGAAATGGAAACATCCTCATAGACCGACAGATGAGAAATGATTGATTGTTCATCAAATTGTGTTTTCCCCTAAATATCATAAGCATAGTAACACATGAAATTCCTTTGGCTGGACATATACAAATATGGAAAACTCAAATATCAATAAACTGGCATTTTACCTCACCAAAGCTTCAGAAAGAAATAGTACAATTCTGTAAAACATAATATATGTCATGTAGTAGGAACATCTCAACATGTAGGAGAAAGTGAGGACTGCAGATGCTGGAGATCAGAGCTTAAAAATGTGTTGCTGGAAAAGGAACAGGAGAATCTCCTGTTCCTTTGATGCTGCCTGACCTGCTGCGCTTTTCCAGCAACACATCTCAACATGTAATCAACCAGCACCCTTAACCACTCATAACAGTTCTTGAAGAACCATTCAGTTCAGTGTTAATAGTTTGTCAAAAAATGTTGGGCCATTACTGGAAACAGTTATGGCTATAACAATCTGGTTTGCAGAAGCTAGTCCTTTAAGGACAACTCCTGAGGTAGTACTGGAAAAAAAGTTTTTTTAAAAAACTCATTATCAACTACCAATTGAAATACAATCAGACCAAGATTCTAATTTTATTTTCCGTACATAATCAGCAATCTGGGTATACCACAGTAGAGATCTACTGCCTATTATCAGAAATCACAGGGGAAATTTGGAGAGGCCATCAGACTCTCAAAACAATGATTTAGGTCTATTATCATAAATCCCACAGGTTTGAGACAAAGGAGTAAATTTCTTCCTCTTTGCCACCAGAGGGTTCCCCCAATGAATGTACTGGGTTTGGTTCATTAAAAGTAACCTGTAGTCATGAGATAAGAAATCCATTAAAATGGTTCAAATTAATCTAAAGTAAGATTATCGTTTATGTTGCACCCATCATATCTCCCACCTTTTCATTAGTTTTTCACAAACAATGAATTATTTTATAATACAAATTTAGAAGCTGGTCTACACAAGGGATCCCACCATTAGCAGCAAGATTAATGACCAGTTGATTATTTTTGGATTTGGTTGAATAAAGAATATTTACCATGATACTGTGCTAAATTGTACTTCATCATCACAGGAAAAGGCAGATTAAGCCTAAGATTAATGCCCGGTCTCTCAATAATGCCATGATGTAGAGATGCCAGTGTTGGACTTGGGTGAACAAAGTCAGAAGTCAGATGACACCGGGTTACAGTCCAACAGGTTTAATTTAAATCACAAGCATTCAGAGCGCTGCTACTTCATCAGTCTCATTCTTGGACATATGCATCTCCATCAAGGACAGATATCTCAGTATTTCACTCTACCACAAGCCCATGGATGAATACATGATGCTTCACTTCTCTAGTTTCAGAAGTGCCGCTTCACCTGACAAAGGAGCAGCACTCCAAAAGCTTGTGATTTCAAATAAACCTGTTGGACTACAACCTGGTGTCATGTGAGTTCTTGCAACGCTGGATTATATGCTCAAGGTCTGAATCAAAAACTAATAGCACTAATATCATCATATTGAATTTACTACCTTTTAATACAGCCTTTAATTATTGGAAAATAACAGAAATATAGGCCATATTTTAACTGACAAGACACGTGGGTTTTTATTGTGATAATACCAACTTCCAGGTTTCACTGAGGCATGTTTGGCAGCATGTGGGAATCACTGTGAAGCTATCAGGACAGTCAGAAAAATGTGCAAATAATCAATTAACTGAGTCTTTAATCTGGAATTCTGGCCTTAACAAGCAGTAATTAAGACTGCCCAACTGTGTGGAACTCACCAGTGAGAAATTATTCATCAATGATGCTGAATGGTTTGAAAGCCTTTAAATAGACAAACTCCATAGCTAATAGTTGGCCTTGGTAAAAATGTTTCTATTTATGATTCTTCTACTAAGATTATACTTTCAGTGATTAACAGGTAACTTTCAGCTTGTTAGAAATCATTTTACTAACCTTCGACTTTACTCACCTTGATCTTCATTCTCCTGCTGTCAGTCATTACTGAAACATAGAATCAGCAGAAGATGTAGGAGCAAAAATAGGTAATTGAATGCACCATATACACCTTGAACCATTGATGAGGAACAGGTAATTGCACCACCAACACTGACAGTTCAAAAGGCACCAACTGTCTTTCCTTCAGACCAATGCACTCCACAGGTCTGAGGGAATGAGTGCAGAGACCAAGCTGAAATTGGCAAATCTCCCAACACATGGTCTATAAGCAGCAAACCAGATTTCTTAACAACTCTGAGCACTAGTGCTTCAGGAAGCTCAGGTTTCCATGGTAAGTTATTGGAGTTTTCTGCAGTCCTATGATACAAAATCACATTCACAATGCACCAGAAGGGCATATGTCGCAAGTGGCAGTCAAAGTGACTGTCACTTAAGCACCCCCTAGTTTTGATTGCCTTAATATTGTCATTGCTGGCACAGAAAGAGTGCAGGAAAAGTATATCTGGAAACCAGATGGTGTGGAGTGGAAGAAACTGAAATCGTTGTGGAAGATGACAATGATGCATACATATGTAATGTGAATATAATAAGATTGAGTGTCAGCATTGGCTGATTAGATAGATATGTGAGGTGTTGCATTGTAGGAAAGAATTAGGTGGATTTTTAAGATGTCAAGGCATGTGCAGGACAATGCCAGTAACATAGAAAATAAATGCAAGAGTAGGCCATTTGGCCCTTCCAGCCTGCACCACCATTCACTAAGATCATGGTTGATCATGCAATTTTAGTATTCCATTCCTGCCCTCTCCCCATACCCCTCGATCCCTTTAGCCACAAGGGTCGCATCAAGCAACCTCTTGAATATGTCTAATAAACTGGCCCCAAAAGCTTCCTGAGGAGAGAATTCCACAGATTCACAACTCTGAGAGTGAAGAAAGTCTTCCTCATCCCTTTCCTGACTGCCTTACCCCATATTCTTAGACTATGACCCCCAATTCTGGCTTTCCCCAACACTGGGAACATTCTTCCTGCATTTAGCCTGTCCAGTGCTATTAGGCTTTTATATGTTCTATGAGATCCCCCCTCATTCTTCTGAATTCCAGCGAGTACAAGCCCAGTCAATCCAGTCTTTCCTCATACGTCAGTCCTGCCATCCCGGGAATCAGTTTGGTGAACCATCACTGGACTCACTCAGTGTCCTCTGAGGAAGAATGTCCTTCCTCAGACTACGAGACCAAAACCACACACGATATTCAAGATGTGATCTCACCAAGGCCCTATATAACTGCAGCAATCTTACTCCAATACTCAAATCCTCTTTCACTATGAAGGCCAGCATGCCATTAGATTTCCTCACTGCCTTTTGCATATGCATGCGAACCTTCAGTGACTGTTTCACCATGACACCCAAGTCTCGTTGCACCTCACCTTTTCCTAAATGGCCACTATTCGGGTAATAATCGGCATTGCTGTTTTTGTGACCAAAGTGGATAACTACACATTTATCCACACTATATTGCATTCACCAATTATTTGCCCACTCAGTCTGTCTCAAGTCACCCTACAGCCTCTTAGCATCCCCCTCACAGCACACACTGCCACCCAGCTTAGTGTCATCTGCAAATTTGGAGATATGGCATTCAATTCCTTCGTCCAAATCATTAAAGTCAAAGTGTGAGGATTGCAATGTTATGCAACTCAACTTTCCCACCCTCATGAGGTTATGGAACCTTTTAGGCATTTTAACTAACTTTGAAGAGCCACATTCCACCTTAGGCACTCCCATCCATTCCATGATTTAAGAAGCAGATTTTTCTCTCCATCTATAGGAAACAGCACTTCACTTCAGTCCATCAGAGCCACAGAAGAAACTTTAAGAACAAGTCAGATACGAAAGGTCTGCCTTCCCATTTCCATATTTTCTGAATCCTCAGGAAGTAAGTTAGAATTCAGCCACTATGACTACTCTTTTCTTCTCTTTAAGTAGGAATCTTACCTATCATACAGTGTGGTCATCACCAAATCCACAATCTGTGATTCATCAGGGAATGTGGAAGCCTTAGCTAAAAGAGGCATTACAAATGCTAATTATTTGACAGGATGTTTACCAACCTGCCCCATCCTCCACTCCACCTGTCAACTGTAATTCAGTCTGTTTCAATAAAATTCTGTCCATCGTTTTATTTCAGTATTTTTTGAAATTTGCATTGGCACTTATTAGAAAGCAAATCCATTTCTTATAATCTTTAAAACTAACATAAGAAATCCAAGTATCTAAATTTTAACTCGAAGGAGAATTAAGGGAGAGTGAAATGAGAAAGGAATATTTACTCCCTCTAATAGTTGTTGCTCTAATAAAATCTATTTTCTGTGTCCCTTTGAGCTGTGTACACAAGCTACCTGTGGATATGGTGACAATTAAGCACAGCATGTTCCACTCTAGATACATTTGATCCTGCTTGTAATAAGACTGGGACACTCTGGGAATATCTTAACAGGTTCAAAACTGTTCAAGGATAATTGAACAGCAGATTCAGAGTGAGTTTTCTTCAGTTTTTTTATGTCAGTCAGACAGATAGTAGAGGTTCCATGTTGCAACAGTGCTGTCAGCTGGCTGTGCAGGCCCAGGAACCTGTTTTTTTAATTCTTCATGGGATGTGGGTGCCATTGGCTAGGTGAGCATGTATTGCCCATCCTTAACTGCCCAGAAGGTAGTTATGAATCAGCCATATTTTTGCAGTTCTGCAGTCACATACAGGCCAGATCAGGTAAGAACAGCAGGTTTCCTTCTTATAAGTACATCAGTGAATCTGATGAGATGTTTTTCCCCAACAATCAACAATGGTTTCATAGTCATCATTAGACACTTATTTATAGATTTTTAGTGAAATCAAATTCTACCATCCATAATGTCAGAATTAAAACCCTGGTCCCCAGGTCCCAGGGTCTCTGGATTAATAGTTTAGTGACAATACCACGAGGTCTTTGCCACCCCATTATAACCATTTTCTGGCTCCTTAGTGTGAAATGATTAGGGCTAAAAAGAAGATCTAACAGGCACTGGCAGCTCAGTGTAGATGAGAGTTGGGTCAAGGAAGACCGCAAGCTGCAACTACTTGGTGCAGCTTGGAAAGTTTAAGAATCAAAGAAATCCAGCAACAATGAACGGAGCTGCATAATAAAAAGTTGAAACTGTTTTGGTAATGTGAAACTTGCAAGAAGTTTCAGGAATACTGGGGATTGTTGCATTGAGAGAAAAGATCGAACTATCAGGATATGTGCAGTCATAAAAATTTTGGGGGCTAAATCTTTGAAAGTAAAGAATTGGAATCCTGTGTGAAGGAGACAATGTTTTAATGACTCAAGTATCACTAATATCTGTAGTTGTTGTGGATATGTTCACCAAACTGGGAATTTTGTTTGCAGACGTTTCATCCCCTTTCTAGGTGACATCTTCAGTGCTGTAGTGCCTCCTGTAAAGCACTGCTATACTGTGACTGTTAGAATTTATTTGGTTTCATTACCGCTGCTTCTGGTTGTTCATTGCAGTGGTCGGTATATTAAGTCTAGGTTAATGTGTTCATTGATGGAGTCCGTGGATGAGTGTCAAGCTGCTAGGAATTCTTCTCTGTTTGGCTTGTCCCATTATTGTTGTGTTGTCCGAGTCAAATCTGTGGTCTTTGTCATCTGTATGTATAGATACTAAGGATAGCTGGTCATGGTGTTTAGTGGCTAGTTGATGTTCATGAATGCGGATGGCTAGTTGTCCGCATGTTTGCCTTATATCGTGAAAAGTGCAGTCTCTGCATAGAATCTTGAACACCACGTTTGTCCTCCACATGATGGGTATTGGGTCTTTTGTTCTGGTGAGTTGTTGTCTAAGCGTGGCTATTGGTTTATGTGCCATCATAAATCCAAGTGGTCAGAGGAGTCTGGTTGTCAGTTCCAAAACATTTTCAGATAGAGAAATTAATGTGTTGGGTCGTGGCATGTTCTCGTTGAATTGTTTGTCTGCCAGGCATCGGAGGATGAAGTTGCAGGGATATCCATTCTTGGCAAAGACTTTGTAGGGGTGTTATTCTTCTTCTCTTCACAGGTCAGGTGTGCTGCAGTGTGTTGTAGCCCTTTTGAACAGGGCCCTAACACAGCTTCTTTTGTGTGGGTTTGGTAGTAGTTGCTATAATTCAGGATCTGGTCCTTGAGTGTGGCTTTTCTGTACATTTTTGTTGTGCATTCCCCGCTCTGTGTTCTTTCTACTATCACATCTAGGAATGGGAATTGGTTGTTAATTTCCTGCTCTCTCGTAAATTTGATCCCTGTGAGCATGGTGTTGATAATCCGGTATGTGCTCTTGATCTCTGTTCTTTTAATTATTACAAAAATGCTGTCCATGTATTTGATCCAAATTTTTGGTCGGGTCTGTGGGAGTGCTGTTTGTTCTCGTTTCTGCATCACTGCCTCTGCAATGAACCCGGAGATTAGTGAGCCCATAGGTGTCCC
This sequence comes from Chiloscyllium plagiosum, assembly GCF_004010195.1. Taxonomy (NCBI): domain Eukaryota; kingdom Metazoa; phylum Chordata; class Chondrichthyes; order Orectolobiformes; family Hemiscylliidae; genus Chiloscyllium; species Chiloscyllium plagiosum. Next base: position 32,174,425 of record NC_057726.1, read on the forward strand.
ATTGATTTGTTCATAAATCTGGCTATTGAATATGAAGTGCGTTGTCAAGTAGTTTGAGTAGGCCATCCTTGTTTGATTGGCTCCTCACTGTGTTGTCTGTTCTATTTGTCCAGGAGATTGGTTATTGTCTCTTTACATAAGGTTTTGTCAATCAAGGTAAGCAGTGCTGTTACATCGAATGATACCATTGCATCATCCATGTCTATGTTTGTGCTCTTCATATTGTCTAGGAATTCCTGTGATGAATGCATGGATCTATTCATACGTTTGAGTTAAATATTAGAGTTTTGGTTGAAGTCCTTTAACCAGTTTGTGTGATGGAGTTGCTGGAAGTGTCACAATGGGTCTAAGTGGTACATCAGGTTTGTGTACCTGAGGTAATCTGTAAAATCGTGGGATGTTGGTGCCTTCTGGTTTCATCTTTTGTAGGTCTTTCTTGGGTATCAGTACATTTTTGTGTAGGTTCCATAGTGTATTATTTATTCTATTGGTTAAATGTGGCATTGGAGGCACACTCTCTCTGTAGGTAAGTGTTGGTATCTGTACGTAGTTCCTCTGCTTTTTTTGTATGTAGCCCGTTTTGGTCATGATTACTGTCATTCTGCCTTTATCTGCTAGTACTATGATTATGTTTTTGTACTTTTTGAGTATTTTTAGGGCTCCTCTCTCCTTGTGTTTTTGTTGTTAGTAGCTGGTCATTTTAACACAATGTCTTGCTCACATGCCCACCTGGCTGTCCTCAGCATGCTGCAATGCTCCAGTGAATCACAGCATTAACTGAAGGAACAATATCTCAACTTCAAACTAAGCAATTTTCCGCCTTCTGGGCTCAATATTGAGTTCAACACCTTCAAATTATGGACCCATTCCTTCTCTTTCTCTTAGATCTGCTTGTTACATTCTGCCACCCTCTCTCCCCTTCCCCCACTCCAGTGGGACTGTCTGTTCTGGCAGTTGAACACACCATTATTCTACCATTCTCACATTCTGATCATTTAATCTGAATTATCAACACCCTTTCTCCCCCCACAAACCAACCTCCCCCCTCCAACTATTGCATAAATGCTTCCCCCCTCAACACTTCACTTTAGCTGTGGTGAACAGTCATCTTGACTCAAAACATTAGCTTGCTTTCTCTTCATGAATGCTGCCTGACCCGTTGTGATCTCCGACATATTTTATTTTCAGTTCAGATTCCAGCATCAGCAGGAATTCTAGGAAAAAGTGAGGACTGCAGATGCTGGAAATCAGAGCTTAAAAATGTGTTGCTGGAAAAGCGCAGCAGGTCAGGTAGCATCAAAGGAGAAGGAGAATCGGGCTTATGCCCGAAACGTCGATTCTCCTTCTCCTTTAATGCTGCCTGACCTGCTGCGCTTTTCCAGCAACACATTTTTAAGCTCAGCAGAAATTCTGTCTATTTTATGCCTATTTATGGATAGATTTAGCAAAGGCATATTCTAAACAATTATTAGGGAAATTAGAAATGCTAACCAAGTTATCTTGGGAAAGTAATTTGCCCTTGGGTCCTCCCAAGTTGAAGATTCAATTTGCCATACATAAATTCATAATTTCGAGCAAGACAGCACCTGTCCAGAGTCTTAGAATAATTCTTCAAATTAACACGATAGCAATGAAAAGGAACACTCTTTTCTTGTGTATATACGTGATTGTTGAACAACCAATTCAGATGGAACCAGATTTTCTAAAATCTGCAAACAAGTTCAATACATCAGTTTAAAGTGGAATGCTTTTCCCTTGATATTAGCATCAAAATAGTTTACAAAAACAGCTATCTAGATGCTCATGTCATGCAAAAAATCAAAATGTAAAGAATAAATTTACTACATTGTCGGTCTGTCAAACCAAAGAATGCTACATTAATGCCTGATAAGGTCCCGCTGTCAGCAGTGGTCCCAGCTATGCATACGATGACAATTCCTTCTACTGGATCTTTATTCGCAAATTATTTTCCTTCAAATCAAAGCATTAAGACAAAAGATAGTTGAAAATACTAATAACTAGGCATCGATGGTTTTACTATATAACTAGAATTACTAATCAATTTTCCAGGTCCTATTTCACAAAAACAAAACATCTTACATTATTGGATTTTTCTGCTCTAGTTTTCAGACATGAGGGGATCGTAATTCTTGATTTTTTTTCTTGTGCTTGTTCTCTTTAGGGGTTGATGTTTCAGGTTGATGATGTGACAGCAGATCTGAGACATTAATTCTGCTTCCCATTCCATGGATGCTGCCAGGTCTACTGAATATTTCCAACATTATTTGTTAAGTCACTCACTAATGATTGAAACCACAGTGGTAAATTATCAAATTTAAGCTATTGCCAACTTATAGAGCCATTTCAATAAACTGAACTAAGATCCATTTCCCTGCAAGCATTATTCTTCCAACCCAAAATTACACTCAATGATGAACCATTCTGGAAAATCACTATTCCTATGGTTTACTGTGTAAACAAGAATCATCATAGAAATTATTCTTAGTGCACTAAATTCACATCTGAAATTGAATTTGGAGTATTGGCATTTGCCATGAAACTCAATAACATGTTGTGGACAAGGTTAAAACTGCTTTACATCAATGCTAAAATTCTAAAATGACATTGTGGCTGAGTAGATTGATGTCAGACTGGGAATTCCAATTAAATTTTGCCAAGTCATCTTTTAGCTATTTAAGTATTTAATTTCTATCTTTTGATACCTTACCTTCTTTTAAATTAATTCACAAGATGTGGTTTCATTGGCAAAGCCATCATTTAATATCAGTAAATCTGAAAGCTAGATTTATTCATAGATGCTTAATTGTTGTCAAAGATTCTGTCAAAATGGACAATTTTATCTTTGTTGTATATACATAATTTAGGGAACAATTATCCAATTAATATATATAACAAAATATAATGTTAAAAATTTGTTAGCTAATTTATTCTGTCCTGTACCCTCCCAAATCTCCCAGTTTTCTGGGAACTTCTGGATTTCTAGGATAGAATTAATAAGAAAATAATGAAAACAACTGAAATGATGATCAAATCGTAAAGATTATCTCCACTTCTAAAGAATGGTAGACTGTTTAAAAATGCAAAACAATAAAGGACTAAATAATTTTTTGTATATTTTCATCCCAAATTTGGTATATGCTTCAAAGCACCAGAGACCTGGGTTTGATTCCATCCTTGGGAGACTGTCTATGTGGAGTGTGAACATTCTCTCTGTTTCCGCATGACTTTCCTCCATCTGGTCTGGTTTCCTCCCACAGTCCAAAGATGTGCAGGTTAAATGGACTGATCATACTAAACTGCCCATAATGTCTGGGATGTGCAGGTTAGGTGGGTTGGCCATGGGAGGTACAGGGTTACAGGGATGGGGTGGGTATAGCTGTGGCACTCTTCGGAGGATCAATATAGACTTGATGGGCTCAATGGCCTGCTTCCACACTGTAGAGATTGAATGATTCTAAATATAGTCTCAATAAAACATTTTTATTGGGGTTATGAAGACTTGCAGACAACAAAGTGCTACCTGAAGTATTCGGCATTTCACAATCTAATACTACAACAGAAGTGAGCCCCTGAGAAAAACTAAACCACAGGCGAACTTTCAAACTGTGTTTACTTTTTGGATTTAGTACAGCTCTACTGGAAGACTTTAGAAGTCAGCTGATGAAGTTCAGAATGCAACATGCAACTATACATTTTAAGTTCCTCAAAATGAGAAAAATACCTTTGTCTGCCTGGTTCCAATGTTCTCATTGCACTGAATACTTTATGCATTTCTCTTTGTGTAGTCCTTTAAGATACCATCTATTTCACAATATTCCAAATACTTTAATTCAGCATTTTCAAGAAGATGATCAAGAAATGACACACATAAAAACTTGCAGTGAATGTTTGTGAGTTTTGAGAAGATTTGTAGCTCAGGTTAAAGTTCTGGATATAGGTTTGCTCGCTGAGCTGGAAGGTTTGTTTTCAGACGTTTCGTCACCCTACTAGGTAACATAATCAGTGAGCCTCCGGACGAAGCTTCAACCGGAGGCTCACTGATGATGTTAACTAGTATGGTGATGAAATGTCTTAAAATAAACCTTCCAGCTCAGCGAGCAACCTACATCCAGTGAATGTTTTTATTCATCATATTCAATTAAAGTTTCTCACTATTGATGTATCTTGATGTATCTTAGGAACAAAGCAAGCAAGAAGAGGAATTGATTATGTTTCTGTTTGACATTTATTTTCAGATTAAGAAGATTTATATCCTCTCAGTTTATATGATATCATCAGTGAGCAAGCCTACTCCCCTGTTACTCACATAATAATATTTTTGTTTCATGTGAATTGTATGAGATATCTTCCTGCACTGTTTGCGTCAATGTATTAATGCAACACAAAACTGTTTAAGAGAACTTAAATGAGAATTCTAACCTATCATGAAGTGGCATCGATTTATTACCACTAGCTCAGTTTAAAATTTGTGACAAAAACAGACAGCATACAACAGAAACATGGGTAGTTAGGTGACAGTCAAGAATTAAACGGTTCTGGATTTAGAATAGGAAGAGTATTGAATGTTGTACAGTATATGAAAATTTCCATTTATCGCAGAGAACGTGGGACAGGCAAATGCAGTGGTTGCAACCCAAATTTCACTTCACAGCAAAACTAATTTGTAAGTAAATCATTGTAATTGACATGATGAAGCTCATCTCAATTTTTTTCAATTTCCTTTATGTATCAATGAATCTTATTGCAAAAAATAATAAATTCAACTCGATATAACAATATCATGTAACAAAAATAAAGCTTAAATTACCTTGCAAGCCTTTCCACATATATTTTAATACTCATGTAATTTAAATGCAACCATTTTCTGAATGAAACAAGTGCAGTAAGTAAAGGTGACAAGCAGCAAGGAGGCCTGAACACTAACATTTCAGGTTCGAGGTTGCTCTTCAGCATCTTGATCAATCAACTGCCTGAAGGTAAATAAATTTAGGAGTCTGGCACAGCCTTCTGGTGAGCACTGGTAATGTTCCAGGAAAAATCATTAGTACATTTATTTTGGCTATGTCTATTTTCTTCATGCCAACTGGAATATATGTATTTTTTGTGCAGTGTCATGATGTGACCCAATTGTTCAAAACAACTCCGAAATTGTTATTAGTGAGAAATTCTTAATGAATACACCAGATTTTCCAATAAAATAATATCTATACACAGATAGGTAATATTCAATATTTTATACAAAATATATCGGCTTCAAACATCTATCAACCAAAACGATTGCTACTTGCAAAGATCAGACTTCGAGCATACAGTAATTCCATCAATACTTGAAATTATTCTACGGTATTGTCCAGTTAGTTGGAGGAAATGTCATGCCTTTTACAGTAACAGTGCCATGAATGAAACTTTTCTTTTGCTATTTCTTGAGGGTGGTGGTCTTTCCTAAGTGAATAAAAACAAGACCGAATATCTTGTATTGTTTTTATTAACTTAGGAAAGAGTGCCATCCTCTGGAAACAGTTAAAAATAACATGATTAGCATCAATCTCACACCATTATCCACTAATCTCCAATCATTAGGAGTGTTGCAACGTTATTAACTGAAATTTTGAGAAGCCTGTGGACTATGAGAAGCCTAAAGAGTATCATATTTACCCTCAGCTAGACACAAGACCTGAAGGTATTCTGCTCAAGATGCAATTAGATAGGAATCTCTTTCTAAAACGTACACTTTTGTGAAGTAGGAAGTGATTCTTGTATCGGTTTGGGTTGACCTTCACTACGTCTTTAAACTTGACATTCATGGGATGGTATTCAAGGAACTGATTCAAAACATGTGGAATTGTTGTAGTTTATCACACCACAGGTAACACATTGCAGTTCTGTGAAATATAGTGTAATATAAAATTAGCATGAGGAGCAGAAAGGCAACAGATGTAATTTAATGCGGATACATCTGATAGGGAATGGAAGGCTATCAAGAAGGAAGGATTGCAAGGATTAATGCTGGGCTCATTGTTATTTGTCAATTATATGATTAATTTAAATGAGAATATACAAGGCATGGTTAGTATGTTTGTGAATGGCACCAAAATTGGTGGTATAGTGGACAATGAAGAAGGTTATCAAAGAGTACGTTGGGATCTTGGAGGAGCAAATTACTGCAGATGTTGGAATCTTTACTGAAAACAGAGACTGATGGAGCGTTACCTGGACTCAAAACTTTAGCATGCTGTCTCTCCACTGATGCTGCCTGACCCACGTTTTGTTTTCAGTACAATGGGATCTTGATTTACTGGGCCAATGGGCTGAGGGATGGCAGATGGAGTTTAATCAGATAAATGCGAGGTGTTGCATTTTGGTAAGGTAAAGCAGAGCAGGACATACACAGTTAATGCTTGGGTCCGGGGAGTGTTGTCGAACAGAGACATCAAGGGGTGCAGGTACATAGTATCTTACAAGTGGCATCATAGGTAGACAGTGTGGTGAAGAATATATTGGTCTTCAGTCAGAGCATTGTTCTTCTAAAATGCAATGGTTGCATTCTTGTACAACCCTGCATTGTAGAAAAACCGTGCTTTAGAAATACCATTTAAAGTGTTGGCAATGTAATCGCGTTTCAGCCAACACACATTTTAAAAGTTTGTACTTTTGAAACAGCATCCGTCAATAGCATTACAGTGAATTTGCATTAATGAAACACATGTTATAGCAGAACAACCTCTACAAAAGTTGGGACATCATATTAAAGCGGGACAAGGAGCTGGTACGGCCATATTTGGAGTACTGCGTACAATTCTGATCACTCTATAAAATTGCAAAAAAGGTTTACAAGGATGTTACTGAGACTGGAAGGTTTGAGTTAGGAGGAGAGGTGAGGTAGGCTAGGACTTCTTTCCCTGAGGCATAAGAGACGGAGGGGTGACCTGATTAAGATTTATAAAATCATGAGGGGCATAGATAACGTTATTACCTGAGGTCTTTTCCACAGGGTAGGGGAATCCAAAACTAGAGGGCATGGGTTTAGTTTGAGATGAGAAAGGTTTAAAAGGGACCTGAGGGGCAACCTTTTCACACAGAGGGTGAATGCATATATGGAACAAGTTGCCAAGAGAAGTGGTAGAGGTGGGTACAATTACAACATTTAAAAGACATTTGGACAGATACAAGGATTGGAAAGGTTTAGAAGGATATGGGCCAAATGCAGTCATATGGGACTGGTAGTTTAAGAAATCATGGTTGGCACAGACAAGTTGGGCTGAAGACTCTGTTTCCAAGCTGCATGACTCTATGACACTATCTAAGTGATAGTACACACTTTGTGGTGAAGTTGAAAAAACAGATAATTTACTCTTTCAAAAATATTGTAATGATTTGATTGGCTAATCAATAGTGGCAGTAAAACTTCGATATGTGAACAGTTTGAATATTTAAGTAAGGTTTCCTTTTGTAAAAATTAGCTTTTAAATCATAGAATCAAAGCACAAATGCCACATTTAACCCATGCTAGCATTCTGCAAGAGCAATTCATCATTCCAACATCTCATCCATTTCCTATAGCCATGGAATTTATTTTTTCTTCAGATGCCTCTATAATTCCATTGTGAAAGCCACAATTAAATTCATCATCATGACCCTTCTAACCTATACATCCCAGATTCCAGCAGCTTACTGCATAAAGGTTTTCCTCATGTTGGTTCAATAATCAATGGGCTTTTCGAGTTGAGTCATGTGGCTCTTGACCCTTCTGCCAAGAAGAGTTTATCTCTATCTATTCAGTCAAGTGCCCTCCTTCTGATCACTTCCATTAAATTGTCCTTCAACTTTATCTTCTTTGAGCATCCATGTAGCTGAAGTCCTTCATCCTTCAAACATCCTTTTCCTGCAGCCTTCCTAAATGTTTGACATATTTTCTAAAGTGCAGTACCTGGGATTGGACACATTGCTGCAGTTGAGGTGAAACTAGTATTTGTGTCACTGCTTTGAAAAACTGAATTTGCTAATAGCCAATGACCAAGATGATGCCACATGACTAGCAGCAACATGCAAGAGAAAGGGTGTGTTGTTACTCTGTAACTGAAAGTTAACAGCTTGTCTGTGAAGCAGATCTGTCTGAGTTTTTCAAGTAAATTGAATCTGCATTTCTTACCAGTCCAGTGTGAGAGTGATAACTGTATGTTCAGGAAACAACACAACAATATGACAATATGACACCAGCCTTTCATAGATTCATCATAACCTCTTTGCTTTTGCACTCTATTCCACAATTTATGAAAGCCAGACTTCTGCAAATTTTATTGATGTGGCGGAGTCAGTGTTGGACTAGGGTGGACAAAATTAAAAATCACATAACACCAGGTTATAGTCCAACAGGTTTATTTGGAAGCACTAGCTTTCGGAGCGCTGCTCCTTCATTTAGTTGTGGAGCAGGACCATAAGACACAGAATTTATTCAGAAGGTTACAGTGTCATGTAACTGAAATGATATATTGAACAAACAGATTGTTGTTAAGTCTTTCATCTCTTAGAATGGTTGCAGGTTTTGGTTCATTAATATGTAAATCCCAGAACTTCTTTCAAGTCACATTTTCGAGATAACGAAGTTTTACAAAAAAAGTGACACCTCAGCTCAGACAATGCATTAAAGGTGTGATGTGAGAGTCTGTCTGTATCCCAATCTTGAGTCAGACTGGCTCCATTTCCAAAGTGGAATTCACAAAATGAGACATGGATTGACTGCCTGCATTGACTGCTTGCAGATTGTGCACTTTCGAGCAAAATAGAATGTATCTGCAAATATAATATCCACCTCATAGACTTATATGTGCTTCAGAGAGTGTGTGCGTGGGAGTATGAGTGCACATGAGAGTGTGTGTGTAAGCTTAGTAAAGTGAGTGTGTGAGTGTGATGGAGTATATGCTTGTGAGAGAGTGTATGTGTATATGAGAGAGAGCGTATGCATGCTAGAGGGTCTGCGTAAGTGTGAGGGTATGTAAGAGTGTATATGTGTGTGTATGTGTGTGAGAGTGTATAGTGTAGTGGGGTCACATGTAGCGAGGCATGAACCCAAGGTCCTGGTTGAGGCCATCCTCATGGGCATCGAACTTGGCTATTTTATTAATAGGTCTCTCCACCTGACCTAATGTTTTCAGCACATATTACTGTATTCCCAAATCACTTTGCTCCTTCATCCCTTTAGAACGATACATTTATTTTACATTGTCCCAGTCATCCTCACAAAATGAAGCAATTCACATTTGTTTCCATTATATTTCAACTGTCAGTTGTCTATCTACTCCATCAACTTTTGTACTTCTGAAGACACTATTTTCCTCAGAGCATGAATCTTGAATGTATGGTAAACTGTCTAAATTTTTAAAATATGCTTGTGTACCAAAACCAAGAATCAAGCCAAGGCAGGAAGCGGGAAAAAGGAAGAGCTGGAGACAGTAGCTAACTTACAAGCACTGGCAGTTCAGGATCGTGAGTGAATGGCTTCCTACAAAAGAACAGAGAGTGTAAGAACTTTTGGAGTGTGTGCCATTCTCAAAATGATACTTAGCATTGGAGGCAACTGGGAGTAATGGTTGTTGAAGGAATACAATCGAGACCATCACACCAATGAACATAAGGGAGGAAAGCAATGTGTGGAAATACAGTCACTAAAGGAGATTCCATAACCAAGGGGACAGAGGGGCATTTCTTTAGTTATCATGAATCCTGCATGGGATGTTGTCATCTTAGAGTAAAGGACATCACTTGATAGATTATAGAATATTCTGCAGTGAAGTAAGTGAGCCAAAGGTTGTGATATACTTTGGTATGAACAACATTAAAAGGCCAAGTATTGAGGTCTTACAGTAAGAATATTCATGATGTAGGGAGGAAAATAAAAAGTAGAACTGTCAAGTTAGTGGAATCTGGATTACTGCAAATGTTTCATGCGAAAAAAGCAGAAATAAGATAGTAACCATCAATGTGAGGCTTGAACCATGGCCCAGAAAGAATGTTGTTAAATTCATTGGACAGTGGAACAAGTTCTGGCTCAGGAAGTTAAAAAAATGGATAGTAACTAAACAGGATTGGAACAATCAACTCCTAAGGAGATTTACAAGTGTAACTGGGGAAGTCATAAACTAAATTGGTGAGGAGATGGGTAGAAATAGAAAAGACTGATAAGTGGAGTAAAGGAATTCATACTGTATTGAGTACCATGGTGGCACGATGGCTCAGTGGTTAGCATTGCTGCCTCACAGCGCCAGGGATCCATGTGCAATTCCAATCTCGGGCCACTGTCTGTGTGGAGTTTGCACATTCTCCCCGCGTCTGCATGGGTTTCCTCCGGGTGCTCCGGTTTCCTCCCACAATCCAAAAATGCGCAGGTCAGGTGAATTGACCATGCTAAATTGCCCATAGTGTTAAATGCATTAGTCAGGAGTAAATATAGAGGTAAAAACAATGACTGCAGATGCTGGAAACCAGATTCTGGATTAGTGGTGCTGGAAGAGTACAGCAGTTCAGGCAGCATCCGAGGAGCAGCAAAATCGACGCTTCAGGCTCTCTGCCTTTATTCCTGATAAAGGGCTTTTGCCCGAAATGTCAATTTCGCTGCTCCTTGGATGCTGCCTGAACTGCTGTGCTCTTCCAGCATCACTAATCCAGGGGTAAATATAGGGTGAGTTACTCTTCAGAGGGTCGGCGTGGACTTGCTGGGCCAAAGGGCCTGTTTCCATATTGAAGAGAATCTAGTCTAATCTAATCTAAACTACCAGGAATACAAAGTATGTTTTGAAATTATGTATGTAAACCCACAAAGTGGGATGAACAAGGCTGGAATGATGTAGCAGATATGTTGTGTGAGAATATGATGTTTCAGCAAGAATTTAAAAATGGTTTAAAAATCATGAGGACTGTGTGCACATTTCATATGCCTGGATAGAATGGGTTCAGAAAAAGATAGGAGAAAGAGAAGCTGGGATGGCAATACTTGTTAGGCAAAACACTGCAGTATTGAAAGAGAGCAAGTCCTTGAAGGGGCAAAGATAGAGTCTATTTGGTTAGTAATGAGAAACACTATTAAGGACAAGGTACCTCACAAACGATTAAGTCACAAGGTAAGAGCCCATGGTGTTGGAGATAGTGTATTAGCATGGATAGAGAATTGGCTCATGGGCAGGAAATAGAAAGTGAGGATAAAGGGTTCTCTTTCAGGTTGGCAATCTGAGGCAAGTACAATTGCACAGGGACCTGCGCTGGGTCATAACAATTTACAATATATGCTAGTGACCTGGAGAAAGGAAGTGAATGTACAATAGCCAAATTTGCAGACAACACTAAAATAGGTAGAAAGGCAGTTTGCAAGAGGGATACAAACAGTTTACTGAGAGATATTGATAGGTAAAGTAAGTGGGCAAAAAGTTGGCAGGTGGAGTAAAATATGGGAAACAGTGAAGTTGTTCATTTTGGAAAAGGAGAATAATAGAATGTTATTTAGAACTTTCAAAAGCTGACTAGGGACAGATGTTCACAAGTAAATGGACGGCTGGAAAATGGGAAGCCTTCAGAAATGAGATAACGAGAGTCTAGAAAGAGTATATTCCTGTTAGGGTGAAAGGAAATGCTGGTAGGTGTTACAAATACATTAAGGACAAAAAGGTAACTAGGGAGAGAATAGGGCCCCTCAAAGATCACCAAGGCAGCCTTTGTGTGGAGCCGCAGGAGATGGGGGAGATAGTAAACAAGTATTTTGCATCAGAGTTTACTGTGAAGAAGGACATGAAAGATGTAGAATGGAGTGAAATAGATGGTAACATCTTGAAATATGTCCATATTACAGAGGAGGAAGTGCTAGATGTCTTGAAACACATAAACGTGGATAAATCCCCAGAACCTGAAGGGTCTGTTTCCATGCTGTACACCTCTATGACTCTATGTGTACCCGAGAACTCTGTGGGAAGCTAGAGAAGTGATTGCTGGGCCTCTTGCTGAGATATTTGTATCATTGATAGTCACAGGTGAGGTGCCAGAAGCTTGAAGGTTGGCTAACATGTGCCACTATTTAAGAAAGGTGGTAAGGACAAGCCAGGAAACTATAGACCAGTGAGCCTGACGTCTGTAAGCAAGTTGTTGGAGGGAATCCTGAAGGACAGAATGTACATGTATTTGGAAAGACAAGGTCTGATAAGGGATAGTCAACATGACGTCGTGCATGGGATATTATATCTCACAAACTTGATTGAGTTTTTTGAAGACGTAACAAACAGGATTGATGAGGGCAGAGTGGTAGATGTGGTCTATATGGACTTCAGTAAGGTGTTTGACAAGGTTTCCCTTTGGGAGACTGGTTAGCAAGGTTAGATCTTATGGAATACATGGAGAACTAGCCATTTGGATACAGAACTGGCTCAAAGGTAGAAGACAGATGGGGGTGGTGGAGAGTTGTTTTTCAGACTGGAGTACTGTGACCAGTGGAGTGCCATAAGGATCGGTGCTGGGTCCACTACTTTTCATTATTTATATAAAATATTTGAATTTGAGCATAAGAGATATAATTAGTATGTTTGCAGATGACACCAAAATTGGAGGTCTAGTGGACAGCAAAGAAGGTTACCTCAGAATACAACTGGATCTTGATCAGATGGGCCAATGGGCTGAGGAGTAGCAGATGAGGTTTAATTCAGATGAATACAAGGTGCTGCATTTTTGGGAAAGCAAATCTTAACAGGACTTATTCACTTAATGGCATGGTCCTAAGGAGTTTTGCTGAACAAACAGACCTGGGAGTGCAGGTTCATAGTTACTTGAAAGTAGGGTCGTAGGTAGATAGGATAGTGAAGAAGGTGTTTGGTATGCTTTCTTTTATTGGTCAGAGTATTGAGTACAGGAGTTGGGAGGTCATGTTGTGGCTGTACAGGACATTGATTCGGCCACTTTTGGAATATTGCACGTAGTTTTGGTCTCTTTCCTTTCAGGAGGATGGTGTGAAACTTGAAAGGGTTCAGAAAAGATTTCAAAGATGTTACCAGGGTTGGACAATTGATCTATAGGGACAGGTTGAATAGGCTGAGTCTGTTTTCCCTGGAGCGTCGGAGGCTGAGGGGTGACCTTATGGAGGTTTATAAAATCACGAGGGGCATGGATCAGATAAATAAACAAGGTCTCTTCCATGGGGCGGGGGAGTCCAGAACTGGACAGCATAGGTTTATGGTGAGAGGGGAAAGGTATAAAAGAGACCTAAAGGGCAAGATTTTCATGCAGAGTGCGGCATGTGTATGGAATGAGCTACCAGAGGATGTGATGGAGGCTGGTACAATTACAACATGTAAAAGGCATCTGAATGGGTACATGAATAGGAAGGGTTTGGTGGGATATAGGCTGGTTGCTGGCTAGTGGGACTAGATTAGGTTGGGATATCTGGTCAGCATGGACAAGTTGGACCGAAGGGTCTGTTTCCATGCTGTACATCTCTATGACTCTATGTCTCTAAATGGAGAGAAACTGCAGCAGACTGCAACACAAAAGGTCTTGGGGTATCTGTGCACAAAATACAGAAAGCAACAGACAGGTTCAACAGTAATCAGGAAGGCTAATGGAATTTTGGCCTTTATTTCAAGGGGGTTCAAGTGTAAGAGTTGGGAAGTCTTACTGCAACAAAAACAGAAATTTCTGAAAAAAACTCAGCAGATCTGGCAGCATCTGTTGAAAGAAATCAGAGTTAGCGTTTCAGGTCCATTGACCCTTCTTCGGAACGCTTACATTCGCATAAGTTGTATGACTCTTTGATCTTTTACTTATAAAGTCTGTGTCCAACGTATTCTCTCTCACTAGCTACCTGAGGAAGGAGCGGGACCTCTGAAACCTTATGGTTTCAAATAAACATGTTGGACTATAACCCAGTGTCATGTGATTTTTGATAGAAGTCTTACTGCAACTGTACAAGGTGCCAATGCGACTAAGTCTGGAGTACTGTGAGCAATTTTGGTCAGATCAGACAACCTTCACTCGGATGATTTCTGGTGTGAAAAGATTGTCTTATGAGCAAAGATTAAATAGGTTGGGATTCGCCTCATTGGAGTTTAGAAGAATGGGACTTAATCTCATTTAAACATATAGAATTCTTAAGGGGCTTGACAGGTTAAATGCTGAGAGGATGTTTTCCCTCTTGGGAGAGTCTAGGATCAAAGGGTATAGTATCATAATAAAGGGGCACCAATTCAAAACAGAGATTAGGAGAAATTTCTTCTCTCAGACGTAGCTGACGTTTGGAATTCTTTACCTCAGACAGCTATAGTTGTTGTGTCTATTTAAGACAGATAGATTGATTCTTGATAAGTAGAGAAATCGAGGGTTACAGGAAAAATCAGGAAAATGGGAGACAGCAATAGTAACTTAAAGAACTTCTGAATTTGAAGATGGCTAAATTTGATGGGGTAAGAGGCAAACTATCCATGGAAGATTGAACTAAAAGGCTGACAGGAAAAACTGTAAAGGAACAATGGATGATTTTTAAAGAAGAGATGCTTTGAATATTGCTGAAAAGAAAGGCATATTGCAAAAGCTTTTGGTTTGCACTCATCAGGCCAAACACAGGAATATCAAATTTTAAATGATCATGATTATCTATACTACAGGAGAAAAGGCTATTGATTAGATGGCAAGTCAACTCTAATTAGCTGAGGTATTACCATACTTACACTAAAATAATGCTGATTATGTGTAGATTAAGGGAATATTGATGTGGTCACAGTTACATCAGAGTGAAGTTACACATTAACTTTACAAAACATGTATATAGTGGCCTAAGTTTTGTAATAAGCAGTGAATAAATAGTGTCAATTATCCTTTACGTTTACTCTTGCACATTGTCTATGTATGGGCTTTTGCGCTCGAAGTTGTGATAATATTTTGGTCGCTGTGGAGACTGATAACTTCTAACATTAAAATTGAACTTGCGATTAATAGCTGAATCAATAACACCAGATTTAATTTAATTCTAACAAAAGTCTAAAAGCACTGTTCGCAAAACACTACCTTTGTAGACAACTTCTTATTGAAGTTGCAGAGCAGGCTGTACCTTCTTGGTTTTTGCACAGTTGAAGCTACTCATTTCACAGGTTATAACCAAGATGGGAGGAGTCTATGTCTTTCTCTAGTCTTACCACTCCATGGGTCACAACATGAATTTGTTTTATCCAGTTCCTGATATGGCCAACCATCAATGTTCATTATCTTAGTTAAAAAGTACGTAACACCAGGTTATAGTCCAACAGGTTTATTTAGAGCACTGCTCCTTCTTCAGGTGTTGTGAAGCAAGACCATAGGGCATAGAATTTATAGCAAAAGATCACAGTGTCATACAAGAAAAATGATATATTTAACAAACCTAGATTGCTGTTAAGTCTTTCATCTTTTAGAATGGGTTGCAGTTTTCGGTCCATTAATATGTAAATCCCGGAACTTCTTTTAAGTCACATTCTTGAGATAACTTAAGGTTTTATAAAAGAAAAGGTGACATCTCAGTTCAGACAATGTATTACAGGTGAAAGGTCAGAGTCTGTCTATATCCCAATCTCAAGTCAGACTGGTTCTATTTCCAAAGTAGGAATTCAGAAATTGCTACATGGATTGACTGCCTGCATTGACTGCCTGCAGGTTGCAGGCTGTCAATCCATACAATATTTTATAAATTCCTACTTTGGAAATAGAACAGGTCTGACTCGAGATTGGGATACAGACAGACTCTGAACTGACACCTTTAATGCATTGTCTGAGCTGAAATGTCACTTTTTTTATAAAACCTTAAGCTATCTCAAGAATGTGACTTAAAAGAAGTTCTGGGATTTACATATTAATGAACCGAAACCTGAAACCCATTCTAAAAAATGAAAGACTTAACAGCAATCTAGGTTTGTTCTATATATAATTTCAGTTGTGTGACACTATAATCATATGCTATAAATTCTGTGTCTTATTGTCCCCTTTCACAACTACCTGATGAAGGGGCAGCACTCCGAAAGCTAGTGCTTCCAAATAAACCTGTTGGACTACAACCTGGTGTTGTGTGACTTTTAACTTTGTCCACCCCATTCCGACACGAGCTCCACCACATCTTTGTTATCTTAGACTTCGAATGAAAATGCATGAACCAGGCTACTTGAATAAATACAAAATAATGTGATGCTAAACTGCATAACACTCTGTTTGAAATATGTAAAATTAAATGCTATACAACCAAAAAAAATTCTGTCTGTCACAATTCATTTAAAAAACTGTTAGTTCATATGTCTTAATTTCTGAAGCAAAGAAGATAAAGTTTGAGATAGTCAGAAGGTTGATAGTCTGACATCCTGGCACACAAAGATAGACATTGCTGAGCCCATTCAATGTATGACTGGGACTTCTTCAGATACAGTCATTCAAGAAATTTTGACGAAGTCTTTTAGATACTTCTCATTGAAAAGGAGTTGAATCGGGACTCCAGGTATGACTCTGGGCACAAAACAAAGCTTCTTTTCCAAAAGTGAGAGAGATGAAGCAGGCTTCTTCCCAACTGAAAATCTGAATAATTTCCAAACAGAACTAACTTTCTCCCAGTTGCAAAAACAGTTCGGTGTTTTCTCTGAGCTAAGTTTATTCAAAAAGGACCAGTAATTTTCTGGAGCTATGTGGTTTTCAAGAAATATTTTGTTAAAAGAAAGTTCCAACATATTAATCTTTTAGAAAGAAAAATCCAACTATCACCATAGAACTTGACATAAATCTATTGTTTTAAACAATCATTTAAAACTGAATCATGCAAAAATTAAATTACAAAGCCCTCACAGCACATTGTCCTTTAAGTAGATATTCAATGGACCAAAAATCAGCCCTCAATGATTCATAGACCTCAAGAGTTTACTTCTGTTATTTACTTTCTCAGCATGGTGCCTTCTACCTCCAGAACTATCCTTCATGGTGACAGTATTTATTGGAGATACTAATTCTAGTGCAAGGTAGTCGAATCTTCCCATTCATTTTAACTCCTTATGAATTTTGTCTTTTTACCCTGATGGGAGGTTTCATGTATCTGGAGTGGGGAACCATATGAACTTTTGGCTTTAATTGTTCTTTCCCTTCCCGATTCTGGTACACTAAACCACACATCAATGCTATCCAATGACATTTTAGGAAAGCCTGTCATTGGATCTTTACCATGGCTTCCTTTGCACTTTTCCTACAGCAATGTGAATCACTTGCTAGATTTAGATTTTAATGTCATGTGTACTCAAGAAAAAAGAATGCATGAGTACAGTGATCAGTGTAAAAAGTCACCATTCTCTGGCACTATCTTGGTTACTTGTAGTGTCATAGAGTCAACAGAAACAGAACTTTCGGTCCAACTCGTCCATGCTGACCAGACATCCCAATCTCATCTCGCTTTGCCAGAATTTGGTCCATATCCCTCTAAACTCTTCCTATTCATATACACATCTCGGTGCCTTTTAAATGTTGTAATTGTACCCACCTCCACCACTTCTTCTGGCAGTTTTTTTTCATACATGCACCACCTTCTGCGTGAAAATGTTACCCCTCAGGTCCTTTTTAAGTCTTTCCCCTCTCACTTTAAACTCTGCCCTCTAGCTTTGGTCTCACCCACCCAAGGAAAGAGATTTTGGCTGTTCACCCTAAGCATGCCCCTCAAGATTTTATAGACCTCTATAAGATCACCCCTCAACCTCTGACGCTCCAAGGAAAGTAGCTCCACCCTCAGCCTTTCCTTAAAACTTAAACCCTCCAGTCCCGGCAACATGCTTGCAAATTCTTTCTGCACCCTCTCAAGTTTACAGACAAAGATGCTGGTAGAGGGTTGTTTTTCGAACTGGGGTCCTGTGACCAGTGGTATACCACAAGGGTCGGTGCTGGGTTCACTGCTTCTTGTTATTTACATAATTGATTTGGATGTGAGTATAGGAGTCATGATTATGATGAACAGAACGCAGTTTAATAATATGCTGAAGGACCCAATACATTCCCCACCTGGCTCTGACATAGGTCTGACTCAGCCCACACTCTCTGAACTGATTAATCTGAGACACTTCTCTACTTATCTGGAACTCCATATACCTCAATTGCCTGGACCCGACGCCCACTAGCACCCAATTCATCCGAAATCACCCTATCACCCCACCCACTTGTTACTTGCATGCCTGCCCCCCTACCCCCTCACTTACAATACAGAACAACCTTGGTTATCCAAATGAGATGGGCAGGGAGTATTTTGTTCAGACAACTAAGATTTGGGATAATGGAATGTTCAGATATTGGATAGCGTTTTTATGGGACATTCAAATCTTGTTCGGATAATCTAAAATTCAGATAATTGATGCTTTGATCACCAAGGTTGTTCTGTAGACACTTACATTTTCTGAGTCAATTGTCAGGGCTTTTAACTCCTGAAATGTGGTATCAAGTGTCATTAAAATAAAGGGGCACGACTTGGCCTGCAATACTACTCTGCACTAAGTGATCTTTGCACTGGTTTTTTTCTGATGGACACATTTGGAACAGGCTAAACTCAGTAGCTTGGCCAAAAAAAAATCACTGACAGTTAATTGGGTAATTTTAAAGAAAACTACCATTGGTTGCATCTGTTCTAACTGTAATCAGAACATCTGGACCTACGTGTTTCACTGGCAAATTTCTGAATGCAGTACAGTACAGCAAAGATTCTGGAAGGCCAACACAGCCACACCTGCCTGATTTCCACATGTGCAGTTCATGAAGTTTGTTGATCAATTTACAATTATATAATGGTGAGCAATATTAGCATCAAGGTTATTTTTTATTGCATAATCTTAACCTATGTTTGAGAGCTATTTGTTGCAGCAGCCGCTGATCCTAATGAATATGTCAAACTTCTTTAGTTATTGCAGCATGAAGAAAATGAGGAGACAGAATTATTGCCTGAATTGCCTAATGAGGTCCTTAATAGAGAAACACAACTGCAATTTTCATTGAAATGTCAATATATAGAGACATAGAATGTTGGAAAGTAGATATAATTTCCTCATTCCAGTTAATTTGATGGTCTCAATCTTACTGCTATAGCAAAAAAGAACTAAATATTTTTGTTCTGTCTCTAAATCTTAGCTTTAAGTGTCATAAACAGAGACCTCCAGCAAGGCTCTTTGCTCCACAATCTGCTCTCTGAGATCTGAGAGATCCTGGTGATCCAAATAGGAAATGCAAAGATTTCAAAGAAAAGCAGTTTCATTTATTGTTGTGGTGTTATGGTAGCTTCAAACTTAATCACTTTGTGGACTTAATGCCTGCTATGAATACCTAGACATGGTTCATTTTAGAAAAAAAGATCAATGAAAGTATAGTGGAACATTTTGTTTATAAAGCATTTTTTGAAAGTCACATGTTTTGTTATAGAGTCATAGAGATGTACCGCATGGAAACAGACCCTTCGGTCCAACCCCGTCCATGCCGACCAGATATCCCAACCCAATCTAGTCACACCTGCCAGGACCCGGCCCATATCTCTCCAAACCTTTCCTATTCATATACCCATCCAAATGCCTTTTAAATGTTGCAATTGTGCCAGCCTCCACCACATCCTCTGGCAGCTCATTCCATACACGTACCACCTTCTGCGTGAAAAAGTTGCCCCTTAGGTCTCTTTTATATCTTTCCCTTCTCACCCTAAACCTATGCCCTCTAGTTCTGGACTCCCTGACCCCAGGGAAAAGACTTTGTCTATTTATCCTATCTATGTCCCTCATAATTTTGTAAACCTCTATAAGGTCATCCCTCAGCCTCCGACAGTGCAGGGAAAACAGCCCCAGCCTGTTCAGCCTCTCCCTGTAGCGCAGATCCTCCAAACCTGGCAACATCCTTGTAAATCTTTTCTGAACCCTTTCAAGTTTCAAAACATCTTTCCGAAAGGAAGAAGACCGGAATTAAACTCCATCTGCCACTTCTCAGTCCATTGGCCCATCTGGTCCAGATCCTGTTGTAATCTGAGGTAACCTGTCCACTACACCTCCAATTTTGGTGTCATCTGCAAACTTACTAACTGTACCTCTTATGCTCGCATCCAAATCATTTATGTAAATGACAAAACGTAGAGGGCCCAGCACCGATCCTTGTGGCACTCCACTGGTCATTGGCCTCCAGTCTGAAAAAAACCGTCCACCACCACCCTCTGTCTTCTACCTTTGAGCCAGTTCTGTATCCAAGTGGTCTTTTGGGGTTTTGATGGGAATCCTGAGGGACAGGATTTACATGTATTTGGAAAGGCAGTGACTGATTAGTGATAGTCAGCATGGCTTTGTGCATGGGAAATAATGTTTCATGAACTTGATTGAATTTTTTGAAGAAGTAACAAAGAGGATTGATGAGGGCAGAGCTGTGAGCGTGATCTATATGGACTTCAGTGAGGTGCTCGACAAGGTTCCTCATGGGAGACTGGTTAGCCACGTTAGATCTCATAGAGTACAGTGAGAACTAGCCATTTGGATACAGAACTAGCTCAAAGGTAGAAGACAGTGTGTGGTGGTGGAGGGTTGCTTTTCAGACTGGAGGCCTGTGACCAGTGGTGTGCCACAAGAATCGGTGCTGGGTCCATTGTGTTTTGTTATTCATATAAATGATTTGCATGTGAACATAAGAGGTATAGTTAGTAAGTTTGCAGATGACACCAAAATTGCAGGTGTAGTAGACAGCAAAGAAGGTTACCTCAGAGTACAACGGGATCTTGATCAAATGGGCCAATGGGCTGAGGAGTGTCAGATGGAGTTTAATTTAGATAAATGCGAGAAGCTGTACTTTGGAAAAGCAGATCAGAGCAGGACTTATATACTTTATGGGAAGGTCCTGGGGAATGTTACTGAACAAAGAAATCTTGAAGTGCAGGTTCACAGCTCCTTGAAAGTGGAATCGCAGGTAGATAGGATCGTGATGAGGGCTTTTGGTATGCTTTTCTTTATTGGTCAGAGCATTGAGTATAGGAGTTGGGAGGTCATGTTGTGGCTGTACAGACATTGGTTAGGCCATCTTTGGAATATTGCATGAAATTCTGGTCTCCTTCCTATTGGAAGGACGTTGTGAAACTTGAAAGGGTTCAGAAAAGATTTACAAGGACGTTCCCAGGGTTGAGCTATAGGGAGAGGCTGAATAGGTCGGGACTATTTTCTGTGGAGCATCAGAGGCTGAGGCGTGACCTTATAGAGGTTAATAAAATCACAAGGAGCGTGGATAGGATAAATTGACACAATCTTTTTCCCTAAGGTGGATGGGTCCAGAACTAGAGGGATAGGTTTAGGGTGAGAGGGGAAAAATTCAAAAGGGACCTAAAAGGCAAGTTTTTCACACAGAGGCCGGTGAGTATAGGAAGTGGTGGAGGCTGGTACAATTATAACATTTAAAAGGCATCTGAATGGGTACATGAATAGGAAGGAGTTGGAGGGATATCGACCATTTGCTGGCAAATGGGATTAGATTAGATTAGGATATCTAGTCGGCATGGAAAAGTTGGACCAAAGGATCTGTTTCCATGCTGTACATTTCTATGACTCTCTCACTATTTAAATAATACTGTCTTTTGATTATTCTTTCCAAAATACATTATCTTGGGATTACCTACATTAAATTCCATCTGCCAGGTTTATGACCACTCACAAAACCTATCTATGTCCATTCTCGGATTCCTTACATCATGCCCTTACAACATGCCCTCCCACCCATTTTTGTATTACTGGCAAGTTTAAGTATATTTTATTCTGTCCCTACTCCAAATAATTAATATAAGTAGTAAATTATTGAGGCCAGGGAAGTGATCCTTGTTGCACTTCTCTCGTCACATCTTGCTAACCTAAATAAAGACTCAGTGGGCGGCACTGCTGCCTCACAGCGCCAGAGACCCGGGTTCAATTCCCGCCTCAGGCGACTGACTGTGTGGAGTTTGCACATTCTCCCTGTGTCTGCGTGGGTTTCCTCCGGGTGCTCCGGTTTCCTCCCACAGTCCAAAGATGTGCAGGTCAGGTGAATTGGCCATGCTAAATTGTCCGTAGTGTTAGGTAAGGGGTAAATGTAGGGGTATGGGTGGTTTGCGCTTCGGCAGGTTGGTGTGGACTTATTGGGCCAAAGGGCCTGTTTCCACACTGTAAAGTAATCTAATCATCTCTCTGTCTTCTGTACGTTACCAATTAACCAATCCTCAATCCATGTTAATACATAACTAGGTAAGTCTAGTTCTATTCCTGAAAGCTAATGTTCACAAGCCAGATCTTCAGCACCCATGCCAGTTTTTGACTTCCCAGACATATTAAGCTCAATTGGCAACTCTGCCGCAAACTGAATACAAGTCAACAAACTTAACGTGGGCAAGGGTAGATGAAGAATTTTTAAAATGTAGTCAGTTATCGTGATCTGGAATTAACTTTTTAAAAAAGGATACAAAAATAGATTCAATTATACCTTTCAAAAGGAATTTGGATATATTTGGAAAAAGAAATTTCAGGACTGTGGAGAAAGATTGAATGGGTGGAACTAAGTTAGTAGCACTTGATATTGGAACACACTAATAAGCACACTAATAAAGATATGGATCTTTAAGTGTACAAAATGAAGACAATGGACAACATGCAGATAACTTTGATAATATTTTGAAGTGAAATCCCTCAGATGACCTTTTAAGTTCTACTTTTTTTCTCCACTATACATCCCAAAGTCTAATCTTAATGAAACATATTACATAGAATCAATATTACTGCGATTATTCTGAAAATTCTATTAAGTCTAACCCCATTCCACCACTAAACTGGATGCATCTGTGTACTTTTCAGTGCATATCAATTCTCAAACTTATGCTATCTCAGGGATTACCAACTGTGCTTTGAAAAATATTGGCATACAGGAGAAAGGCCAATAGGTGGCAGATGGAGTTTAATTTAGGTAAATGTGAGGCCCTATATTTTGAAAACGCAAATCACGGCAGGACTTATACGCTTAATGGTATGGTCCTGGGGAGTGTTGCTAATAAAAAGATCTTGGAGTGTAGGTTCATAGTTCCTTGAAAATGGAGTCGCAGGTAGGCAGGGTAGTGAAGAAGGCATTAGGTATGCTTGCCTTTATTGGTCAGCGCACTGAGTATAGGATTTGAGAGTCAAGTTGCAGCTGTACAGGATATTGGTTAGGCCACTTATGGAATATTACATGCAATTCTGGTCTCCCTGCTATCGGAAGGATGTTGTGAAATTTGAAAGGGTTCAGAAAAGATTTACAAGAATGTTGCCAGGGTTGGAGGGTTTAACCAAAGCCTGAATAGCTTTGGAGGCTGCAGTGTAACCTTATAGAAGTTTCGACGATCATGAGGGGCATGGATAGAGTGGATAGTCAAGGTCTTTATTCTGGGGTAGGGTAGTCCAAAACTAGAGGGGCTGGGTTTAAGGTGAGAGAGGAAAGATTTAAAAGGGACCTAAATGGCAACTTTTTCACACAGAGGGTGGTCAGAGTATGGAATGAGCTGCCAGAAGAAGTGATGGAGGCTGGTACATGTACAACATTTAAAAAGTGTCTGAATGGGTTTATGAATAAAAAGAGTTTGGAGGGATATGGGTCAAATGCCAGCTAATGGGACTAGATTAATTTAGATTATCTGGTCGGCATGAATGAGTTGAAACAGAAAATGTGTTGCTGGAAAAGCACAGCAGGTCAGGCAGCATCCAAGAAGCAGGAGAATCGACATTTCGGGCATGAGCTCTTCTTCAGGAATGAGGAAAGTGTGTCCAGCAGGCTAAGATAAAAGGTAGGGAGGAGGGACTTGGGGGAGGGGCGTTGGAAATGCGATAGGTGGAAGGAGGTTAAGGTGAGGGTGATAGGCCGGAGTGGGGTGGGGGCGGAGAGGTCAGGAAGAAGATTGCAGGTTAAGAAGGTGGTGCTGAGTTCGAGGGTTGGGACTGAGACAAGGTGGGGGGAGGGGAAATAAGGAAACTGGAGAAATCTGAGTTCATCCCTTGTGGTTGGAGGGTTCCTAGGCAGAAGATGGGGCACTGGTTTATAGTAAATGTCCGTGTTATAGTACCAACACGGCCTTGTGGCCTACGGTATGGACCTTCTTCCTTGGGCTTTGCTGATTTTTCTTTGGCAAGTATTTTTCCAGACTGGTTTTCTCCAGCCCTAGCAATATGGTCCATACTCTTATGGTTCTTGTACTGGGCATCTCAGATCTGCCACACTTGTGGCATTCCTGTTGCTGCACGGGTTTCTTTAATGTGTCCAGCATTTAATGTATGGAGCATTGGGCCCTAGCTGTGTAGCTTCTTAGGCTGCTAGCTCCATAGACATTGTAATGTCCAAGGTGATTTTAAGATTTAGATTTCTTTCAGTCAGTACCCTTTGTTGAATTGCCTAGTTTTATAGGCTGTCTGTTTCTTAAGGCCTCATCTAAACATTTCCCACACTATTGTGTTCTGTGAGCTGCTTAAGAACCATTTTGAATTGAGTTACCAATTCCACTTCCAGTTGATTCCTCTTGTGACATCTGAACTGCCCTGTGATTAATAGGGATTTTGGGGCATAATGATCCAAACATATTAGTTAACTTATGTTTTTTTAATGCAGGTTTGTCAGGATGGACAAGGCTTCTAAGTACATTGAAGACTTCACTGCCTTTACTGCTGAGGAACGCAGAGGAGTTCAAAGGTTTAAGGTAAGAGATGAAAGCTTTAAAAGGAAACCAAGGGGCAACATTTTCACAAAGAGGTTGGTGCATGTATGGAATGAACTGCCAGAGGAAATGGTGGAAGCTGGTACAATTGTACCACTTAAAAGGCATCTGTGTGGGTATATGAATAGGAAGGATTTAGAAACTAATGGGCCAAATGCTGGCAAATGGGACTAGATGAATTTAGGATATCTCGTTGGCATGGATGAGTTAGGTCTGCTTCCATGCTGTAGATCTCTGTAACTTTGACTCTATAGCAATTAAAATATAAGTTTGATTAAATGGTCACTCGGTTCTAATGGAGATGTATACTGGTATGGCCATTTCAGTGATCACAGAACCAAGTTTTAACAAAATTCACTATCAACACTAATTCTTCAGTTTGCACATGACCTCTGTTAGATGGAGAATCTATACCTAGGAACCTTTATAGATTAAAGGATACAACTTCTATCCCAGTCTCTGATGAGAAGTAGCTGGTTTGGGCCCAAGCTCAATGGGGAGAAATTGGTTGTGAAAGATTCACCTTGATTGGCTCAAGATTTTATGATTAGAAAATGGCTGCCTGAGTGAAGTCGTAATTAAACATCCAGAAGTTTTTCAGGAAGATCTTGGGACTATGAAAAGAGTCAAGGCCACCTTGCATGTTGACCAGGAAGCAATTCTACTATTCTGCAAGGCCCATCCAATGTGATTTGCCTTACAGGCAAAAGTAGAGGCAGAAATCAGAAGGATGGAAAGTGAAAGAATCATCAAAACAATCCAGTTTGCAGAATGGGCAGCACCAGTCTTCGTGATTGTGAAGATGGACAGGTCAGTTTACCTTGGTGGGGACTTTAAACAAACAGTAAACCACTGGTTATCGCAAGCAAATGTCACCACCACATATTGGCTGAACTCCACAAGGATTATCCAGATGTTTCCAAAATAAAACTGTTGGCAAGAAGCTTTGTCTGGTGGCCAGGATTGGATGCAGACATTGCTGAGTTGGTGGGGCAGTATCCAGAGTGCTAACAAGGACAAAAATTACCACCAGCAGATCCCTCACATTCATGGGAATGGCCAGGTAAACCCTAGACTCGGTTATACATCAATCCCTTTCATGGGATTTAGGTTCTTAGTCATTGTGGATGCCCAGTCAATATAGATTTAATTAATCAAACACGATGATGGTAGAAAAGCTGTGCACCTTTTGCAGTACGTGGACTCCCGGAAGTACTGATCACAGATAAAGGGCCATTGTTTACCAGCAGTGGTCCTGAATGGTAAGAGGCAGGGTCAATGCGAGGTCAGGTTCAGTGAGGTATAAAGTTTGGGTAGGTGCAACAGTTCTGAATAAGCACATGGACCGTATGAAAATTGCAAACTCGCAAATGGTATGAGAGCAAAATATGCCCAGTTCGACTGCCTTTCCAGTTGTTCCAGAACCCATCAGTTCTTCCTCTCCATCAAGCATTGAAGATACCTCGGAATCTGAGGTGGACACAATGGATGTCACTGCCTCAACACCTTTGCTGTCTGGGGAGGAGAATTAATTTCTCCTGAGATGTTCCGGGCACAAGAGGCGAACTACTGGGTGTTACATGCCGCACATATCAGAGGCAGAGTTGGAGGAACCTGACCTAGTGTTAAACCTCATAGAATATGAGTTCTCAGATTGAAGCTGTTAATTTGGTCCATTTAGGCAGCCCTGTCTGATTATAAACTGAGCCGGCTTCCCTTTGATGAGAAGGACACTGCTTGTCACTGGCCACTCTGGTGTTTCCTTTCTTTTTGGTGGTGGAAAATGAGTGAAGATTTATATACTTTATTTCACTGTATCTCACACCTGCACACATACAACATGTGTGCTAGGGGAAAAAAAAGCACCACTGCTGTTTGGCAGTAGTACAGGGTAAAAGGGAAAAAAAACAGCAGAAGAAACAAAAATACATAAACTGAGTTAGAAGGGACGTAGGGGGCGGGCTGCCTTTGAGTGACTGGAAGGTGGGAGGAGCAGGTGATTTGCTGGGTTGCCGGGGATGTCTGTGTTATATGCACTGTTTTATTGTTCAGTTTATTGAACTGTCTGTATGTGATTACATTTACCGTTTCCTTCTTGATTTATATAAGGTGGGATACAAGGTTTGTCCTTGTTTCCCTGTGAACTGGTTGTACGGAGGGGTTTGGGGTATGGCCTTGCCACCCCTTTCCCCTGTAAATTGCTGTTTCTTGCATACAGCTGTTAATGGTAATGTTTGTTTGGAATTTGTACTGGTTAATAAAATAAAAAAATATATAAATAGGAATGTCAGAGATTCTGCTCATTCTGAGAGCTGGCTCTGAGGAGCTTGGATCAGTGTCCAGGACTTTGCATGTGCAAGTAAAGGGTGACTTGGTGACAGGATACCAACCTCTGTGGAGTTATTTCAGAGCCCTAGCAAAACTGTAGTCAATAGGAATCAAGGGGGAAACTCTCTGCTGGTTGGAGTCATAGCTGGCATGTGGGAAGATGGTTGTGGTTGTTGGAAGTGAGTCACCACAGTTCCAGGTCATCTCTGCAGGAGTTCCCCAAGGTTGTGCTTGAGAACCAACCATGTTCAACTGCTTCAATGACCTTACAACCATAAGGTCAGGAATGGGAATGTTTGCCGATGATTGCACAACTAGCTGATTGCACCCTTTCTTCCTAACTGCACCGTGGATTTCCTTACACCCCAAGGACTGCAGCACTTCAAGATAACTGCTCATCACCACTTCTCTAGGGCAACCAAGGAGGGGCTTAGCTAATAATGCCCACATCGCATGAACAATTTTCTTAACATTTTCTTTTTTGCTGGAAATCTTTGTCGCAAATATCATTTCAAAGTAACTTTTCTTGGAAGTACATGAACTATACAGATTCAAGAAAGCCATGTTTGTGAACATACATATCCACTTTCTGGAGTTAATTCATTTTGTGGATTAGCACAATAACCATTGTGTTTATCGATGTATGTTAAACCTGATAAACTTGATCCATAACAGCAGGACAACTCCTTTCAGTAGGACTTGACGTTAAGTGATTTTTCAATGCAGCTAGTGAATAGCACTTGATCACCAAACTTTCTGTTGGTAACAATGGTGAAACTGTCGGTCATCTACTCAAAATGGGTCAAAATCCTGGAATGCGCTTCCTACAAGTATTGTGGGTCCAATTACACCCTAAGATCTGCCAGCGATAGTCACATCTCATGAATGAACAAAAAAGCTCTTCCATTGCTATTGTTACCATTAAGTAAAAAGTTGCACCACTTATAGCATCATAGGGCCATACAGTACGAAACAAAGCCTTTGATCCAACCAGTCCATGCTGAACATAATCCCAAACTAAACCAGTTCCACCTGCCTATTCCTGGCCCATATCCCTCCAAACCACTTTCCACTTGACTATCAAAGTGTCAGATAAGCCTATTAGAAAAATAGCAAAGACAAATCTAGAAATTTATTAATTTTAAGGAACTTACATTTAATTTTTTTATTATGGTAGTAGTTCATAAAAATGTTTTATTCCCAAAGTGAAAAATGAAAACTGTTCATTTTTAGCTTTGACAAACAGACACTGCATTTTTCATCATAGGCACTTGGATGTTGATCTGTGATGAAAATCAGAAATAGAATCCAAAGGCCTGTGGATCCGCTTGACCTGATTAAGAATAACAACTTTATTTATTCATTTGCAGGACTTGAGCATCGCTGGCTGGCCAGCATTGATAGCCCATCTCTATTTTCCCTTGAGAAGGTGATGGTGAACTGCCTTCTTGAATCGCTGCAATCCACTTGCTATTGGTTGACCCACAATGCCAGTAGAGAGGGAATTCCAGGATTTTGACCCTGTTACTGTGAAGGAACAGCGGTATATTTACAAGTCAGGGTGTGAGTGGCTTGGAGGGGAACTTGCAGGTGGTGGTGTTCCCAAGTTCCTGTCCTTCTAGATGCAAGTGGTTGTGGGTTTGGAAGGTGCTTTTAAAGGATCTTTGGTGAATTTCTGCAGTGCGTCTTGTAGATAGTTCACACTGCTACTACTGAGCGCTGATGGTAGAGGGACAGAATGTTTGAGGACGTGGTTCCAATCAAGCGTGTTGCTTTGTGCTGGATTGTGTGAAGCTGCTTGAGTGCTGTTGGAGCTGCACCCATCCAGGCAAGTGGGGAGTATTCCATCACACCCCTGACTTAGAACACAGAAATAGAACATAGAACTTTGGCCATTGAGGTTGCACCGACCTGCGATATTAATCTAGGTAAAAGCAAATTACTGCGGATGCTGGAATCTGAAACCAAAAGAGAAAATGCTGGAAAATCTCAGCAGGTCTGGCAGCATCTGTAAGGAGAGAAAGGAGCTGACGTTTCTTTTCTCTCTTTTCTCTCCTTACAGATGCTGCCAGACCTGCTGAGATTTTCCATCATTTTCTCTTTTGGTTTGCGAAATTAATCTGATGCCCATCTAACCTACACATTCCATTATTGTCCATATGCACGTCCAATTTCCGTTTAAATGCCCTTAACGTTGGTGAGTCTATTGTTGTTCCATGCAGGTCATTCCACGTCCCTACTACTCACTGAGTAAAGGAACTGCCCCTAATATCTATCCTAAATCTATCACCCCTCAATTTAAAGCTTTGTCCCCTCGTGTTAGCCTTCACCATCCAAGGAAAAAGGCTCTCACTGTCCACCCTATCTAACCCTCTGATTATATTATACATTTTGATTAAGTTACCTCTCAACCTCCTTCTCTCCAATGAAAACAGCCTCAGTTCCCTCAGCCTTTCTTTGTAAGACCTTCTCTCCATACCAGGCAACATCCTAGTAAATCTCCTCTGAACCCTTTCCAAAGCTACCACATCCTTTCTATAACGTGGTGACCAGATTTGCACGCAGTACTCCAAGTGTGGCCTTACCAGTGTCTTGTATATCTGACCTAGTGGCTCTAAAACTCAATCCCTCTACCAATAAACACCAACACACCATATGCCTTCTTAATAACCCTATCAACCTGGTTGGCAACTTTCAGGGATTTATGCACCTGGACACCAAGATCTCTCTGTTCATCCACACTACCAAGAATTTTACCATTAGCCCAGTACTCTGCATTCCTGTTACTTCTTCCAAAGTGAACTACCTCACACTTTTCCACATTAAACTCCATTTGCCACTTCTCAGCCCAGCTCTGCATCTTATCTATGTCTGTCTGTAACCCACAACATCCTTTGGCACTATCCACAATTCTGCTGATCATAGTGTCACCTGCAGATTTATTAATCCATCCTTCTATGCCCTCATCCAGTTCATTTATAAAAATGACAAACAGCAGCAGCCCCAAAACAGATCCTTGTGGCACACCACTGGTAACTGAGCTCCAGGATGAACATTTCCCATCAACCATCACCCTCTGTCTTCTTTCAGCTGTGCCTTGTAGATAATGGATAGACTTTGGGGTGCCAGGAGGTGAATTACTTGCTGCAGTATCCCTAGTCTCTGACCTGCTCTTGTAGCCACTGTGTTTATGTGATGAATCCAGTTGAGTTTCTGTTCAATGGTAACCCCAAGGATGTTGACAGTGGGGAATTCAGTGATGGTAATACTGCTGAATGTCAAGGGGTGGCGGTTAGAGTGTCTCTTATTGGTGATGCTCATTGTCTGGCATTTGTGTGGCGTGAATGTTACTTGCCACTTGTCAGCCCAAGGGTGGATATTGTTCAGACCTTGTTGCATTTGAGCAAGGACTGCTTCAGTATCTGAGGAGTCGCAAATGGTGCTATGAACACGGTGCAATCATTGGCGAACATCCCACTTCTGACATTATGACAGAAATATAGCAAAGATTAAATCTAGAAATGTATTAATTTTAAGGAACGCACATTTACTTTTCATTGTGGTAGTAGCTCATAAAAATGTTTTATTTCAAAAGTGAAAAAGGAAAACTGTTTATGTTTAGCTTCGACAAACAGACACTGCATTTTTATTACAGAGGGATGGTCATTGATGAATCAGTTAAAGATTGTTGGGTCTAGGACACTATGCTGCAGAAATGTCCTGGATGAATGACCCTCCACACTACAACCATCTTCCTTTGTGCCAGGTATGACTTGAACCAACAGAGTGTTTGACCCCTGATACCCATTTGGTTACAGTTTTGCCAGGTCTCCTTGATGCCATATTCAGTCAAATGCAGCCTTGATGTCAAGGGCTGTCACTCTCACCTCACCCCTGGAATTCAGTTCTTTGTCCATGTTTGAACCAAGGCTGTAATAAGATCAGGAGCTGAGTGACCCTGGCAAAACCCAAACTGGGCATTACTGAGCAGGTTGTTACTGAGCAGGTGCTGGTTGATAGCACTGTCATGACCTTTTCAATCACTTTCTTGATTATGGAAAGTCAACTGATTGGGCAGTAATTGGCTGGGTTGGATTTGTCCTGCTTTTTGTGTGCAGGACATACCTGGGCAATTTTCCATTTGTTGGGTAGATGCCTGTATTGTAACTGTACTGGAAGAGCTGGCTAGGGGAGCAGCAGGTTCTAGAGCACACATCTTCAGTACTATTGTCGGAATGTTATCAGGGCCCATTGCCTTTGCAGTATCCAGTGCCTCCTGCCATTTCTTGATATCACATGGAGTGAATCAAATTGGCTGGAGACTGGTATGTGATGCTGGAGACCATTGGAGGAGCCCAGGATGGATCATCCACTTGGCACTTCTGACTGAAGATTGTTGTGAATGCATTAGCCTTATTCTTTTGCACTGATGTGCTCCTCCATCATTGAGGATGGGGATATTTGTGGAGCCTCCTCCTCCAGTGAGTTGTTTAATTGTCCACCACCATTCATGATTGGATGTGGAAGGATTGCAGAGCTTAGATCTGATCAGTTGGTTGTGGGATCACTTAGCTCTGCCAATCACTTGCAGTTTATGCCGCTTGGCACTCAAGTCATCCTGTTTGGTAGCTTCACCAGGTTGACACCTCATATTTAGGTATGCCTGAGGCTGCTCCTGGCATGTTCTCCTACACTCTCCATGAACCAGGGTTGATCCCCTGGCTTGATGGTAATGGTTGAGTGGAGGGTATACCAAGCCATGAGGTTGCAGATTGTGCTGAAGTACAGGTCTGCTGCTGTTGATGGCCCACAGCGCCTCATGGATGCCCAATCTTGAGCTGCTAGATTGGTTCAAAGTCTGTCTCATTTAGCACAGTGATAGTGCCATACAACACAATGGAGTTTATTCTCAATGTGAAGGCGGGACTTCATCTCCACAAGGGCAGTGCGCTGGTCACTTAAGATGCTTCTGCAGCCACAAGTTTAGTAAGGATGAGGTCAAGTATGTTTTCACCTCTCGTAGGTTCCTTCACCACTTGCCGCAGATCCAGTCTAGCAGTTATATCCTTTAGGATCCAACCAGCTTGATCAGTAATGCTGATGCTGAGCCCCTCTTGATGGTGGACATTGAAATACCCCAACCAGAGTATATTTTGCACCCCTGCCACCCTCAGTGCTTCCTCAGAGTGTTGTTCAACATGGAAGAGTACTGATTCATCTGCCAAAGGAGGACAGTACATGGTAACCAGTAAAGGGTTTCCTTGTCCATGTTTAACCTGAAGCCATGAGACTTCATGGGATCCAGAGACAATGTCAAAGACTCCCAAAGCAACTCCTTTCCAACATTATCCCACTGTGCTGCCATCTTTTCTGTGTCTTTCCTGCCAGTGGGACATGACATATCCAGGGATGGTAAGATATGATTCCGTAAGAATGACTATGTCAGACTATTGTTTGACTAGTCCATGAGAAAGCTTCCCAATTTCAGCACTAGCCCCTAGATGTTGGTAAGGAGGGCTTTGCATGGTTGACAGGCCTATTTGTGTTTTCCTGTTCCAAGGTCGATGCCAGGTGGTCAGTCTGGTTTTCATTCTTTGTTGTGACTTTCTAGTGATTGATACAACTGAGTGGCTTGCTAGACCATTTCAGAGGCCAGTTCAGAGTCAACCACGTTGCTGTGACTCTGGAGTCACATGTAGGCCAGACTAGGCCGAAAGGACATTAGTGAACAGGATGGGCTTTTCTGACAATTAACAATGGTTTCATGGTCATCAGTCAACTCTTAATTCCAGATTTCTTTTTACTGAATTCAAATTCCACCATCAGCTGTGATGAGAATGAAATCCACATCTCCAGAACATTATTCTGGGTTTCTGGATTAATTGTCTAGTATTAAACCTCAAGGCCATTGCTTCCCCATTGATCACAACTGCTCCATTATTCCAGATATGGAAGAATTGGGTCAATATCATTAGTTCAACCATCTGAACAAGGAAATGATGAAGGAAATCAAGAGCTCATTCAAAAGCTCCATATGCTACATTTTTGATCAATGTTTTGCCATGAAACGGCAGCACTATAGGATGCAACATTTGTCAGGAAAGAGAAAAAGTATTCTGAACTGTGTATCAAAAAGTATTAAATGCAATAAAACAAAGGAAAAGATTTAAAAGCAGCCACTGAAATGACTCTATAGCAGTCTGTGAATATTTCAACAATAGTCTTTTATTCACAGACTATCAATTTATACAGTCATGGATGCACACAAACTTTAAATGTCTGCCCCTTGAGATCTCTCACCAGACTCTTTTCATGTCATGTGATCTTATATCATAATTAAATCATGATTTCTTAGTCAAGCTGTTATCCCATTATTCCACATGCCCTCATTACAATAGTGAATAGACTTCAAAAGTGTTCATTTGGTATTTTATATATCTGGTGGCTGGGAAAAATGCAAACCTCTTCTTTTTCCTGCTGTTACTGAAAACTATTTGCATTTAATTTCTAACTCAGCTGCCTATTATTTTCTTTAGTAGGTGCATTGCATGTGTTTTAACTTCAGGAAATACCTTTCCTTCCATAATTTGTATTTATTAAGTACCATAAGTCATAGCAGTAATACTGGTAGCCTCCTTTTGGGAGTAAGAATTTCCCAACACATCATGGAAAATGGTTTAATTCTTCAAGGAATGAATGTTTGTAAGCCAGAATAAGCTTTTTTTTGGCTTGGGATATATCATTTTAAAATTCCGGTATCAATCACACTGATTTTTTTTATTACATGTTAAGTGAGGGATTTTTATGTCTGGAAAATACTTCACAAATTTCTCACTAATATCTGTAATTTCAATCATTACATGCTCGGTAACTATTCAGAATTAACTGAAAAACTGCTAGCAAGAGAAATTCTAAAATGCTTAGGATGTAATAAAAGTAAAATTCGGGTTCTACGTGGTCTTGTAATCAAGCACATTGAAAATGCACAAAGTTAAAAAGAACCCAACTGCAAAACTGAACAAACTGAACTGGTAGTGAACATAATAATGTTTATGAGTGGTGTCGTCTTAGACCCTGGCTAATGTTGGCAATGTTGATTCATTTTTAAAATATGGAAAAATTGCAAAAATTAGATTCTTGAAATTAAGAAAAATCTGACTTTCCACCCAAGGTGACAATTTCACAAGTGGCAAGGGGCCTATTTGCATAGTTTAATATTTCAGCACTACCTAATTTCACCTTATTTATATGCACTTGCTATTTTCCCAGGCATGGAGAAACACTGGACAGCAGCAACTCTCAACATGAAAATGTAACCAAGGACCTAGCAGGTCCAGCTTGTCACTTGGTTCCCATTCCCCAACATCTTCGGACACATTCTATCGGCAAGTATTGCTTGCATTTCATCCAAATAGGCTGGCATCAGAATGCTACAGCCACACCAGATCATCATGGCTCATCTCCGATTCACTTTTGGTACAGATCATCACTTCAATACTGCACTTTTGGACTCACTGACACTTTACATTGTAGTGTTGCAGCTAGGCCACTGAGCTTTGCACTTAGGAGCAGCCAACTATATCATAGAGGAGAAAGTGAGGACTGCAGATACTGCACAGCAGAGTCAAAAATTGTGGTGCTGGAAAAGCACAGCCAGTCAGGCAGCTTTCAAGGATTAGGACGGTCGACGTTTTGAGCATAAGCTCTTCATCAGGAATGTGACGGAGGGGTGCCCAAGGGGGCTGGGAGATAAATGGGAGGGGGTGAGCTGGGGGGAAGATAGCTAGGAATGCAATAGGTGGATGATAGGTCGGAGTGGAGAGTGAAGTGGATAAGTGGGAAGGGAGGTAGGACAGTTCAAGAGGGTGGTGCTGAGTTGCCAGTGAGATAAGGTGGAGGGAGGGGAGATGAGGAAACTGATGAAATCAACATTGGTTCTGTGTGGTTGGAGTGTCCCAAGGCGGAAGATGAGGTGTTCTTCCTCCAGTCATTGGGTGGCTAGGATTTGGCAGTGGAGGTGGCCCAGGACTTGCATGTCCTTGGTGGAGTGGGAGTGGGAGTTGAAGTGATCAGCCACAGGGTTGGTGGGGTTGTTTAGTGTGTGTGCATCCCAGAGATGTTCTCTGAAACATTCTGCAAGTTGCCGTCCTGTCCCCCCAATGTAGAGGAGAACCACATTGAGAGCAATGCACACAGTAGATAAGGTGTTTGGAGGTGCAGGAAAATCTCTGCCAAATGTGGAAGGATCCTTCGGGACCTTGGATAGAAGTCAGAGGGGAGATGTGGGTGCAGGTTTTACATCTCTTGCGGTGGAAATGGAAGGTGCCGGGAGTAGAGGTGGGTTGGTGAGGGACATGCACCTAATGAGAGAGTTGCAAAGGGAACTGTCTCTGCAGAATGCTGAAAGAGGTGGGGAGCGAAACATACCTCTGGTGATGGGGTCTGACTGTAGGTGGCAGAAACGGCGGAGGATGATGCATTATCTCCGGAGGTTGGTGAGGTGGAAGATGAGGACCAGGGGGTTCTGTCCTTGTTCTGAGTGGAGGGGTGGGGGTTCAAGGGCAGTGGTGCGGGAAGTGAAGGAGACCCTCCAACTTGGCACCATCCTCTCGAAGTGTCTGACCTGTCCATCTTCCTTCCCACCTATCCACTCTCCACTCAGACCTATCACCATCATCCTC
The DNA here is from genome assembly GCF_004010195.1 of Chiloscyllium plagiosum. NCBI lineage: Eukaryota > Metazoa > Chordata > Chondrichthyes > Orectolobiformes > Hemiscylliidae > Chiloscyllium > Chiloscyllium plagiosum. The sequence continues at coordinate 32,210,167 of NC_057726.1, forward strand.
CACCCTTAATCCACCTAGTGCATTCCTAGTGGCGTTCCCCCAAGCCCCACCACCTCCCATTTATCTCTTAGCTCCTCTGGTCACTGCTCTCCCCCCACATTCCTGATGAAGAGCTTATGCTCGAAATGCCGACTCTCCTGCTCCTCGGATGCTGCCTGACCAACTGTGCTTTTCCAGCACCACACCTTTTGGACTTATATCATAGATCAAAACAAGGTACATCTAATGGCTCTTAGCTCACTTGCTTATACAGAAAGAGAGGAAAACAAGGACAAAAACAAAAGACAGAATGGTGAATAAGAAAGGTGATAGGCAGCGAATTCAAGGGCAAGAATCAAACAGGACCACAATGCAAAATAATGGGACTAGCAATGTTAAAAAGACTAAGCTTAAAACCTTTTATCTTAAAGCACAGAGCATTTGTGATAAAGCAGATGAATAAGTTATGCAAATATATATAAATTAGTATGATACAGTTGGGAATATAGAAACATGGTTGCAGGGTGACCAGGGGTATTCAATTTTTAGGAAGGACAGTCAGAAAGGAAAAGGGAGTGGGGTAGCATTAATGTAGTGGTGAGGAAGGATATTAGCCAGTTGTTATAAGCCAGACCAGACCCCCTCAAAATATTTGAAGAAGGTAGTCTAGACCCTAACCTTTTCTGGCTTTAAAGACAAATGTGAAGTGGCATGTTCCAGATGCAATACAACTGGTCAAATTACTTGATGACAAGCAAAACACAATTTATTTAAACACTATAGTTAAAACACAAACAAAAGAAAGAGGGTTTTAGAGTAACTTAACCCCGTTGGACAATTTAACAGAATAATAGATATAGTAACTATTACTAAATAACTATTCTAGTATAGTAACATCCCATAAACACAACCTTTGGCATAAACAGAAATTCAGAAAAATACATTTGTCTCACAGGTAACCTAGCAGCAGTGAGAAACTCTAGCTTCTAGCTGGAGCCAAGACAGGGAAAAGATAGCTCTTACTTCAAGCCGACAACAGCAAATGCTTAAAGCTAAACCTAAATACTAAAAAAAAAACTACAAACCTGGTCTGAGAGAGCTGGCTACACCCATTCAGGCTGCGACCATTGTTCCAACTTTTAAAAAAAATGCCTCACCAGCTGTTTACTCTAGTGATTATGGTAGAGTTCACCGTACCTCTGTCCTACAATCTGTCTTCAAAAACAAAATCTCTTAGAGCTAGTTCACAGAAAAGGCAGAAGATGATAGTGTTGATTCTATGTGGGCCCTCAAACTGTCATCGTAATATTGGGAAGACATTAAATAGTATATAGGAGAGGTAAGCAGTCAGGTTACAGCTGTAATTATGGGCAACTTTAGTCTGCATATAGTTTCGGCAAATCAAATCAGTAACAATACCCTTATAGGATGAATTTCTAGAATGTGTACACAACGGTTTTCTGGATCAGTATGATGATGAACCAACTAGAGAACAGGCCATTCTACATTGGATATTGTGAAAAGAAAAAAGAATAATTGGCAATCTAGCCTGTCCGAGGCCCCCTGGTGAAGAGTGAACATAGTATGAGAGAATTATTCATAAAGATGGAGAGTAACTTAGTTGATGCTGAGACTGGTCCTGAATCCAACTAAATGAAGCTATAATGGTATGAGGTTTGAGCTAGCAATGATAATTTGGGGAAGTTACTTAATGGGGTGACATTGGTTAAGAAATGGTAACCACTTAAGAAGTGCATGGTTGAGCTACAATAATTACTTATCCCTGTCTGACCCAAACATTATATAGGAAGGTTGGCCCAATAAGGGCTAACAAGGAAAATTAGGGATAACATTAGATCTGAGGAAGGGCATATAAATTGGCTGCAGACCCCAGGGTTGAGAGCAGTTTTGAATTTATCAAAGATGGACAAAAAGATTGATTAAGAGGGGAAAAGTAGAGTAAAGAGTAAGCTTGCAGGGAATATACAAACTGATTGTTAAAACCTTTGATAATTATGTGAAGAGAAAAAGATTTGTGAAGATTATCCAGAAGATTAAGATGCATGGGATCCATCGTGACCTGGCCACATGGATTCAGAATTGGTGTGCCAATAGAAGACAGAAGGTAGTGGTGGACGTTCTTGTGGATGAGTTGGATTATAGACGATACAACGATCGGTGGAGTTGTGGACAGTGTAGAAGGTTGTCAAAGGATACAGTGGGATGTAGACTAGTTACAGCTTTGGGGGGAGAAATGGCAGGTGGAGTCTAATCCATGTTAGTGTGAGGTGCTGCGCTTTGGGAGATCAAATTTTAAGGAAAAATATAAAGTTAATGGAAGGACCCTGAAAAGCATTGATATACAGAAGAATTTTGGGGTTCAAGTCCATATCTTCCTGAAAGTGGCCACGCAAGGAGATCAGGTGGTAAAGAAGGTATGTGGCATGCCTTTAAAGCCACAGGGTCCTAGAGCATGGACACAGGCCCTTTGGCCAAAACTGGTCCATGCCGACAAAATGTCCATCCATGCTAACCCCATTTCCCTGCACTTGTTCCATATTCTTCTAAATCTTTCCTATCCATGTATTTGTCCAAATGCCTTTTAAATGTTATTAATGTACCCGCCTCAACCACTTCATATGTGTACCAACCTGTGTTAAAAAAAATCCCCTCAGGTTCCCTTTTATTCTTTCCTCTCTAACCTTAACCTGATGCTCTCTAGTCCTCAATTCCTCAACCCTGGGAAAAAGACTGAGTGCATTCATCCTATCCATGTCTCATGACCTTAGATTGCCCGTCAGTCTCCTACGCTCTGAAGAAAAAAACTCCTGGCTTGTCCTACCTTTCCATATAATTCAGACCATTGAGTCCAGACAATATCCTTGTAAATTTCTTCTGCACTCTTTCCAGTTTAGTAACATCCTTCATATAACAAGGTGACCAAAACTGAACACAATACTCCGAGTGTAGCCTCACCAATGTTTTGTATACCTGCAACATAACTTCCCAGCATCTCTACTCAGTGCCCTGACTGATGAAGGCTGGTATGCTAAAAGCCTTCTTCACTGTTTTGTCTACCTGTAACTCCACTTTCAAAGAACTAGGAACCTGAACTCAAAGATCCCTCTGTTCCACTATACTCAAGGCCCTAACATTCACCATGAAATTCCTACCTTGATTTGATTGTCCAAAATGCAATTCATATTTATATTAAACTCCATTTGCCATTTCTTGGCCCATATTCACTGCTGATCAAGGTTCCACTAAAATTTCTGATAACCTTCCTCACTCTCCACGATACCACCTATTTTAGTGTCATCTGCAAACTTACTAATCATGCCTTGTACATTCTCATCCAACTCATTGATATAGATAACAAGCAGTAATAGGCCCAGCACCGACCCCTGAGGCACTCCACTAGTCACAGGCCTCCAGTCTCACAAGCATCCTTCCACTATTACACTTTGTTTCTTACCAACAAGCCAATTTCATAACTAATTTGCCGGGACCTTCTGGATTCCATGCGATTGAACTTTCCAGAGCAGTTTACCATGTGGAACCTTATCAAAGGCCTTACTGAAATCCAAATCAACTACGTCTACCACCCTGCTTTCGTCAACCTTCCTGGTCACTTCATCAAAGAACTCTAACAAATTTGTAAGGCATGATCCTTCACTCACAAAATCATGTTGATTGCTCCTAATCAAACCATGCCTTTCCAAATGCATGTACATCTTATCCATCAGAATCCACTTTAGGTGTTAAGCTTACTGGTCTACAGTTCCCAGGTTTTTCTTTGTGGCCTTTCTTGAATAATGGCACAACATTCGCTACCCTCCAGTCTTCCCGGACCTCACCTGTGACTAACAATGATGCAAATATATTAGCCGGGGCCCCCACAATTTCTTCTTTAGCCTCTTGCCGTTTTATTGAATATATCTGATCAGGACCAGGAGATTTATCCACTTTCATACATTCTAATACATCCATCTTCTCCTCTACTGTGATATGGACTGTCCCCAAGATATCACCACTAGCTTCCTCAAGTTCCCAAGTCTTCATGTCTTTCTCCATGGTAAACACAGAGGAGAATTACTCATTGAGTAACTCACACATCTCCTACAGTTCTGCACATACATGCCCACTTTGGTCCATGAGGTGCCCTATTCTCTCTCTAGTTGTTCATTTTCCTTCAATATACTTAAAGAACCTCTTTCGATTCATCCTAATTTTCTCAGCCAAGGCTATCTCATCCCTCCTTTTTGCCCTCCTGATTTCCTTCTTCAGTAAACTCCTGTATTCCCTGTATAAATCCAGGGATTCCTTTGATCCCACCTGCCTGTACCTGACCCACACCTTCTCCTTTTCTCTGGTCAAAGCCACAATATCTCTTGTCATCCAGGGTCCCCTATTCCTGCCAACCTTGCCCTTCACTCTCACAGCAACATATAGACCTTGAACTCAAGCTATCTCACTGTAAAAGGCCTCCCACTTGCTAGATGTCCCTTTGTCTGCAAACAAACTATTCCAATCAACCCCTGCAAGCTCATGTCTAATTCCTTCAAAATTCGCCTTGCCCCTATTTAGAACTTGAACCTGTGGATCAGTTTTGTCCTTCTTCATAACTATTTTAAAACTAACAGAACTATGGTCACAGATCCCAAAGTGCTCCCCCAGTGTCACCTCCGTCACCTGTCCTACCCTATTTTCCCAAGAGTAGATCGAATTTTGCCCCTATCTGAATAGGACCCTCTATATACAGCTCGAGGAAACTTTCCTGAACACACTTAACAAATTCCACCCCATCTAATCCCTTAACACTCTGGCAGTCCCAGTCAATGTTAGGAAAATTAAAATTCCCTACTGTGACAACCCTGCATATTTGTTCCTCTAATTCCTGTTTACTGTTTGGGGGCCTATCATGTAACCCCAAGAACATTACCAAGCCCTTATTTCTTAGCTCCACCCACAAAGCCTCACGGGATGATCCTTCAGATATTTCATCTCTGACTACTGCTGTCATACCTGCCTTAATCAAAAATGCAATACCCCCTCCCCTTCTTCCACCACCTCTGCCCTGCCTAACGCAAGTACCCTGGCATATTAAGCTACCAGTCCTGTCTCTCTCTTAACCATGTTTCTGTTATGGCTATAATATCCCAGTCCCACAAACCTATCCATGCCCTAAGCTCATTGGCCTTACCTGTCAGCCCTCTTGCAATTGAAATAAATGCAATTTAATCCAACAGGGGGCATTCCTTGCTCCCTGTCATGTTTGAGCCTGACCTGTCTCTTCAACTTACTATTTCTGATTAATGTATCTCCTTCGAGCCTCACACTTGCCTCCCTGCTGTTGAGGATCCCACCCCCTCCCCCTGCCACCATCTATATTAAATCCTCCCTTGCATCATTAGCAAACCTTGTCACCAAGATATTAGTGTCCCTCCAGTTCAGGTACAACCCGTTCCTCATGAACACGTCATCTCTGCCCCAGAAAAGATCTAAAAATCTGAATCCCTGCCCCCTGCACCAATTACTTAGCCAAGCTTTAGTCTGCACATAACTCATTGGAACTGTCCCAATCAATGCAGGCACAGTAGTTGCTGTCATCTCTGTGGCCACTAAGAGGATCCGCAGGAATGAATGAGGGTCACATACATCAGAAAGCCCAGTACCAGCATCAAGCTCCAGTGGATGAGGAGTTTCAAGCCAAAGATCCCCCATGTTGTGACAAAAATACAAGAGATTCACGCTTGTCTTCCATCACATCCCATGTAGATGAAAGAAGGGCAATCATGCTGTACTCTGTTGGGAGGTGGTAGTCAGAACACCACGTCATGATGTTTATTGTATCTCCAATGCCTCACCTTTTCCACTGAGGTCTGTAGATATCTCCTCCACATGAGGTTCTCATGCAGAGCATGTTTGGAGGTTAATTGCAACACAATAAAGACTGAGGATGCCACTTCATCCCATGAGGTTTTGCTCCAGACCACTGAATGAAGCACAATGGTTATATGATGGATTTTGAGGATCCATGAAAGAGCCACAGCATTGTACTGTGTAGGAATTCATCAGATGGACCAGCGCTTTCAGCACCTTGTAGTGCAGCAGCATTGACCAAAGCAACCCACATAGGACATTTTTGTCAATCTTTCAACAGAACACAGTTGTATGAGTCAACTTTGACTGATTGCAAATGTTTGACGTTGCTGAGACCAATATCTCTGGTGTAATCTCCTTTACAGTGAGCAAATGCAGCTCACTGATTTGAACTTGGTTATGGTTTTCCTTCTATTTAATAAAAGTTAAGGTTATAAACTGATGGAAGCATTCACAGCATCTGACAAACTCTCATTCAATCGTAACAAAATTGTGTTAATATGAGCACTATCAAGAGGACAGTTATCGTTCAGATAAGGTTAGAACATCATGTGGTGCTAAGGGTGGCTAGCCTCTATCTTCCTTCTTGTCGGGGCAGTTAAAATGATTGTCACTTACAGACCTGAAAAGTGAACATATATTTAAAAATGTGTTTATGTATTTACAAACTAATTACATCCATGGCACTGATGTGTCCTCATAAGGTTACCACTAATGTCTCTGTGCAGTCCAGGGATCCACAGCTGGGATGAATGGAACCTGCCCTATAATGAAGCCTGTTGGTCTTAGAATTTTGTACATGTGGGCATCAGGGTGATTGCAGCTAAAGGGCCCAGCCATGCAGAGCGTATCTCGGCTTGATGCAAGTTCACTCTCCTCTGCTTGAAATCCACAGGATTGGGGATTGCAGACAGGTTGGAAGGGCCAGGCACCTCTGGAAGGTCACTCAGGAAACTGCTGGAATGGGGGTGAGTTATATGTGGTTTCTCCTCTGATTGTGTGCTGACTGGCAATTTCCTGTCTCTTTGTAAAAGGGTGTCCTGGAGTGAGGTCAATGCCCCTGGCATGTTGCCTTACCGATGATACAGAGCACGATGGCTACAAACGATCGACTGCAAGTCTGTACATATATCCTGCAGACAGTAAGTGTGCTGAACTTGGGTCTCCATAGCAACTGTCAACCTGTCAATGGAGACAGCCAGACATATATATGTCAGAGCCAGAGTGATACAGAAAGCATTGGTAGATTCCTTCAATCATGGAACTAGTTTCCCTAAGCTTGTGACAAACCTGCCTGTTGCTCCTATGTCTGCTTATACAGAATGATTATTTTAATAATGATTATTAACCACCATTCTAGGACCTCCCTCCTGCCTGAGGCTGAGCAGGTTGCAGGAGAGGGTGCCGTGGGACTCTGGGGCTGGTTTCTCGGAGTGAAGGAGGAATGGACAAGCCTGTCACAGAGGGAATGGCCCCTGCGGAATGCTGACAAGCGGAGGGAAGGGGATACATATCTGGTGGTGGCATCTTACTGGAGGTGGTGGAAATGACAGCTAATGATCCTCTGGATGCGGATGCTGATGGAATGGCAGGTGAGGACAAGAGAGACTCTATTGCTCTTGCAAGAGGGAAGAGACGGAGTAAGGACCGAAGTGCAAGAGATGGGTCAGACCCAGTTGAGGGCCCTATCAACAATGGTGCTGGGACTTTTTCACGTGAGGAAGAAGGGTGCACATTTCAGAGGCTCCCTTGTTGAAGTTGGCCTCAGTGGAATAGATGCGACAAAGACAAAGGAGATGAGAGAATGGAATAGAGTCTTTACAGGAAGAAGGGTTTAAAGATATATAATGAAGGTCATTATGGATATTGGTGGTTTTATAGTGGATTTTGGTGGCCATCCTTTCCCCAAAAATGGAAACGAACACGTCAAGTTAGCGAAAGGAGGAATCAGAGATGGACAAAGGGAAAGTGAGGGTGGGGTGGAAATTGTAAGTCAATAAAGTTTTCCAATTCCTGATAAGAGAGGGAAGCAGCACCAATGACTATAAGACCATAAGAAATAGGAGCAAAAGTCAGGCCATTCAGCCCATTGACTCTGCTCTGCCAGTCAGTCACGGCTGATATGTTTCTCAACCTCATTCTCTCACTTTCTCACTGTAACCCTTGATCCCCTTGATACTCAAGAACCTATCTATTTCAGTCTTAAATATATTCAATGACCTGGCCTCCACAGCCTTCTGTGGCAATGAATTATGTAGATTCACCACTCTCTGGCCGAAGAAGGTTCTCCTTATCTTTGTTCTAAAAGGGTTTCCCTTTACTCAAAGGCTGTGCCCTCTCTCCTATCAATGGGAACATCTTCTAAACACCTACTCTGTCCAGGCCACTCAGTATTCTGTATGTTTCAATTAGATTCCTCTCAAACTTCTAAACTCCATCGAGTATAGACCCAGAGTCCTCAAACACTCCTGATATGTTAAACTTTTCATTCCTGGGACCATTCTCGGGAATTTCTTCTGAACACACTCCAGGGCCAGCACATCCTTCCTGATATATGGGGCCCAAAACTGCGCACAATACTCCAAATGTGGTCTGACCAGAGCCTTATACAACCTCAGAAGTAGATCCCTGCTTTTATATTCAGGTCCTCTCATAATAATTGTCATGATTGCATTTGTCTTCCTAACTACTGACTTAACCTGCATGTTTACCTTGAAAGAATCCTGGACTAGAACTCCCTAGTCTCTGCACTTCAGACTTCTGAATTTCTCCTCATTTAGAAAACAGTCCATGCCTCTATTCTTCCTACCAAAGTGCATGATCTCACACTTTCCCACATTGTACTCCATCTGCCTCTTATTTGTCCACTCGCCTAATCTGTCCAAATCCTTCTGCAGCCTCCCCACCTCGTCAATGCTACCTGTCCCTCTACCTATCTTTGTATTGTCTGCAAACTTAGCCAGAATGACCTCAGTTTCTTCGTCAAAATTGTCAATGTATAAAGTGAAACGTTGGAGTCCCAACACTGACCCTTGCGGAACATCACCTGTCACCAGCTATCATCCTGAGAAGGACCTTTTATTTTCACTCTCTGCCTTCTGCCAGACAGTCAAGCTTCTATCCATGCTAGCACCTTGCCTCTAACACCATGGGTCCTTATCTTACTCAGTAGCCTCCTGTGCAGCACTTTGTCAAAGGCCTTCTGGAAGTTCAAGTAGATAACATCCATCGGCTCTCCTTGGAAAACCTGCTTGTTACCTTCTCAAAGAGTTCTAGCAGATTTCTCAGGCATGACCTCCTCTTGATGAAACCATGCTGACTTTGCCCCAATTTACTATACACTTCCAAGTATTCAGAAATCGCATCCTTCACAATGGATTCCAGGATCTTACCCATGGCAGAGGTTAGGCTAATTGGTCTGTAATTTTCTGTCTTCTGCCTTACTCCCTTTTTAAACAAGGGTGTCACCTTAGTGATTTTCCAGTCCTCTGGGGCCCTCCCTGATTCTAGTGATTCCTAAAAGATCACCACTAACACCTCCTCTATCTCTTCAGCTTTCTCCTTTAGAACTCTGAGGTATAGTCCATCTGGTCCAGGTTATTTATCCACCTTCAGGCCATTCAGGTTTTTGACCACCTTCTCCTTGGTGATGGCTACCATACTCAGCTCTGCCCCCTCACCCTCGTGAATTTTCGGGATATTACCGTGTCTTCCATTGTAGAGACTGACTCTAAGTAATTGCTCAATTTCTCAGCCGTTACCTTGTTCTCCACTACTATGTCTCCAGCACCCTTCCAGCGGCTCTATGTCCACCTTCTCCTCCTTATGCCATTTATACATCTAAATAAACTCTTACAGTCTTCCTTTATAGTACTGGCTAGCTTACACTCATAGTTAATCTTCTCCCTTCTTATTTCTATTTCTGATGCCCTCTGTTGGTCTTTGTAAACTTACCAATCCTCTGGTTTCCCCCTGTTGTTTGTCACATTAAATGCTTTCTCTTTTGCTTTTATGGTAATCCTGACTTCCCTAGTATTGCCAGTTCCCTAGTGGGTTCCACCATGAGCTGCTCCAAAAAACCATCTTGCTAAACACTACCCTGATTTTCCCAGTCCACCTGCATACTGAAATCCCCCAAGATCATTGCATCTTTGCCCTTCCTGCACATCTTTTCTATTTCCTGATGTATCTTGCACCCCAGCTCCTGACTATGCATGACTCTATGGTTTATTTTTCCCTTTGCCATTCTTCAATTCCATCCACACCAATTCTACACCATCTGACCCTTTTTCATTCCTTATTATTGATTTAATTTCATTTCTGACTGATAAGGCAATTTTACCCCTCTGCCCACCTGCCTATCTTTTCAATCGGATTTTTGAAATACCAGAGAAACAATTGTGGGTGGAGGCCTGTGGAAGTAGTAAGAACTTGACATACTGCTACATGATGGGATTTTTGACCTCAATAAACGGTGACCTGGCTCTCAGGCTCACGGCGATAGTGGAAAAATACTGCTGGAGATAAAGGCTAGTCTGTGAAATATGGTTTGACAAAATATAGAGAGTGTATCTTAACCTAGTTAGTCTCTCTGTCCTTGAGCAACATCGGGAACAATTGTGCTTTTCTTTATCTTGAATTACTGTATTCAACATTACTTGAGTGCAAAATGTAATATAAGCCAAACAAGCATACATATAAACTTACTGTTCAGTTCAAGACAGTGCTGTGAGACAGTGAAGACTGGCAGCCTCCCCGTGAATTCACAAAACATAAAGCTTCTTGAAACAAGTCACGAAGTCTCAGACTAAGTAATTTTCTTGACAGGGCCAAAATAGGACTGGAACAAGGCATGTTCCATATACCCCACAAAGAGGCAGGTACAACTAGGGCTCATGCAGGTACCCTGGCCATCCTTCTGACCTGAAAAAAATGAGAAGGGTGAGGACGTGTTTGGTCAACAGAAGAGGTTGGGGATGGTTCTGACCTTTGTTCCAGAAAGAAGCAACGAGCCCTGAGACCATCCTGATCGGGGATGGGCGTGTAAAGGTATTGCATGCCCATGGTAAAAAGGAGGCAGCTGGATCACACAAACTGGAAATTCTAAAGCTTGTGTAAAGTATCAGAGGAACTGCAAATGTAAGTAGGCAGAGACTGGACCAGGGAGAAAAGACTGAGTGAAGGTTGGAAGAGATGAGTTCTTTGGGACAGGAGCAGGCAGAAATAATGGACCTGCCCGGGCAGTCCTGTTTGTGGATTTTGGGAAGGAGGTAGAAGCGAGTTGTGCAGAGTTCAGAGACGATCAGCTTGGAGGCAGAGAAGGGAAGATCACCAGATAGAATCCCTAAAGTTTGGGAGCAGGTCATTCAGCCCATCAAGTCCTCACCGACCCTACGAAGAGCATCCCACCCAGAACCACCCTGTAACCCTGCATTTCCCATGGCTAATCTACCTAGCCTGCAAATCCCTCGACACTACAGGCAATTTAGCATAGCCATCCATCTAACCTGCACATCTTTCAACTGTTGGAGGAAATTGGAGCACCTGGAGGAAACCCACACTGAGATGAGAGAATGTGCAAACTCCAAACAGACATACGCCTGAGGGTGGAATGGAACCCATTTCACTGATGCAGTGAGGCAGCAGTGCTACCCACTGAGCCACCTGTTGAAATGAGGTTGGTGACTGTAGTTGACACAATGGCTGGATGTTCCATGGTGGGGGTCATATTCTTGGGAGAGATAGGAGAAGATATCTGAGAGTTGCTGCTCCGTCTCTGCAAAATAGAGGTCAGTCTGCTAGAAAACAACAGCACCACCCTTGTCAGCAGTACTCTACATAACTCTGATTTCTCTCCACAGATGCTGCCAGAGTTGCTGAGCTTTTTTAGCAATTTCTATTTTTGCTTTTGATTTACAGCAGCTACAGTTCTTTTGGTTTCCATCTTTTGATTTGATCTATAATTGTCATGTATACATGTTTTGCATGCAGTGCAGGATAATAGGTGCACAAAGAGTGAGGTCAATATGAAGTTTGAAAAGTTCATTTAGAAGTCAAATAACAGTGGGGAAGAAGCTGTTTTTGAATCTCTTGGTCCGTGTGTTTAAGCTTTCTGTCTGCTGCCTGCTGAAATAGGTTACAAGAGATTATAACCAGCATGGGAGGAGTGTTTGTTTATGTTGGCTGCCTTTCTGAGGCAGTGAGAAGTATAGATGGAGTGAATGGATGGAAGATTGGCTTGTGTGATGGACGAGGCTGTGTTCACAACTCTTTGTAGTTTCTTACAGTTTTGGACAGGACGGTTCCAAACTGTGATACATACGGATAGAATGCTTTCTATGGTTCATCTATTAAAGTTGGTAAGAGCCTTTCTAGGCATGCCAAATTTCCTTAGCCTCCTAAGGAATTTGAGGTGTTATGCTTTCTTGACCGTCACACCAATGTGAGTTGACCAGGATAGATTGTTGGTGATCATCACTCCTAGGAATTTGATGGTCTCGACCATCTCCACATCAGCTCCATTGATGTAGGTAGGGGCCGTCCACCTTCCTTTCTAAAGTCAATGACCAGCTTTTTTGTTTTAGTGACATCCAGGGAGAGATCTTTATCTTTATACCACTCCAGCAAGCACTCTATCTCTTCCTTGTATTCCATCTTAACACTGTTTGAGATTTGGCCTACAACAGTGGTGTCATCAGCAAACTTGTAGATGGAGTTAGGATGAAATTTGACCACACAGGTGTCATGAGTGTATAGGGGCTGAACGAGCAGCCTCTGGGAGCACCACTGTTGGGGATTAAGGTGGAGGAGATGCTGTTGCCTATTCACACTGGTTGTGGTCCATGGGTCAGAAAGTCAAGGCTCCAGTTATAGAGGGCAGAGCAGAGACCTAGTCTTAGAGATTGGAGATTAGTTTGGTTGGAATTAGAATGTTGAAACCAGAGCTGTAGTCAATGAGTAGGAGCCTGATATAGGCATCCTTGTTATCCAGATGTTTCAGGGATAACTGTAGGGTCAGGGATAGAGCATCTGCCTTGGACCTGTTGTGAGAGTAGATTAATTTTAGACTTTCTCAAATCCTTTACCACTTTCAACACATTAATTGGATCACTCCACAATGTAAACCCATGAATAAAAATTAATACAACCAATCCTCATAGTTTAATCTTCATGCTCCAGCCAGTTAAGTTGGTGGCGGAGTAGGTTCTGCAACCAGAGCTCCTCTACTCCTTCTGTTTCTTTCTCTTTTCTCCCCCACTTTGAACTCTTGGTGAGTCTCAAACTGCACCCCCTTCCCATCCCCTGGCAGCTCATGGCGGGTCCCAACCTGAGCTCTCAACAGTTCTCAGCCTGGTTATAAATTGCCACAAAACTTATAACAAAGTCTATTTTTGATCACAAGTGAGCTTATAGGCAAATACAAATCATATCCCAGTCATTGAAGTATGTCCATCATTACAATCCTGGACAAGAATGCCACATTTATATTCAAATTTGATTCAGGACCAGTAATTTTCACTTTTTAAAAGTGAACCAAATTTGAAATACTAGTGCTCAATAAAATAACAAAGCACAAAATCCCATGGTTTTGAAAAAACAAATTAAACTTTATAAGATAAGGGTATAAAAATAGACAAGACACACAAATTACACTACAACATTCAAAATTAACTTCAGATAAATATGAATTAACAGGCAAACTGGAGTCAGACACCCCACAGAGCACATCAAATTGCAGAACTGATCAAACAGATTCCACAGATTTCTCAGCAAACCATGTATATATCAGTTACACAGTAGGCCACCAAATCCCATTTTTTAAACATCTCCTTTACAAGGCATTCCAAATTTTCACTTTCAAAGATCTAGCTTCTCAAACTGATTAAAAGATCATTACTTCACAGACTCCATCAATGATTGCTAACATCCCTGGAATCTCTTCCCATGAAACTGTATTTCAAGGCTACACCCTAACAGCTATCTACAGGCACAATCTCTGTCCTTTCAGAGACAGCTAACTTTACTAAGCTAATATGGTCCCATAGTTTGTTCAAGTTCTGATATTTCTCAGCTGTGCAAACAAATACCATGTGTAGGCTTCTATCACTATTACTTTTAGCTGTATTGATTACTGGTGACTCCCAGGGTACTCTTTCCATAATGATATGCCGCCTTCTCAGTTCCCCAGAGTTTCTCCTGAGCCTTAAATGTCTAGAGATTGCAAATATCAGTACCTTTGCTGCCTGCAGCCTCTTCAGCCTGCTTCTAACCACCAACCTGACTGGAAACCCAAAAGCAGCGAACTCTGGGTTCAAATTGCTCTGAGTAAGTACACCAGTCCTACAGAGTGCCCTTTCACATGCTCCCCAGTCCTGTAGTCTCCTTTTCACACCATTGTCCACAATACATACGTATTTGGTGTCCTTAAAATAGCCAGCTGTTTTCATTGTAAAACAAACATTAGATGTAGCACACCATGACACTGCTACACGTGCACTGGCCATTCTTTGGACATGCTATAAAATTATGTCCAGAGCATACCCAGCAACATTACAGTCTTCACAATAATGGCAAACAAGCATTCTTCATACCATTAACTTAAATATCAAGTTGTCCTTGAATTTTACACACTGATGATACTCTAAAGAGGTGAAATTATATGTTGAGCCTGTTATGGTCTCAGCTGATGCTACAACTGGCCAAGTCAGATCCCAAATTGAAACCTGGCTTGATAGGTCATATGTTAATTGTGTTTTTCTTGTTTAGTCAATTAACACGGTGTAATCCCAGATTTTTTTTAATGACAGAAAATAATTGTATTGTACACAAACAAACCAAACTATACACACTACAGTTAAAAAGATCTGAGCAGAAAGATTAAATTTGTGCTTCCAACACTATCTGCAACAGATAATCAAGTTCAGAAAAATTATGTTCATAGCTCAACACTACATTTCATTAAAATTCTACTTGACTGACTCCTGACAGTTCTTTTTCTTGAACTGTAGAAACAATTTTGTGATTCTTCTGAGTGATAAGAATACAACTGTAAAGGCAACTGATATCTAGTTCTATGAAAGTAAATGAGACTGTCGAATGGTATGTAGCCTCCCTAGTAGCAGGGTCAGGGATGCTTATTAGCTGCTGCAGGGCATTCTGAAGGGGGTAAACCACCAGCAGTCATGGAACATGTCAGTATCAATGGTATGGGTTAAAAAAAATGAGATCCTGCAACAGAAATTGAGTGAGTTAGGCTGTAGATTAGAGAGAAACATCACTAAGATTGTAATCTCCAGATTACTCCCAGCGTCACAAGTTACTGAGCATAGGAACAGGAATGTAGGTCAGATGAACATGTCACTAAATGGATGGTGTCAGAGGGAGGGCTTTTGATTTCTGATTCATTGGGACAGTTTCTGGGGTAGGTGGGACATGTACAAGCTGGACAGTTTGCACCTGAACCTGAATGGGTCTAATATCTTGCTGGGAGATATGCTTGTGCTTTTGGGGAGTTTTGAAACGAATTTGGCAGGGGGAATGGGGTACAAAATAGATGTAAAGTTAGGAGAAAGGTCCAAACAGATATAAAAAGAATGCTTCGGAGAGTTCAGAAGGCAGAGAAGTCATGGACAATGATAAGGCACATGAGAGGTCCAGAAAGCTAAATTGTATCTATTTCAATGTAAGGAGGTAAGGCGGATGAATTTAGACTGTTGATCAGCATGTGGGAATATAATATTGTTACTATCATTGAAACATGGTTAAAAGAAGCTCTTCATTCCAGGGTATAGAAGTTTCAGGTGCAATATAAAGGGATTGGAGGGGGAGGTAATGTAAGAGCAGTGGGGGCATTGTATTCTTGAGAAAAGAAACCATCACTGCTGTTATGAGGGAGGATGTCCTAGAGAGTCTTCAAATGTAGACAGCTGGATAGAGCTTAGAAATAAAAAAATGCATGATTACTTTGCTGGAATTAAAGTACAGGCCTCCCAAGAGTCAGAAGGAGACAGAGAAGCAGGTATATAGGCAAATCGCAGAAAGAGCTGAAAAATGTGTTGCTGTAAAAGCGCAGCAGGTCAGGCAGCATCAAAGGACCAGGAGAATCGACATTTCAGGCATAAGCCCTTCTTCAGGAATCGCAGAAAGATGAGAGAAAAACAGGGTTATAGTTTTAGGGAATTTCAACTTTGCCAATATTAACAAGGATTGCCTGAGTATCAAAGCATTGGATAGGGTAAAAATTTTAGACTGCATCCGAGAGAGGTTTTTGTGCCAATACGTAGATAGTCCAACTAGAGATGGGGCAATGCGAGACCCATGGAATAAAGCCAGTCAAGTAGTTGAAGTTTCAGTGGATGGGCATTTTGGGAATAGTGACTATAACTTTAATTTTTGAAGTCATTATGGAAAGGGGTAAGGATAATGCAGAAATTAAGTGTCTAAACTGGGGAAGGACAATTGTCAAAAATAGACTGGGAGTAGCTACTTGCAAGTGAGTATATTTGGAAAGTGGAGTCTTCTCAAATAGCATAGTGAGAATTCATGGTCCTCTAAGAGTAAAAGGGCAAGGGCAGCAAGTTCAGGGAACCCTGGATGTCAAGGGACATCAAGAGCTTGATAAAGAAAAAGAAAGCATATGTTAAGTACACTGCATTAAAAATAGGGGCATAAGCTTCAAAAGTACAGAGTGTAAATATAACAAAACTGCTCAGGTTATTTAAGCAGTTTTCATGATATGTTGATTCACTAATACATGGGATTGTCTCTTAATTAATTTTCTGAAGATATTGATCAATACCATATTTTCCAGTGTGAGCATGTGAGCTTCAAGAGGTGGATTTTATCCTTTATCTTTAATAAAAAGTTTGAGACAGAAGTACCAAATGTCTGTTCCAAACCAATAAAGTCAACAGCTTGTCAGCCCTTGTTTTTTTTTGTTTAAAAAGGTTGGAACAATAGAAACAGCATGAATGGATGGAGTCAGACTCCCACAGAACCAGGATTTTACCTTAGCTTCCAGTAGTTGTTGGAGTTTGGAATTAGCTGTGAAAGCTGTCTCTCTCACTCTGTACTACAGCTAAAAGCTTGGGTTCTCTCTCTGCTGATGAAATTCAATGTCAGACAATCTATTTTACTGACTTTGCCTTTGCCAAGTATGTGATTATGGAATGTTATTATATCGGAACAGTTGTATAACAGTTAAATAATCTGTTAAGCTTTCCAATAAAGTTATACAAATTCTTCTTTGCATTTTGTTTTGCATTTTGTTTTGCATTCTTCTTTTGTTTGCATTTTAACTGGGGAGAATAAAGTGCGTTTTTTTTAAAGTTGAGTAGTGTAACCAATTTAATTACATCAGGAACTAAACGCCTCAAATTTGCCTGTAGATAAGATAAATGTTAGGGTCTAGGGTATCTCCTTGATATATTTGAAGGGCGTTTGGTCTGGTACATAACAAATTAGGGGCTCTAACCTGGATCAAACTCTGTCATTGCAGGTTGGGTTTGGAATTAATGAATTCAAAGACAGTGAGTGGTGAGAGGTGTTTTTTTTATTTTAGGTATTGTGTTTGGTTGGTTTAAACAGAGTGCACCTTGTATAACAACAACTCTTTCAGTCACTAAGAGTTTCCTGTGGATGGAAAAAGTCATCTCTGGTGTTTTACACAAAGTCAGCAAGGCAACAGGTACGGAACTGGCAAGCAAGCTGAACTTGGAATTGTGAGGACAACAGGAATAATTGTAGCAATAGCTCAATATTTACAATTGCCAGGAATACATTCAGGATCATTAGAAATGGATAAAATTCAATTGCTAACAAAGCACCTTGAATTAGAGGCAATGGCAAGGGAAAAAGAAAAAGAAAGAATAGCCCTGGTGGGACAAAATGAAAGAGAAAAGGAAATGGTACCATTTGAATTACTATTAAAATCACAGAAAAAATAAGAAAAAATGAAGGTCCTGGCAGAAGAGAGGGAGAAAGAGAGAGGTTTTGAACTTCAGAAGTTAGCAATAAAAGAGGAAAGTTGAAAATGGTAGAGGAAAAGATAAAAGGTAGGAGTAGTGATGGGAGCAGTGATGAAAAGCAAACCTATTGTGGCCAAAACCCTGGGGGATCTGCTTATATATGCCTGAGTGTAACCAAAGTTTGATGAGAAGGATGTCAAAGCTTGTTTCATTTCATTTGAGAAAATGGCAAAATAAATCAAATGACCATGTGAATATTCTTGATTCAAACTAAATCAGTAAGTAAAGCTAGTGAGGTATTTGCATCACTATCAGAAAGGTATCTGTGGAGTATAATGATGTGAAAAATGCCATCTTAAGTGTATATGAACATGTGCCAAAAGCCTGTAGACAACATTTGGAAATCTAAGGAAGGAATCTGGTCAAATATACAGTGATTTTGAAAGAATCAAACAAAGTAATTTTGATAGGTTAATAAGGGTATTGAAAATAGACCAAGCATATGACACTTTTAGAGACACAGTAATTTTGGAGGAGTTCAAAAATTCACTTCCAGAAGTAGTGAGAACTTATGTGGCTGAAATGACAGATGATTATGAGTTGGTTCATAAATCAAAGTTTGGCTTCTGACATCACTTTCAATCTGCAAGGGATAGAATTTGGGAAAAACAGAAATCCTCAGGTAGTAAAGGGAAAGGACAGTAAAGGTACTTTACCACAGGCTAAAAAAAGAAACATATGAGGGGGAAAGAGACATTTTTAAAATCCTCATATATTTTCACTGTAACAAAGTAGGATACAAGAGGTTGCGAGTGGTTTACGAAAACACTGGGAAGATCGATGTGGCAAAACAAGGTAAGGTTTTGCAGTTTATTAAAGTGATAAAGAAGATCCCAGTGAAAGCTGAAGAGCTACAAAATAATGTACAGCCTGGACTGTTTTGGTTAATAAAAAAGGACCTAATCTCTTTAAAGAATTTACCTGTGCAGGTAAGGTTTACTCATATATACCAGGAGAAGCAGGTAAAGACATTAAGATTTCAAGAGACATAGGAACAAATCAATCTTTGCAGGCTTGAGATAGTTACTTTGGAAGAAGTATTGTCAGAAAAGATGGTAATGTGTTGAACAGTAGTCTTCCACTGTATAAGGTGAAGTTAGAGAGCCCAGTGAAAAGTGGTGAAGTGGTGGTAGGAGTAATAGAGAAATTCCCTGTTCTAAAGATACAGTTTATCTTTGGTAATGAAACAGCTGGATCACAGGTGGGAGTGAAGCCTACTCTGGTTGAAAGTAGGAAATCAGGCAACTGAAGTGTTACAGGAAGTATATTATAGTGTTTGGAATGAGGGCTAGGTAGATCTCATTGACAGTGAGATGCTCGATTGGGGTTGTTAACCTAGGCCAATCAGGGAGCCTTGACTGACAAATCAACAGGTGATTCAGAGTCTCCTCATTATAGGGACCGGCTCTGAGCTGCTGGTCAGAGCCTATGCACTGTGCATATGTAAATAAAGGCTGAATTAATGACAGAATAGTGGCCTCTGTGCAGTTTTTTCATACGTCCTGGGATATTTCCTAATTGTGTGCTAACAAGGTCACAAAGCCACAGGTTGAAACAAGAGGTGAAATCAAAGAATAAAGTTAAGGAAGTTGAAGTTCAATTATCAGAAACTATATTTGATCAAATGTTGAGAAAAAACAAAAGCAGATAGAGGACAAACTGGATATGTTTAGTTCAGAAAAGTTAGTTGAATTGCAACAAAAAATGAAAAGATAAAGCAGTTTTATCAAAAAGCATACACAGAAGAAGAATCTGAGTATATCCTAGAATGTTACGATCTTAAAAATGAAATCTTGATGAGCAAATAGAGACAATCACATATTCAGTTGGATGAGAAATGGGCAGATATTAATCAAGTTGTATTACCGGTGGTCACAGAAAATAGGTATTGCAAGTAATATATGAGCTCACAAGTAGGAGGACATTTGGGAGTAAGGAAAGCTCAAGTCAGAATTTAAAAAAGACATATTTATTGGCCTGAACTACATAGAGGTGTGGTTGAATTTTGCCAGATAATAGGAAAACCTTAGACAGTGATAAAGCCAGCGCCAATAATACCTATGCCAGCATTTGAGGAACCTCTTACTAGAGTCTTAATAGTGTGGGACCCCATCTAAAACAACAAATTGGAATCAATATTTGTTGACCATAACGGATGTGTCTACTCGATTTCCAGAAGACATTGTGCAATATCATGGCTAAAAGAATTGTAGAAGAATCACTCAATTTTGTTTTACTAGATACAGACAACCCACAGAGATACAACTAAATCAAGGCTCAAATTTTATATCAAAATTATTCAAGGAATTTATAGATAGCTTAGGAATAAAACAATTCAAATCCACTATATACCATCCAGAATCACAAGGCACTTGAGAACTGTGGCATCAAACTTTAAAGACCATGTTGAGGGCTTATAGTCCAGACTACCCAGAGGATTGGGATAAAGGAATTCCATTTGTACCTTTTGCAATTAGGGAGTCACCTAATAATTCAACTAAATTCAGTCCATTGATTTAGTTTTCAGACATAAGGTGAGAGGACCACTGAAATTACTTGAGGAAAAATTGATAAGTCAGAGTTCAGAGACCATATATTTGGATTGTGTCAAATTTTAGGAAAAAATAGAATGGATGAATTAGTTACATAGCATTTGAAAGTAGTGCAGCATGTGATGAAACAGGAAGCAGACAAGAAATCAGGTCAGTGGGCCTTATCAAATCAAAAGGAAATTGGGGTGAGGTGAATTATTTCATAATAACGCCAGATAGAAGGACAACTCAGTGTGTCACGTGATTATGCTCAAATACTACTTTGAAAGGGAAGGTAAGCAAAAAGAGAATGTGGTGCTTGTTACAACTTGAATGAAGAACCAAAATCAGATAAAGTTGAATTTGATATTCCTCTAAATAAATTGGACAATGATCAAGTTTTCAAAGATCGGGATCAATTATTGAGTAACCTTCCAGAGGGAAATTGAAATGAACTGCAAGAGTTTTACAATCACATGGAGAAAAATGTGGAAATAAGCTGGGAAGTACTAATATGATTAAGCATGATGTGGACATAGGAAATGCTGTTCCAGTGAAGCAAAATATTTATAGACTTAGCCTTTTAAAATTGGCACAGGTTAAAAAAACTTGAAAAAATAGATTTAAAGCAATATAATCAAAGTGAGTTGCAGCAAATGGAGCACACCTACAGTTATGGTGCCAAAACCAGACGGAATGTTTGCGTGTTGATTACCACAAAGTCAATGCAGTCAAGAGATTGGATTCACCTCCTTTTCCACAGCTAGAAGACTATATTGAGAAGGTGGGACAAGCAACTTATATTTTGAACCTAGACTTTCTCAAAGGATAGTAGCAGGTATCTTTATCAGACAGTGTGAAGGAAACTTTTACTTTCATGACACTGAATGGACTTTACCAGTTTAAAGTTATGCCATTTGGTATGAAAAATGCACCAACTACATTTCAAAGACTAACCAATACAGTTTTTTCGGGAATACCTAAGTCTGTAATATACATTGATTATCTGGTGATTTTTAGTTACACATGCAAAAAACACATGGAGTATCTATCAGAATTGTTTGATTGACTTCAAAAGGCAGGCTTGGTGATAAACCTGGCTGAGAGTGAGTTTGCAATAGCTGAAATCATGCTCAGAGGCCATAACATTGAACATGGACAGATAGGTCCATGGGATGTGGAAATCGAGGGTACGGGGGAGTTTCCCATGCCATTGACAAAGAGGTAAGTACTACAATTCCTGGGACTGAGTGGTTTTGATCCACTGACTGACTTGTTGAAGAAGTACAGAAAATTTCAATGGACGGAGGACTGTCAAAAGACATTTGATAAACTGAAAGCTGTGTTAACAACCCACCCCCCTCCAGTGTTTGCCACACCTAATTACGCCAAGCTATTCAAGGTAGCTATTGAGGAGAAAGTGAGGACTGCAGATGCTAGAGATCAAGGTCAAAAAGTATGGTGCTGGAAAAGCACAGCTGGTGTGGCAGCATCTGAGGAGCAGGAGAGTCAATGTTTTGAGCATAAGCTCTTCATCAGAAATGAGGTGCTGAGGAAGAAGATGTGGCTGTAGTAGCAGGTCTGCTTCAGGACGTGGCTGAATAGCTTCAGGGCAGAGGAGATGACCTGGGAGGGATGCAGTGAGAGAGAGACTCACTGAGATCCTTGTGGAGGGAGGAGGAGAACTTCTTCAAGGTGGGCATCCTTGGAAGAGGCTTTGCAGTAAGATTATAATTAACTAGGAGAAAGTGAAGACTGCAGATGCTGGAGATCAGAGTCAAAACGTCCAGTGCCAAAAAGTACAGCCAGTTAGGCAGCATCTGAGGAGCAGGAGAGTCAGAGTTTTGAGCATAAGCTCTTCATCAGGAATGTGGTAGCTATCGATTCGAATGATGTGGTTGTCAGTGCTGTACTCTTGCAAGAAAACAATGAGAAGATAGGGTATTTTTCCAGAAAGTTGAATATTCATTATTAGAAATATTGCACAATTGAGAAGGCAACTTTGACTCTGTTGTTGGCATTGCAACATTTCAACATTTATGTTGACAGTAATGTGTCTGAGACAATTGTATATAGTGATCAACCCCTTAATTTTTTTAGAAAAGTTTAATAATTAAAAATACCAGACTGGTTAGATGGACCATCTTGTTACAACCATTTCATTCAAAATGTATGCATGTGTCTGGATGACAGAATGTAATTGCCAATGTGTTGTCATGACTTTGATGAAGGAAGACAAAAGTTTTCAGTGGCATAAAAAAATGGATTGAAATGGATTTCTAGTGTTAAATGTTTACATGCTTAGAATCAATTTCATGTGTATGTATAGTAGTGTAGTAATAACATAAGACCAGAGGTGGGGAACCTTTTCATGTTGGAAGGCCACATTATGTTAGTTGTAATCTAATAAGGCCACATCCAAGAAACTTCAATTGTATATTCTTCAAAATTCACTTTTTTTTAAATGTGGCAGTCAGTCTGTCAGGATTATTTAGTTGAATTTTCTTTTACTCTCTGGTATTTTAAATACATTCATTTTCAGATTAAAATAAATATAATAAAGGACAAAAACAATTAATAAAAAATAAAAGATTTGTTCTGCAAAATATGGATTCACTCAAAAGGCCACACACAATGGCCTAGAAGGCCGCAGGTTCCCCACCCCTGCATAAAACTAAAGGTTTTTGAAAATGAAGCCAACTTTAGATATTGATGGTTCCTTTTTAAGGGGGGAGGTATGACTTTGGCTTTAAGAGGTGTATTTCATCTTTTTTTTTGAAGAGAGGTTTTGAACCATAGATATTGTGCTGTCTCTTCCAAGCCAATGGAGTAAACAGCTTGTGAAACCGTGGGGTTTTTTTTGAAATTGGAACGATGGAAACTGGATGAATGGGTAGAGTCAGGCTCCGACCTAGCCAAGCTTTTAATTTAGCTTTCAGTCATTGTTGTTATGATTAGATTATACTCCCTACAGTGTGGAAGCAAGCCCTTCGGCCCAACAAGTCCACACCGGCCCTCTGAAGAGCAACCCACCCAGACCCATTCCCCTACATTTACCCGTCTAATCCAACTAACACTACGGGCAATTTAGAATGACCAATTCACCTAACCTGCACATTTTTGGACTGTGGAAGGAAACTGGAACAAACCCACACCGACAAGGGGAGAACAAGCAAGCTCCACACAGACAGTTGCCCAAGGCAGGAATTGAACCCAGGTCCCTGGTGCTGTGAGGCAGCAGTGCTAACCACTGAGCCACCATGCCACCCCACGTTTGCGGTTTGGAAGTTGTTTGTGGAATCTCTCTCTCTCTCTCTCTCTTTGTGGAATCTCTCTCTCTCTCTCTCTCAAGGATGTACATACGTGATGTTACTATAATGGAAATGTTGCTGTCTACCAGCTAAATAATCTATTATTCTGTTAAGTTTTCCAACAGAGTTACACTTATTCCAATTCTTCTTTCTTGTGTTTATATTTTAATACTATGGTAAGAATAAAGTACATTTTGCTTAAAGCCGAGTAATGTAAACTGCAACACAGCACCTTAGTCTGTAAATAAGATAAAGGTTAGAATCCAAGCTATCTCCTTGATACATTTGACGTGACCTCTGTCTGGTCCGTAACATTAGTGATATATTTTCAATGAAAGAACTAAAATCAGTATTCGTTAAGGCAGTGCTTCACAAACTGTTTCCCAATGTGACCCAACTTCAAGTCTTAAAAATTGTTGCCCCTCAGTATAATTGTGAGAGTAGAGGGAGAGGTTAGATACCCTAGGAGAGAAGGCTGTAAAGGATGAAAAAACTGAGAGCCCAGGAGTGGGGTTGCAGCTCCACCAGTCATTACTACTTCAGAACTCTCAACCTCCCGAATTTGAGTCCACACCTCCCACTAGGGATCAATCCCTGCTTGGGAACCCTGCCTTATGGTATTAAGTAATAAGACTGCAAAATTTCTTACCAAGGAAAATGGCTATTATAGATGTGAGCTTTGACTAAACTCTCAAACTCATCGGAGAGAGTAAACCACTGTTTGCAAATGAACAAAAGGACTGGAAAGAGAAGAAAAGTGAAAAACAACCTAATATTAATGATGATGACGGAATTGGTAAATGAAATGAAAGATCTCCTAAAAGTAGTGAAAGTGTTTGTGGGTTAGGTAAAAATGGCTCAAGAGACCAATGTATTTTCAGAGTCACAAAGACAGAACATACAAGAGCAGACTGCTGGAAATTAAAACAAAACAGTTGTTCTTAAGAGTGCCGTTAAGGGGGATCCAAGATGGCTGTGATCTAGGAAGATCACATTGCAGAGCTCCACATCGCAGCAGAAGCAGGAAGAACTTTCAACCCGCCCAACCCGGACCATTGCGATATCTTGGGACTCCAGAAAGATCATGGAGTCCCAAGAAACTTTTAAACGATAACTTACCTGCATGTCCAGCCGTCCAGAGATATTGAAAAATGGAGGAGGAGCGTCCAAGGCCGAGTCTGCAGCCCAGCCTGCAGGAACCTCGTGGTTGATTATTTTCCAGGCCCTGGTGAACGAGCTCGCAAAATCTCATGAGATGTTAGGGAAACAGATAGAAGAGAAACTGGTTCCAATCTCTCTCATGCTGCAGAAGCATGAGCAGCAGCTGGGAGACCTGGAAGAGAGGATGGATGAGGTGGAGCACAGGGTCACAGTAGTGGAAGCTGGTACCAGTTCATCCAAGGATAGGATCTAAGCCCTGGAGATTCAGGTCCATAATTTGTGCGACCAAGTAGATGATCTGGAGAACAGGGGTAGGAGAAAAAACATTGGTCGCAATGAGGAGTACCCACCTGTACCCGCACCTTCCCCCCTCACCTCCATCCAAGGCTGCAAAGGATCCTTTCACATCCGTCAGAGATTTTCCTGCACACCCAAACACCTCATCTACTGTGTTCATTGTTCTCGATGTGGTCTCCTCTAAAAGGAGGAGACACTGGGGGGACAGCACACCAACTCATGGAACTTTTCAGGGAACATCTCCGGGACACACGCACTAAACAACCCCACTGCCCTGTGACTGAACACTTCAACTCCTGCCCTACCAAAGACATGCAAATCCTGAGCCTCCGCCACTGCCAAACCCAAGCCACCTGACACCTGGAGGAAGAACGCCTCATCTTCCATTTTGGGACTCTCCAACCACACTGCATCAATGTCGATTTCACCAGTTTCCTCTTCTCCCCTCCCTCCACCTCATCCCAGATCCAACCCTCCAACTCGGCACCACCCTCTTGTACTGTCCGACCTGTCCATCTTCCTTCTCACCTATCTGCTCCACACACTACTCGGAACTTTCACCATCATTCCCCATCTGCATCTACCTAATACCTTCCCAGCTACCTTCCCCCCAGTTATATCCCTATTCTCTAATTTATCTCTCAGTCCCTTCACCTCCCCGCGCCATTCCCCCGCCCCCCCCAAAAAATTCCTGATGAAGGGCTTATGTCTGAAATTAGCTGTGCTTTTCCAGCACCACACTTTTCGACTCTGATCTCCAGCATCTGCAGTCCTCACTTTTTCCAATTATCTGAGTCAAGCAGCCTGCTGAATGTATACCCAATTTACCACTGATACACAGTTACATCAGTATTTACCATATTTAAAATCAAAACCTCTTTCAACAGTATCTTCTAATCTGTGATTTCCACTATTAGGGAAAAGCAAGTAGATACATGAGAACACCATCACCTGTAAGTTCTTCCCCAAGCCACACACCATCCTTACTTGTCGTATTATATCCATTCCTTCACTATCACTGGGTCAATATCACTGGGTATTCCCTTCCCAACAGCATTGTGCACAGTCCTATATTGCATGAACTGTGAATGGTCAAGACAGTAGCTCAACACTCAGGAAATAAGCAATAAATTCTGCCTTTGCTAGCAAACATTGCATTAAAAAGCCCTAGCTGAAGCAAAATATTTTCATCAATAAATGATTCAATGGAAAATCCTGCATATACATTGTTGAGGGATTCTTTATGGGAAGGATTGATTTTGAATAAACGGTGAGATTTACAGAGGATTTCTTTCATCAAAGGATTGCTTGGGTTCTGGAACTTACTGCCAGAAAGAGTGACTGAGGTAGCAACCAGGCAGCAGGAGGAGGTACAGAAGTCAACGCTTCGGGTGTAGCCCTTCTTCAGAATTGGGGGTGGGTGGAAGGGGAGCTGCAGATGAAGGGAGTGGGTGGAGGGTAAGGTGGTGAGGTGGGGATATGTGAACCCACTTAAGAGGGTACAACAACCTGGTTGGTTGATGGGAGGAATGAATCCAGTTGGTAGCTAGAAGGAAGGGTTGATGAGAGGAAAGGAAGGAAGGAAGGGGAAGGGGCTGGGAAGGGGGTCAGGTGATGGGAATGGAGGAATTGGAAGAACGGGATGGAGTTCTTGCAGGATACTGGGTGGGAGGAGGTGTAGTCCAGGTAGTTGTGAGAGTCTGTAGGTTTATAGTAAACGTCCATCTGGAGACTGTCACCAGAGATGGAAATGGAGAGGTCAAGAAAGGGGAGGGAGATGTCCAAGATGGACCAAGTGAATTTGAGGGTGGGGTGACAGTTGTTGGTCTAGTCAATGAACTGCTGCAGTTCAGCCTGGGTGCAGGACACTGTGCAAATGCAGATATCAATAGTAATGGCTGAAGAGTTGGGATGCAATGTCTCTGTAGGTACTGAAGATGGACTGTTCGATGTAGCCAACAAAGAGACAGATGTAGCTGGGGCCCATCCAAGTGCCCATGACCACCCCCTAGATTTGGAGGAAATGGAGGAGTTAAAGGAAACCCTGTCATATTAAGGGTGACAACAAGTTCAGCAAGGCGGAGGAAGGTTTTGGTAGAGGGGGACTGAATGGGTCTGTTGAAGAGGAAGAAGCTGAGGGCCTGAAGGCCATTCATGCGGGGTATGGACGTGTATAAGGGCTGCACATCCATAGTGAAGATAAAGCACTGGGTTCCAGGGAACTTGAAGTTACTGAAGAGGTGGAAGGCATGTTCGCTACGTATAATAGTCCCTCTTCATTGCCTACACAGACACTGTGCCCCAACTCTTCTGCTGTTATATTGATCACTACATCAATGCAGCATCCTGCACCCAGGCTGAACAGGAGCAGTTCATCTACTTCATCCACAACTTCCACCCCACCCTCAAATTTACTTGGTCCCTCTCGGACACCTCCCTCTCCTTTCTTGACCTCTCCATTTTCATCTCCGGCAACAGTCTCCAGATGGATGCTTACTATAAACCCACAGATGCTCACAACTATATTTACATTTGGTCTCCCTGATGTAGAGAAAATCAAAAATGACACCTCCTCCCACCCAGTATCCTGTAAGAACTCCATCCCGTTCTCCCAATTCTCTGCCTCTGCCACATCTGCTCGGATGAGGAGACATTCCACTCCCAAGCATCCCAGATGTCCACCTATTTTGAACAATGTGCTTTCCCCCCTCTGTCATCCAGACAGCACGCCACTGCACTGCCTCCATTCTCCATTCCACTGCTCTAAACACACCCCTCCAAACGTAATAAAGACAGGGTCTCCCTTGTCCTCACCTACTACCCCATTAGTCTCCGCATCCTTAAACGCTTCCGTAACTCCAACTAGATCCCAAACCAAGAACATCTTCCCCTCCCCACCTCTCTCTGCCTTCTGCAAGGAACATTTCCTTCACCAATCCTTGGTTCGCATAACTTTCCCCACCAACTCCCCCGAACCCCCAGGTACCTTCCCCTGCAACCAGAAAAGATGCAAAACCTGCTGGCACACCACTCCCCCTCACCTCCATGCAGGGCCCCAAACAGTTCTTCCAGGTGAGACAGAGGTTCATCTTCCTCTCCTCCAACCTAGTTTACTGTATCCAGTTTGGTCTTCTCTACATCAGGGAGACCAAACG
The DNA here is from genome assembly GCF_004010195.1 of Chiloscyllium plagiosum. Classification (NCBI taxonomy): domain Eukaryota; kingdom Metazoa; phylum Chordata; class Chondrichthyes; order Orectolobiformes; family Hemiscylliidae; genus Chiloscyllium; species Chiloscyllium plagiosum. The sequence continues at coordinate 32,238,510 of NC_057726.1, forward strand.
TAAACTAAGGGAACATTTTGCTGAGCATCACAGCCGGGCCCACACAAACCAACCTGACTTCCCATTCACCACCCATTTTAATTACCCTTCTCACTCCCTTTCTGACAATGACCATCCTTGGCCTCCTGCATTATCACAATGAATCAGACTGCAAATAAGAGGAACCACATCTTATCATCCACCTGGGCAGTCTTCAGTCTGGAGAATTCAACATTGAGTTCTCCAATTTCAAATAAACTACCTTCCCATCACCCAACTTCCTTCTCAGCCCCCCACTTCCACTCCTCTCATCGATCCTTCCTTCTAGCCACCAACTGGACTCATTCCTCCCATCAACCAATCAAGTTGTACCCTCTATCTGTGCTCACCTATCCCCACCTCACCACCCTGCCTCCCCCACCCACTTTATCTGCAACTCCCCTTACACCCATTCCCAGTCCTGAAGAAGGGTTATGCCCAAAGTGTTGACTTCTCCACCTCTTGATGCTGCCTGGCTTGCTGTGTTCTTCCAGTCTCCTGCATCTGCAGTTATTTTGTCTCTAAGAAAAAGTGACTGTAGCAGAAATCTCACTATTCATTACAAAGTACTTGGATATGTCCTTGCAACACTATCACCTACAAGGCTACAGACAAATGTTGGAAAGTGGGTTCACACTGGGTTGCCATTAATGCCCACACAGACAAGATGGACAACGGTCTTCTTCTATACTGTAAATTTCAATGATTATATGAAAAACTTGAATTCTAGCAAAACATCATGACATTGGTATGGATCTGACCCTACAACCCAGCTCTGAAAGTAACACCATGAAATGCACTGTTAAAAGGTCTGAAACATTATGGCAAAACTGAAATATAGAAGAACTTCCATTGCACAAAGCAAGTGATAAATCTCAGTTGGAGAAAGAATGCTATTATTGTGCAAGTGAAAGCTGCAACCAAATAAACAGAGTTCAGGTTACACATTTCAGATATGATAGGAACAGAAAAGCACTCAGTGAAAAATACAAGTGATGAGTTTGACAATCCATCCAAATATCCTTTGTAAATACATTGCCCAACGTCTATTTTCATGACTAACAAAATACAGGCTACAAAAGGAGTATTATATGTAGATTACACCTTCAGTTGGCAGAAGCTCGCATTTATAATAATGTGTTTATATAGCAATAGCATACAAAGTATTATGATGAAAAGCTGATAAAAACAAAAAAAATTAATGAATAATTATTTGCAGATTTATAATTAATACTTCAGCAAGCCAGACAGCATTAATGGAGGGGAATGTTGACTTAATACGAGCCTTCCACATCCATCAAAGTTTCACCTGCACATCCACCAATATCATTTATTGTATCCATTGCTCCCGATGCGGTCTCCTCTATATTGGGGAGGCTGGACGCCTCCTAGCAGAGCGCTTTAGGGAACATCTCCGGGACACCTGCACCAATTAACCCCACCGCCCCCTGGCCCCCCTTCCACTCTGCCGAGGACATGCAGGTCCTGGGCCTCCTCCACTGCCGCTCCATCACCACCCGACGCCTGGAGGAGGAACGCCTCATCTTCCGCCTCGGAACACTTCAACCCTATGGCATCAATGTGGATTTCATTTTGTTTCCTCATTTCCTCTCCCCCCACCTATTGTACTCCATGCTACTTTCTCCCCATGCCCAGCCCCCTCTCATTTATCTCTCCACTCTGTAGACATCCTGCCTCTATTCCTGATGAAGGGCTTTTGCCCGAAATGTCGATGTTCCTGCTCCTCGGATACTGCCTGACCTGCTTGCTTTTCCAGCACCATTCTAATCTAGACTCTGGTTTCCAGCATCTGCAGTCCTTGTTTTTACCACCTTAATATTTCAGCTGGATGAACAACCCTTACAATCAACAACAAATCCGATCTGATCAAATTTTACATTCCTGATGAAGGGCTCCAGCCCGAAACGTCGATTTTCCTGCTCCTCGGATGCTACCTGACCTGCTGTGCTTTTCCAGCAACACACTCTCAACTCTGATCTCCAGCATTTCCAGACCTCACTGTATCCTAACAAATTCTATCTGCCTGTTGCACATTTCCAACATATTTTATTTTTTAACTCCAGTTCAATGCTGGCATTTTCTTTTAACCTCCCATGCTGCGACAATTTACAAAGTGACTATCCACAACAACACACCAACTCCCATAGTTACCTCAACCATACATCCTCACACATTGCTTCCTGTAAACATACTATTCCATTTTCCCAGTTCCTCTGCCTCTGTCACATCTGCTCCAATGATGCCAACTTTGACAAGGGGCCTCCAAAGTTTTCATATTCAGCCTCAACCAAGAATTGCTCACCACCTCAGGGCCCTCAGTTGAGTCTGAACCACCTCCCACACTTTGGCCCTCCTTCCCTCTCTTCCCTTCCATAAGAGTGACAGGGTCCTCCTTGTTCTCACCTATCATCCCACAAACATCAACATCCAAAAGCATTATTAGCCACCATTTCCACCAACTCCAGCAGGATGCCATCCCTCCCCTGACCTGTCAGTGTTCTGCCTCCTCTCCTAAAAACCACACAGCCCCACAGCACCTTCCCATGCCATCACAGAAGGTGTAACACCTGCCTGTTTACTTCCTCCCTCCTCAATATCCAAGGTTATGCAGCGATTCACCTGCACTCCACTCAATCTAGCCTGCTGTATTCGCTGCTCACAATTGGTCTTCTTTACGTTGAGGAGATGAAGTGCAGATTGGACAACTGCTTTGCAGAATACCCACATTCTGTGACCTGAGCTTCCAGATGCCTGTCATTTCAACACACCACCATGTTTCCTGGCCAGCATCTCTGTATCAAGCTTGCTGCAGTGCTCCAGGGAAACTCAGCATAAGCTAGAAGAACAACATCTAATTTTCTGCTTGGGAACTCTGCAACCTTCTGGAGCCAGTATAGAGGTTAAACATTTTAGGGCCTGAGCACCTTCTTGCATCTCCTTACCCCAACCCCCACATGCCAGACCCTGTGATCACATGGACTGCTACCACAAACAACCCATTATCAGCCACTATTGGTCCTCATTAGCAGCTATTCATTCTCCCACAAAGGCCTTTACCCAGTCCTTTGTATGCCAGTCTCTTTCTGGGCTCCATCTCCACCTATCATTTACTCTTTCTCCCCACCCTTTCTCTCGCATACACCGTAACCTTTTACGAGTTACAATTAGTTCTGAAGAAGGGTCCTTGGACCCAAAACGTTAACTCTGCTTTCTTTCCATGGATGCAATTTGAGTAGGGGATTGGGTACCAACTGGGTAGGATAGCAGCTCAGTAGGATGCCAGAGTGTATGGTGGCAAGTTAAGTGATGCTGTGATTAGAGAGGTTGGGTGTATGGGAAAAATTGGGTCCAGTGAGAAGTGGGTAGTGGGGTGCAGTCAGTACTAGGCCAATGTGTTTTTTTGGGGAGTGGGGTACTTTTCGCCTCAGGTGCAGCAGCAGCAGAGTCAAATTGGGTCCAGTGAGGGAGATGTGGGCTCAAGTCTGGAGGGGTGTAAATGGTCCAGGAGAGGTGTATGCAAGTACATAACGGGGCCTGTTGAACACTTAATCAAAAGTTACATTATGTATTTAATATTCTAACTTTCCTGAGTAACTATTTTACTTAATTTCTTCAGAATCCTCCGAAGTCATCAATTTAGATGGAGATTTTGAGAGGGCTACAGACATAGAGGAATTGCCCAGCAGAAACTGCAATTTCCCATGCAATTCATTTCTAAAACTTTACATTGACAACATGACATGCTTAATAGTTCTAGCAATTACTGGGAGAAGCAATTCTTACATTATCATCATCAAGATGATGAGCTGAGGCCACATTCAGCATGTATCTCCCAGGCATGACTTCAGGCAACTTATAATATTTAAATCCATCAGTCTAAAGGATAAGGCTGAAGCTTTTGCAGCAATCTTCAGTCAGAAGTGCCGAATGGATTATCCATTTCGGCCTCCTCCTGCAGTCTCCAGCATTACAGATATGAGTCTTTAGTCAATTCGATTCGCTCCATGTGATATCAAAAAACACTTGGAGACACCGGATACTACAAAGGCTATGGGCCCTGACAAATGGGTGAAACAGTTATCTAATAGTACAGACAACAGAATTTCCAGACTATTGCATACATCTCTGGGTGATTTGCAGTAGCTAAGTTTGAGTTATAGTATAGCTCCCACTGAAGTTAAGATCAATTTAGTACATTACGTGGAGAAACTAGGAAAAGTATATCGAGTTTGAAAAAGGGATATAATTTTGTTTTCAAGAATTGGAAGAGCTAATTCAGAAGCAATATATACTTAATGCAACCTCTGCCATTAGAATTTGAAACAAAAAGATATTGTACTAATGCATTTTGTAAGCCTTTGGCAACATTCCAACAATGGACATTGATGCAATTTTGAATTTTTTGTACAGTTATATCTTAGAATTTTATTCGTGGTAGGACTGTTTGTTCTAACCTTTGCATAACTGCCTCTGCTATGAGTCCCGAGATAGGTGATCCCATGGGTGTTCCGTTGATTTGTTTGTATATCTGGTTGTTGAATGTGAAGGGTGTTGTGAGGCACAAGTCCACTCAGACCCATAGTATCACTACCAGGGACACCATCATACAAACTGGCCAAAGAACTACAACAGAAACTGAAACACCTGGTCACCGGATCCAAACACTCTATACAATCAACACAGGAATTCTTGGACATCATCAGAAATATACACATAGACAAAGAAGAAACCATGATATCATTCGACGTGACGGCACTGTTCACTTCGATGACAAAACCCTAGCCAGAGAAACAATAGCCAACCTACTGGACATACAGAACAGAAAACAGGACGCTGAACCTATCAACAAAGACGGCATACTTAAACTACTGGACTTGTGCCTCACAACACACTTCACATTCAATAACCAGATATATGAACAAAGCAACGGAACAC
>NC_057726.1:32243951-32247601 GCF_004010195.1 Chiloscyllium plagiosum
GATGCTGCCTGACCTGCTGTGCTGTTCCAGCAATAAAGTTTCAACTTTGATCTCCAGCATCTGCAGACCTCACTTTCTCCCCAGAGAACAGCCAGGGAATTCCTAGAGGCATGGCATTCATCCACAAACTCCATCAACAAACACATCGACCTGGACTCAATATACCAACCACTACAGCGGACAGCTGAAACTGACAACCGGAAGCAGCAGGGACAGACCACTATAAACACCGGAGGAAACATCAAAGAAGCGCTTTGTAGGAGGCTCCCAAGCACTGATAATGTCGCCTAGCCAGGGGACGAAACGTTTGCAACAAAAACTTCCAGCTCGGCGAACAGAACCACAACAACGAGCACCCGAGCTACAAATCTTCGCACAAACTTTGAAGAGTCTTAGATTATAGCGTGGAAACAGGCCCTTCGGCCCAACAAATCCACACCAACCCTCCAAAGAGCAACCCACCTAGACCCATTCCCCTACATTTACCCCTGACTAATGCACCTAACACGTCAGGCAATTTAGCATGGCCAATTCACCTAACCTGCACATCTTTGGACAGTGGGAGGAAACTTGAGCACCCGGAAGAAATCCACACAGACACAGGGAGAATGTGCAAACTTCATACAGACAGTTGTCCGAGGCGGGAATTGAATCCAGGTCCCTGGTGCTGTGAGGTAGCAGTGCTAACTGTTGAGCCACCATGCTCAACTTTGACAAGGACCAACTTTGACACAGTGAGCATGGACCACTTGCAAACATCAACAACACGCTTGCCCATTCCTGATGAAGGGCTTATGGCTGAAATATCGATTCTCCTACTCCTCAGATGCTACCTGACCTGCTGTGCTTTTCCAGCACCACACTCTCAACTCTGATCTCCAGCATCTGCTGTCCTCACTTTCTACCAGTAAGTAGTTTACAAGATGCAAATTGTGAAGTTCAACATACAGTTCATTACAGTGAAACACACAGAATCTATTTTGTTTGAGAATATTTGGCAAACACAAGTATAAAACTGATTTAAAATAATACCCATGAAATGGGTTTAAGTCAAACAAATGGAAGGGCATATAATGCTGATCCATAAAAACCGCAATTTAGAGAATTTAAGTGTTTTATCATACCTTCATATTATTAAGTTTTGTTATTTCAATGCTTTATTATATGTAACAAAACATTTTTGAATTTAGGTCACAACAAGAATCTTGACAATCAATATGCAGTGCTGAAATTGAGTGAATCCACAGAACTGAAAAAGTTACCAAGATAACCTGAAAGAAAATCAAATTTCAGAATGAACAAATCTCATATTTGAGCATAAACTGTCAAGTAGGGAATCATTTTTTCCCATAATTACAACTAATTGCAACATAAGAGACTGTCACCCAGTGTTAGCCAAATGAGTGTCTTGAGCCAGAACTCTCCAAAAGCTATTTTACTCATTAGACAATAAAATTGGAGACAAATTAAGGGGGAATGGAAGAAGTGAGAGAGATGGAAAAAGGAGAAATGAGAGGTAGGGAGTGGCAAGAAGATGATTGAAAATAGGGCTGAGAGATGGGGAAAAGAAAGTGGAGGGAAGAGAGATATGGGAAGGAAAGACAAGAGCAGAAGAGATGAAGAGAAGAATGATGAGGTAAAGAAACAGGAGAGTGGTGCTGGAAAAGCACATCAGGTCAGGCAGCATCCGAAGAGCAGGAGAATCGACGTTTTGGGGAAAAAGCCCTTCTCTTGAGTGACTGTTAACTGTACACTGCAGAATTCTGGTTTACAATAGTGTTTGACTGTGAAAAAAGGTGTCTTGAATTGGGGCTTAATCCCCACAGTGTGGAACCAGGCCATTCAGCCCAACAAGTGCACACTGACCCTTGGAAGAGTTACCCACCCAGACACATTCATCCTACCAATGTCCTTGTATATTTGCCCCTGACTAGTGCACCTAACCTACACATTCCTGAACACAATGGGACATTTAGCATGGCCAATTCACCTAACCTGCACATCTTCGGATGGAGCATGTGCAAACTCCACACAGATAGTTGCCCAAGGCTAGAATCTAACCCGGGTCCCTCATGCTCTGGCGCTGCTGTTAAGCATAACATATACCACTCAATAACGATTGATTTGCTCTTTTTTTCTGTGCTAAGTAAATAATACCACCACCCATTCACTACTCTTGTTCAAAGATATTCTGTGAGATTGAAAATGCTGTGGTTTGAATCCATTTCAGTACAGTGCTCTTGATAGGGAATCAGGAGCCTGTGTGAACAGGGCAAGTGACTAACTCTATCTTAAGGAATCAGATTTTTAAAAGTTGTTCATGGGATATGGGCATCGCTGCCTAGGTCAACATTTATTGATCATTTCTAAAAGTTATTGAGCAGCTATGAGTCAAAGAAAGGGGGTGTCAAAGGGGGCAGAAAGAGGGAAAGAGAGAACAAGAGAGAGTGGGAAGAGATAAGAAAGACAGAGGAGGGAAAGACAGGCAGAAGGAGGCAGGAAAGAGAGACAGATCATAAAAAAAAGAGGTGGAGAATTTCTCACAAAAGTCATCAACCTTAAACGTGGCAGATATAGGTGCTGACATGGGGGGAGGAACAGGGGCAGATGCTGAACTTTCTGAAGTTGTTTGGCATTCTTGTAGAATGTTTGAGAACGTGGGCATGAGCCCTCCTGAAGGACTCATGCCCGAAACGTTGATTCTCCTGCTCCTTGGATGCTGCCTGATCTGCTGCGATTTTCCAGCAACACGTTTTCAGCTGGCATTCAAATTCCTCAACATGATCTTGAACGTCAGTCATGTGCAGATTAACAACCAACCCCCAACCCCCACCCACGCCGTGAGAGTTAGATAGACTCTTCAGTCTTTTAGGAGGCCACTTAAAGCTATTAGTCAGAGGTCAACTGGAAATCCAGTAAATCTGCAAGTTCACCACATCATTGCCGCACCATCAGGAATCTGGCTAATGTTTGTCAATAGCCTTCTGGCAGTTCATGATCATTTCATGTATTTTCCCAAAGTGACCTAAGTTTTAAGCTTTGAGAGTCTGTCCATCATTTTTAAGTGGACATTAAACACATTCTCTGGTCATTTTAGCATACCTCGACACTGTCCTATCCCCCCTAGTCCAGGAACTCCCCACATTCGAGACACCACCCACGCCCTCCACCAAGACTTCCGCTTCCCCGGCCCCCAACGCCTCATCTTCACCATGGATATCCAATCCCTCTACACCTCCATCCGCCATGACCAGGGCCTCCAAGCCCTCCGTTTTTTCCTCTCTCGACGTCCCCAACAGTACCCTTCCACCAACGCTCTCATTCGTTTGGCCGAACTGGTCCTCACCCTTAACAATTTCTGCTTCAAAACTTCCTCTTCCTCACTTCCTCCAGACCAAAGGGGTAGCCATGGGCACATGTATGGGCCCCCCCTTTGTTGGCTACATAGAACAGTCGATCTTCCGTAATTACACCGGCACCACTCCCCACCTCTTCCTCCGCTACATTGATGACTGCATTGGCACTACCTCATGCTCCTGCGAGGGGGTTGAGCAATTCATCAACTTCACCAACACATTCCACCCTGACCTTAAATTTACCTGGACCATCTCTGACACCTCCCTCCCCTTCCTGGACCTCTCCAACTCCAT
>NC_057726.1:32248422-32283170 GCF_004010195.1 Chiloscyllium plagiosum
CTCCACCCTCCTCCCTGACCTATCACCTTCATCCCCTCCCCCACTCACCTATTGTACTCCATGCTACTTTCTCCCCACCCCCACCCTCCTCTAGCTCATCTCTCCATGCTTCAGGCTCTCGGCCTTTATTCCTGATGAAGGGCTTTTGCCCGAAACGTCGATTTTGCTGCTCTTCGGACGCTGCGTGAACTGCTGTGCTCTTCCAGCACCACTAATCCAAAATATCTTTTTTGTACTACAGCTGTTAAGTAACATTTATGTAATTCAACCCATAGTTCAGTCCCTTCATTGTCAGACATGTCCAAATATTTGAAAATAATATATATTTTATACAGTGAGACAAAAGATACATTTTTCATAAATTAATATAGCAACTAGATTCTCAGGGAGCAAGAAAATACTCATCCCCATATAACAGAAGAAAAGGTAACACCAGGAGAAATTTTAAACCTCCATCCACCCAAGAAGGGTGGGTTATGGGAAAAGAGAAGATAAAAATTGTAAAATTCTCAAAACTAATCCCAACTCACCTCCATGCTGCCCATTTCCATGTTAACAGAAGAAGATTTGGCCACTTCATGAAAAGTGGGTCCTTATCACAGGCTAATGAGGCATCTTTGGAGAGAGTTATTTCAACAAAAATTTGAATTTAATACCTCCAGCATCCAGGCCACAGGGTTTGGGAACCTTACCATGGAACAGAGGCAAGACTAAATAGCACTTAAATAAGATGCTTAATGTTCTGATTGAAGTCCCAATATACTTAATTTCCTAATTCCCTCTGGCAAACATTTTCAAGAAAGCTGTCATGAGATTGGCATTTTTGAGAAATTTGGAAGCTTTCAAACATCTATATCAGGATAGGAGATACCATGGACTGGCACAACAGGTAGTTCTGGACAAATGCAACATATGCAAACTCCTTAAAGATATGTCTCTGCTTGATCTTGTGCCCATCCATTGCTGTCAAAGTCATGAGTTCACATCGTGCCATGGGAAACATCTTAATCACAAATATACATAAGGCAGGTCATGAATGAGCTGTTTGTCAAGCGTTGTTATGAAAGCTTCTATGCTGGCAACAATGGCCAGAATAAGCAGGCAATTCAAAGCAGGTATGTCATTTTTTCTGCCTCTATCAGCTGCATAATTTGATTAGATTAGATTACATTACATTACAGTGTGGAAACAGGCCCTTCGGCCCAACAAGTCCACACCGACCCGCCGAAGCGCAACCCACCCATACCCCTATATTTACCCATTACCTAACTCTACGGGCAATTTAACATGGTCAATTCACCTAACCTGCACATCTTTGGGATTGTGGGAGGAAACCAGAGCACCCGGAGGAAACCCACGCAGACACGGGGAGAATGTGCAAACTCCACACAGTCAGTCGCCTGAGGCGGGAAATGAACCCGGGTCTCAGGCGCTGTGAGGCAGCAGTGCTAACCACTGTGCCACCATGCCGCCCACTATTTGTAGCATGTCAGTCCTGTCTTTTCTCTTGCATTTCTAATTGTCTTCAGACACAAGCCGTGAAAGAAAAGAACTGGGAGTGCTTCAAAATTACATGTTCACTTGATGGTTGCAACGCATTTGGCGAAGAAGACCTCCAGAAAGACATAGCACATTACATAAGGATTTGGGTGAGTGGCAGTGGTGGATGGATAAATGGGGAGGCAGAAACGGGACAGAAAGTGAATTACAGGTGCAATAAATTGGATATGAAGAATTAATTGGTGAATACACTTGGCAAGATAATGGTTAGGATACTGCAGAGGTTATATATTACACGATGTGGGTACATCAGTGATTGTAAGCTCCTTCAATGGTCCGGTTCAGTTATTAAAGCACATTCTTCAATGCACAAAAATGGAGCTGCAACATTCCTGATTTTCCACTTCAACCAAGTCCAACCATGCCTACTTGATGAAAGCAGTAGATTTCTTTTTCCCATTATTTGGAAAAATTACCTTCCTCATGTTTCAGCAGTAAGGTGAGAGAAGGAACATTATGTCTTGGTGCTGATCTTGCTCAACCTGAATCCATGAAAAATAACCATTTACTTTCATCTTCCTAAAGCGCCCAGCTCTTCCGAATTACGTTTGGAATTTGACCTTTAAATTATTGATTTAAGATTGCATTGTGCGGCCATCCAAAGCATAGCTTTGACATGCAAAAGCTACGTGGAGAAATATAGTCATGCATTCAACTTGAAATCCAAGTTCCAATGTTTTCCAACACGCAACTATGACCCACACCACTGCATGAAACCTGCCAATATCTCAAAATGTGTACTAATCCTGATTATAAGGAGAAATAAAAAGATAATCTAAGTTCTGAGAAAAGGTCACTCAACCCAAAACATTAATTCTGATTTCTCTCCACAGGTGTTCCCAGACCTGGTGAACTTTTCCAGCTTTTTCTGCAGTTCTTTCGATTTTTAATCAGACTGTGGCTTCACTGTAAAATAATATCTTCTACAATACATACATGATAAATTGGTTAAAAATCACCAATACATTAATATATCTCAGAAAACTGTCATCTGAAATATTTTAGAATTATGGATAGTCTTTCATTCTCAGAGTTACACCTGATTTCTGTTTTTCTGTGTGTTTGGAAGTGTAGTGAAAAAAGTACTTGATTGCAATAATAATTGAGGCTGCCCAGATCAGTTAAAAGGTATTTTTTGGGCAGGTGGGTGGAAGGAGCTTTCTGAAGAAGAGTCATAATAGTCTTAAAATGTTCACTCTGCTACTCTCTCCACAGTTGCTGCCAGATCTTCAGCATTTCTCCAACATTTTCTGTGTTTATTCCAGATTTCCAGCATCTGCATCATTTTACTTATATGTGCATTTGCAGAAAATGGACAATTGGAATATCATCATTGAGGACTGTATTACTTTGCCAAAAACATAAAGCTACTGATTACCAGAAGAACCTTGGAACCTGACATCCAAGGCGAAAGTTACTTGAAAATTCAAATAAACCTGTGCACAGTTCATGGCAAATTGTTGCGATAAATGCAATCATAGATAAATCAAGACAGCAATACTGAATGCAACAGAATATATTAAATACAACCCTTATTGAAATCAATAGGAAAACAAATCATCATTAAGGTGTGAATTTAAAAGCATAATGCATCCATTCTCTTCAACATAAAATGGTTGTGCATTTGATACTTATGTATTCCAACCAAATGCATTCAATGACTTCAGGCTGGAGCCAGCTGTAACATCCTGTTGATTTATTTGTATCAGGCTTTCTTGAAGTAATGCACTTTTCCAACAAACAAAACCTAACAATATTTTCCAAACAACCACTGTCATCTTATGATTTTATAATCATTTTGAATGACTTTTAGTATACCTATCTACAGGACTTCAAACTATTTCTTACATCCTCCAAAAAGGTACAATCATTAATGTTAGATTTGTAATTGATAACAAGTTTTGTTTGTAAATGTTAATGTATAAAGGCACTACTGTCATCTCATATTCATCTCAAGTTATATGTATCGCTAAATGCTCTGGTTTAAATTTACAGTAATAATTTACATGTTCAGTATGACTGGTGAAGGTACAGTACTCTGAACTGGCGTGTAGAAAAGAGGAAAGTATTGGAGCCAAGCAATGCAAAATGCCATTCATGGACAAAAAAAACTTCCATAAAAGAATTCCATAACTGGAATTATGTTCAATTGGATTGCAGTCTCTACCCCACATACATCTGACATTGCAGTTACTTTTGGATTTATTTCACCCTTTAATTGAACATTTTTCTTTCTTAGAACCAGAAATTTAGATTTGAAAAAAATGGTTTTAAGTCCCTCAAAATTATACCATATGAAACTTACTGCTTATGTGCTACAGAACTAATTAAACTTAACATTATAAAAGGTTAGGCTGCATTTGGATCTCTCTGGTATCCAACTTTTAACAGGGTGAGGACAATATTGCAAATGCCATTTGTAATATAATGTTTTCATGGTAACACTATATTTAGCTGGGCGGCCACTACATAATGAACTGCAGAAAAAAGATAGTCATATTTTGTTAATTAGAACAGAAAAAGAGCAGTAGATCTTCAAAACTGGAACAAAACATGACATCAACTTTTAAATTTTGTTCCAGCACACTTTTATGAAGATATTTGAATTCCCAGTGGCTGACTTAAGAGAAATGCATAACAAAGACTTTTAAGACTTTAAAAATCTTAAAACTTTTACTGTAAGAAACAAACTAAAATTAAACTCAAGTGGCTATTTAGTTAGTAAACAATATTTTACACTACAGAAATGCTAAGTTTTTATTCACATCTTGATGCAACTGATTACCAAGACTACATATATCCACTATGGTCATTAGCTCTATCTTCTGTCTTCATGTGACTGAACCTTCATATCTTTGGGTTACAAGAGGTAAGATATCCCATCAGGAGGTGGAATCTAGAGTTCATGATTGTTTTCTTCTTTTCCTCTTCTCCATTTCTTTGCCTGATTATTAAAACATTCAGACTCAAAGCACAATGCAGCTAAATGGACAAATTGCCAGCATTCTGAATGATCATTACCAAGGTCCTCCCATTCATTAATGTCAAGACAAAAGTTTGCTTTGGTATGTTAAAGTGTTTTCATTGCCACTGAAAAATTAGCCCCTTCAGAGATAAAATACAATCTCAATGCCATATAAATATAGCATGCTTTCCACAGAATTGCAATCTTTTCAGGCAATAGTCTAAAGTTACTCACAGCTTGCAATAGGTTCACATCTCATTTTTCTTAGCTGTGTCTTAACATTGAGGGACTGCTGAAGGTCACTCAGTCCTCCAGGAATTCTCAAATTGACTTTTAGAAGTAAGACCCACTCTGGTGATTTCCTCTTCCCACCTCCGCAGGGCACCATCTTCCAGTCTTTTTTAAATCGCTACAGGTTATTTTATGTTGACCAGTGAACAAACCAGTAGTATTGTCTATCTGGTTAAGTAATAATATTACATTGTTTGGCTCCCTGTCAAATTTCAAAACAAGTTTACATATTGCATTTGATACAACATCTTAGTAAACAGTTCTAAGGCATACAATGACAATCTAAAGCAGTCTCTATTTTCTCCCATCAGGAAGGCAGTTGCCTCACATGACATTACAATCAAGATGAAGTATTTGATTCCAGGGGACAACAAGGGGAAAGCTACATCTCACTGATCCATGGTGCTCAACTCTCCAAAGTCTGTTTTTTGAAACTAAAGCAAAATGTCAATTTAAGAATCTAATCATAAGTTACCCCATTAGTCAGAACTAAATACCATCAATTGTTGCAACTAACCAACCTTGAGTAACAGTTGGACATACATAAACATCCATGCATTGATCACAAATGCATCAAATTCTTTTCACAACATATTCATTTTATAAGCATTCATCAACTCAATTCAATGATCAGATTGAAGAAAAATGCTATGTGCATGCCAGTCATGAAGGCTAAGCAATAAACAAAAATATGCACTTAATATCTTTGCCTGTACATCAAAAAACAATAATAGTAGTTACTTGTACAAGTTTGCAATTTTGAACTTAGGAGGGAAATCTACTTTGGGGAAAGTCATTGTAACATTGCATTTTGTTAAAGCCAAGTCAAACCCGTGAAGTTCCTAAAACTTAAAATAAAAAAAACACAACAGCTAAATATTAGGTCTAAATACAGAGGTTTTGACTACAATTAACACATTGTCTAGATATGTGCATTCATTTCAGTAAACATTATGCAACAATACAAAACACATGAACCATGAATTGAGAATAGTAATTGTTGTATGTATTTTGGCCTGATCAGGATATTTTCTTTTGAGCTAAGGTCCAGATTCTCTGGCCCTTATAAGCTATTTTTACATTTATAAAATGTCTTCACTGTGATTAAGAAAACAATGAATATTTTAAAACCATTTTAAATAAATGTTCAGGACATTTCACGTTTTCTTTATTCCTGTGTATTTGTCCATACTATTTCAGTCAGCTCTCTATAAAATGCAATTAAAAATGAAGACGAACAGTGCATTTATTTTTTGGTTTGCTGTTTATAAAAATACTTCATTACAATTGCTTGCTTACCCTGTTTTGTGACATCTCTGTTGCAGGATATTTAGCACTGCAAAATAAATTGGGAAAATGTTAGAGAAGGGAAACGATAAGACAGATTTTAAAAATTCATTCAGAGGATGTGGCGTCCCTGGCTATGCTAGTCTTTCTTAGCCATCCCTAATTATCCAGAGGGCATTTAAGAGTAACCACATTGCTGTGGGTCTGGAGTCACATTGCGGCCAGACCAAGTAAAGATGACAGCTTTCCTTCTCTAATGGTTTGGATGAGTTTTCCCCAAAAATCAATAATAGTTGCATAGTCATCATTGATTGCTAGATTGTGATAGACAACTTTCCTCAGTGTGAGCCACAATTGTTACTCTGTTGACTGCAAAGGCGAAAGTGAGGACGTCAGATGCTGGAGATTAGAGTCGAGAGTGTAGTGCTAGAAAAGCACAGCAGGTCAGGCAGCATCCAAGAAGCAGGAAAATCGAAGTTTCAGGCAAAAACTCTTCATCAGGAATCAACATTCTTGATGGAGGCCTTTTGCCCAAAACGTCACTTCTCCTACTCCTCAGATGCTGCCTGACCTGTGTGCTTTTCCAGCACCATACTCTCGACTGTTGACTGCAAAGTCTAGGCCTATTCATTTCCCTATTTTGATAATAAATTTTGTGAACAGGAAAAATGACCTTCAGAGAACTCAGTCAATGAACTCAGTCAAGATGTAGAAAAGAATCATTATGTCCCATAGAAAACTTCAACTAACATTTCCATTCAAGAATCAACTCACAATGGAAAACATGCAACCAAATCTCATTTGAAATTCAGTCTTTGAGATCCACAACAATGAGCAGAAAATTGTGCCACAATCAAGTTTGAGTAAAATTAAGAAAGGTAGAACTTGGAAATAGAGTAACTATTACTTGGGTTTCTGCCCATTTCAATATAATTTCCAGGAAAGTGGTAATGAAAGATACTAATGGATCTGAGCTGAGAAGTCCGTGAGACCTGAGAGACCTCATAGTTGGACCTAAAAAGCGACATCTAATGTCGCAACGGGTGATCCGATGTTAATTTTCAAACTTCACTCAAATTAGAAATTGATTAGTTTAGGTTATAACTGGGCAGTTAGAAAAATCAAAGGTTTAGAGCGGCACGGTGGCTCAGTGGTTAGCACTGCTGCCTCACAGCAAGAGGGTCCCAGGTTCAATTCCAGCCTCAGGCGACTATCTGTGTGGAGTTTGCACATTCTCCCCGTGTCTGCGTGGGTTTCCTCCGGGTGCTCTGGTTTCCTCCCACAGTCCAAAGATGTGCTGGTTAGGTGAAATGGCTATGCTAAATTGCCCGTAGTGTTTGGTGCATTAGTCAGAGGGAAATGGGTCTGCGCGATTACTCTTCGGAGGATCGGTGTGGACTGGTTGGGCCAAAGGGCCTGTTTCCGCACTGGAGGGAATCTAGTCTAATCATAAACAGAAAGACTCAAAGGCATTAGGGATGTAAAAGACAATGCTGAAGAACTTGCTATCAACTTTAGCCAGAACTGCCAAATGAATGATCCATTTCAGTCTCTCGTATCAAGAAACAGCTGAATGAACTGAATACAAAAAAGGCTACATCTCCTGACAAACTCCAAGCTGCGGTTTTGAAGACTTGTGCTCTACAAATAACTGTGCCACTTGCAGCTATTCAGCTACAATACTGGTATTTACTTGACAATATGGAACACTGCCCACCCATGTCTTGTCCTCATAAAAGCAGGACACATCCAATCTAACCAATTATCAACCAATGGTCTACCTTCAAACAATAGCAAAGAAACAAAGCATGTCATTGACAGAGCTATCAAGTGGCATTTACACAAGAATTTTCTCAGTTTGGATTCAAACAGTACTATGCAATTCTAGATTATATTACAATCTTGGATCAAAGACAGGTAAGATAATTTGATTCATGTAAGTGGCTGCCCTTAACACCAAGATGTGACTTGGCAAAAGTAAACTCAATGACAATCATGTGGAAAATTCTCCACTGCTTTGAGTTATACCATTACAACTGAAGATGCTTGTAGTTATTGGTCCCAATCAGTTCAGTTCAGGACATCGCTGCAGGAATTCCTCAGGGTAGTTTACTTAACTATCTTCAGCTGTTTATTATTTCATCATGAGATCTGAGTATGCTCACTGACAATTGCACAGCGTTCACTGCCATTTGCAACTCCTTAGAAACTGAGGAAATTACATTTGCTTTCAACATGTCGAGGGCAATATTCAGGCTTGGGCTCATATTTGGCAAGTAACATTCATGCCCCATCATGGCAATGACAAGAGAAGCTTACCATCTCCTCTAAGTGCTTAATGCATTACCATAACTGAATTGCCCACTATTATCAACCGAGTCTGAAATCTAACTGGCCAGCCTTATAATGTTCTGGCTGAACAAGCAAATTAGAAGCTGTGAATTCTGCATTATTAACTCATCTCCTAGCTCCCCAAAACACTCTTCCCCCATCTGCAAGCACATCAAGAATATAATGGAGAATTCTCCATTTGCCTGGATGAGTATGACTCTAATAACTCTCAAGAAATTCAACACTACTTAGAACAAAGCAGCATACTTAACAAGACATCATTTCCATTCAAGCACCACCGAGACACAGTGGCATATTGTACTGTCTAAAAAATGTCCTGCAGCAATTCACCAAACTTCCTTTGTTAGCATCTTCCAAAAACATAACCTTGACAATCTATAAGGGCCACAGACGCATGGGAACACAACCACTTAACTTTAATCACAAAACCACGTACAGCTTTTACTTGCATATCTTCAACTTAATAAAATGTCTTAAGGTAGTTAACAGGAGCATTATAAAACAAAATATGATGCCAAATATTAGTCAGATGACCAAAGGTTGTGTCAAATTGGTAGGTTTTTAAGAATGTATTTCATTAGCTCTTCTTTAATTGTTGCTGAGTCAAAGTCTTGGAACCCCCTCCTTAACAGCACCATAGATGCACTTGGAACACAAAGGCTGCAGCAGTTCAAGCAGGCAACTCACTGTCACCTTCTTCGGGGCAATTACAGATGGCAGTTTAGATGCAATGAACAAATTAACAAAAAAAACCTTTGCCAATGATCCATTTGCCTTCCCAGTGATTGTCTCAAGTAGAACATCATGAACATATGTGACATCAACTGTGAGCTACTGGCCCCATTTCTTCTCCATCATAAACTGTTTCATAGCCATAAAATTGCCCACTTCTGCACTTGCTATAGTTCTCTGTTTCCAATAAGTCAAGGTTTAAAAATGTCATTATTCTTTTTCAATCTCTTCATAATCTACAGAACTGTGACTACTAATGGCCTGATATTTTGCTGCTGACGTGGGTAGTTTGAATCAGAAAATTAATCAAATGGCCTTAGCTTAAAGAGCAATGGTAGACCTAATCTTTGCTCCGAAGATGGAAGCAGGATACAGCCAAGTGTAAAGCAGATCTTAGGTGCCCACAAAGTCAGGCAAATGCTGAGACAGCCTGATTAGAAAGCACACCTTGATTCTCTGGGACTTTGACCCAGGATTATAGAAGCTGTTGGGCCTTTAGCCAGCAGACTCCCCTCCCGCCTACAACCTCCCACCAAACCTCATAGCCCACTTATACCCCATATCACCTTCATGCCAATTATGCCTCCAGATATCACTATTTCTCCAATGTCCTCATTCCACACCCAAGCCACAATCCAATCCATCTCATGCTTCACCTACAGCCACTCATTCAGTATCCACTAAGGGTACTCCTCACAAGTCATGTTGAAATGAGACAAAATTCTTATAATAGCTCTTCTTGCTTGAAAACAGAAAAACCCCTGTTCATGAAACAAAATCAAAGTTCTTAAATTTTAAGTGGTTAATCTGTTAATCTGTTCTAAGAACAAATAAACTTCTATTCAGTGGACACATTCAAGAAAGTCAGTCCTCTAACAGCCTCATGAGACAGTCAATAAAATTGTGATTACAATGATCTGCTCAGTTGTCACTTTTGAAATTCTGTCAAGCTTTCATAATGGTAAAGTGACAGCAATTGGAGATGGCAATAAAAATTGTGAAACACGTCATTTTAATCTAACATACACAAGATGGCCTGTCAATCAAAGCAGTCCAGCAGAATATGCACTATTAATTCTGACCAACAATTTCAGCTTGAGGAGCTGGTGAGTTTAAAAAGAACTTCAGATTATAACAATTAAACAAACCTTACAAATTTTTCAAGAGCATTGATGTCGATTGCATCAATTTGTGGCACAAACACTATATGCATGCCCTTTGAACAGCTAAAATGGGTATAATTGAATCAGGTTTGAATGGCCCTGTTGAGTTTGGATCTCCCAATTATGTGATCCACCCCAGCCCTTTCCAGGCAAAAATTGGAAATATTGAAATTCACCTGATCACTGCCTGCCATTCTGAAAAGTCTAAGACATCATCTTAACTCTGTGAAAAACCAATCCTAATTACACAAGTTTTGGAACTCCGTATTTCCCAACAATGTTTGTTCACTGTGGGGGAGCACTTTGGGGCCAGCGACCATAATTGTATTAGATTTAAAATAGTGATGGAAAAGGATAGACCAGATCTAAATGTTGAAGTTCTAAATTGGAGAAAGGTCAATTTTGACAGTACTGGGAAGAACTTTCGAAAACTGATTGGGGGCAGATGTTCGCAGATAAAGGGTCGGCTAGAAAATGGGAAGCTTTCAGAAATAAGATAACGAGAATCCAAAGGCTGCTAAGTATAGGAAATGCAGGATGACTAAAGAAATTGAGGGTTTGGTTAAGAAAAAGAAGGAAGTATATATAAGGTATAGACAGGATAAATCAAGTGATTACTTAGAAGAGTATAAAGAAAGTAGGAGTATACTTAAGAGGGAAATCGGGAGGGCAAAACGGGGACATGAGCTTTGGCAAATAGAATTAAGGAGAATCCAAAGGGTTTTTACAAATATATTAAGGACAAAAGGGTAACTAGGGAGAGAATAGGGCCCCTCAAAGATCAGCAAGGTGGCCTTTATGTGCAGCCACAGAACATGAGGAAGATACTAAATAGTATTTTGCATCAGTATTTACTGTGGAAAAGGATATGGAAGATATAGACTGTAGGGAAATAGATGGTGACACCTTGCAAAATGTCCAGATTACAGAGGAGGAAGTGCTGGATGTCTTGAAACACATAAAGGTGGATAAATCCCCAGGACCTGATCAGGAGTACCCTAGAACTCTGTGGAAAGCTAGAGAAGTGATTGCCGGGCCTCTTGCTGAGATATCTGTATCATCGATAGTCACAGGTGAGATGCCGGAAGACTGGAGGTTGGCTAAAGTGGTGCCACTGTTTAAGAAGGGTGGTAAGGACAAGCCAGGGAACTATAGACCAATGAGCCTGATGTCGGTGGTGGGCAAGTTGTTGGAGGGAATCCTGAGGGACAGGATGTACATGTACTTTGAAAGGCAAGGACTGATTAGGGATAGTCAACATGGCTTTGTGAGTGGGAAATTATGTCTCATAAACTTGATTTAGTTTTTTGAGGAAGTAACAAAGAGGATTGATGAGGGCAGAGTGGTAGATCTATATGGACTTCAGTAAGGCGTTCAACAAGGTTCCCCATGGGAGATGGATTAGCAAGGTTAGATCTCACAGAATACAGGGAGAACTAGCCATTTGGATACAGAACCGGCTCAAAGATAGAAGACAGAGGTTGGTGGTGGACGGTTGTTTTTCAGACTGGAGGCCTGTGACCAGTGGAGTGCCACAAGGATCGGTGCTGGGTCCTCTAGTTTTATTCATTTACATAAATGATTTGGATGTGAGCATAAGAGGTACAGTTAGTAGGTTTGCAGATGACACCAAAATTGGAGGCGTAGAGGACAGCGAAGAGGGTTACTTGATGTTTCGGGCATAAGGTCTTCATCAAGTGATGAAGGGCTGATGTCCGAAATGTCAATTTCCTGCTCCTCAGATGCTGCCTGACCTGCTGTGTCTTTCCAGCATTTTTAACCATGGCCAATCGACCTAACCTGCACTTCTCTGGACTAAGAATAATTGGACAAGCTCAGAATTTTACCATTTCAAATGTCCTAACATTCGAATCCTTAAATGGAAGAAGGGTTCAGAAAAGATTTACAAGGATGTTGCCAGGGTTGGAGGATTTGAGCTAAACGGAGAGATTGAACAGGCTGGGGCTGTTTTCCCTGGAGCATCGGAGGCTGAGGGGTGACCTTATAGAGGTTTACAAAATTATGAGGGGCATGTATAGGGTAAATAGGCAAAGTCTTTTCGCTGGGGTCAGGGAGTCCAGAACTAGAGGGCATAGGTTTAGGGTGAGAGGGGAAAGATATAAAAGAGACCTACGGGGCAACTTATTCACACATACGTGTATGGAATGAGCTGCCAGAGGAAGTGGTGGAGGCTGGTACAATTGCAATGTTAAAGAGGCATTTGGATGGGTATATGAATAGAAAGGATTTGGAGGGATATGGGCTTGGTGCTGGCAGGTGGGACTAGATTGGGTTGGGATACCTGGTCAGAATGGACGGGTTAGACCGAAGGGTCTGTTTCCATGGTGTACATCTCTATGACTATATCTGTTGCATGTATGCCTTCACTCACTTAGACACTGCGATCCATAATTGCATCCTTAAATCTTTCCCTCCTTATTTACATATTTCTTAAAATCCACCACTCTGACAAAGTTTTGAACAGCTTTTTAAGCAACTCTCTGAACAGGTTGTTCTGTTTACAATTTTATTCACTGCTTAATGAGGCTGTTAAAGGAATAATTGTCTTTAATGTGGCCACTGAATACAAGTTTATTTGTTCTTAGAAGAGATTAACCACTTGAAATTTAAGAACTGTGAATTTATTTCATGAATGGGAGTTTTTCCATTTTCAAGTGAAAGTGAGAGCTGTAATAGACTGTTATAAGCATTTCTTTTTTCATTTCAACATTGCTTGTGAGGTCTACCATTTTCAATTTTCTAATTTTCTCGACTTCAGTTCTTCGTCATATTTGTCTGATAAACCTATGTAGAGTACTCTGAACCAGGCTGAACATTAGAAAGACTAAACAAATGTTACAAATCACACTTATTAACTTTGTACATCCCAGTCTAATATTGGTATCTAAAAATCTTAAATAAATGTCAATTTGTTGCCATTTGGAGGAACATATTTTTCTATGAAAATAGTATTTACAATTCAATATCAAATTTGCTACAGTATTTGAAATCCTTTGACCGTACATTCTCAAAGTTATTTAAAGGCTAAACTTATGAGTTAGTCACATTTTACTGAAGGAAAATAAAATAAATTCTTGCAGCCTAGAAATGCTCCTTACCCTTCACTTCCTGTCAATTCAGTACAGACTTAGAATCAATAATGCTTTTTTCACATCAGCACAAACCTGTGAAGTCACTTAAGTGTAGGAATGCACAGAGTCTAATCCACTAGAGTGTTATGGCATACCTCCTGATTAGAAAATAGTACATAGCAAGTTATACATTTCAATAATCTTGAGGCTTTGGTTGAGAAAATGTATTTGCCAATCCAAACACAGACTTACCCAATAACATCACACCATCTCTACAGTCAGCTGCTACTTCAATTTATTCCTCCCAGTTATAATAAGTGACAGAATATTTATTTCAAGAAAATCAGAGAAGCCTTTAACAAGAAACCAAAAGATAGCACGGTGGCACAGTGGTTAGCACTGCTGCCTCACAGCGCCAGAGACCTGGGTTCAATTCCCGCCTCAGGCGACTGTGTGGAGTTTGCACATTCTCCCCGTGTCTGCGTGGGTTTCCTCCGGGTGCTCTAGTTTCCTCCCACAGTCCAAAAATGTGCAGGTTAGGTGAATTGGCCATGCTAAATTACCCATAGTGTTAGGGGCAGGGGTAAAAGTAGGGGAATGGGTCTGGGTGGTTTGGTCTTCGGCGGGTCAGTGTGAACTTGTTGGGCCGAAGGGCCTGTTTCCACACTGTAAGTAATCTAATAGCATAACAGCAATTTATACAAAGGTAACTTTTGCAATCAAGTGAAGAATATCCTGACACTTTGATTCTTGAATTAGAACATACAATATTTGATAAAAGTGAAAGTGGATCTCTTTTGTTCTGTAACAGTTCTACTGTTACTCATGTACCCATACCTACAATGATTGTGGATCTGTTTACATCACAGGTAATCATGTGACCAAAATCTATGACGTTTCAGACAACAAGATTGAGTTGTAGAATTTTGCAGAGCCGACTGTAGCCTTTTATAGGACTCTGTCAAGATTAGAGTGGTGCTGGAAAAGTGCAGCAGGTCAAGCAGCATCCAAGGAGGAGGAAAACTGATGTTTCAGGCAAAAGCCCTTCATCAGCAAAGGACTCTGCCTGGTACTAGATTCTGAAAGTGATCAGGTCAATAAACAGCACCTGCAATAGCACATCAGCGGCACCACCATAGAGAAAACAGAAATCAACACACTTTCCCTGAAAGATCAACATGATAGGAATACAAACTTGCCCCATCAAATAGACAAATACTTGAATACAAATACGATGGAGCAATTTTCTTTCTCTCTCACTGAAGCCTATTCCCAGGCTTGGAAGGGGATCTATGTCTTGAGTCAGAAGATCTAAGTCCCATCAAGCTCAGCAGAAGCAAGGTGAACTAAAAATCCCTGGATAACCTAATTACACCATTAATATTGTCCCGGAATAAGGAATGCACGTAAGTACATTCTCCTTTATTAGATTACTTTTTTAGATTACATTACAGTATGGAAACAGGCCCTTCGGCCCAACAAGTCCACACCGAACCGCCGAAGCACAACCCACCCCTACATTTACCCCTATACCTACATTTACCCCTATACCTAACACTACGGGCAATTTAGCATGGCCAATTCACCTGACCTGCACATCTTTGGACTGTGGGAGGAAACTGG
This sequence comes from Chiloscyllium plagiosum, assembly GCF_004010195.1. NCBI lineage: Eukaryota > Metazoa > Chordata > Chondrichthyes > Orectolobiformes > Hemiscylliidae > Chiloscyllium > Chiloscyllium plagiosum. Next base: position 32,263,488 of record NC_057726.1, read on the forward strand.
AGCACCCGGAGGAAACCCACTCAGACACAGGGAGAACGTGCAAACTCCACACAGTCAGTCGCCTGAGGCGGGAATTGAACCACCGTGCTGCCCATGCAATTCTGTACAGAAAATTGTCAGTGAAAATAGATTTGGAATCTGTTATGAACAGATGGGGATGGGAAATCAGCTATCCCCTGTATATTCTATTCTTGATAAGTCACAACAAATATTTTAATTTCCTTTTTAGCACACAGTTACCACATATCAATGAAAAGTTGGTTTTAACTGCATCAAAATGAAGGAACCAATACCAAAGGAGGAGTGGAAGCAATAGGAATTTTATTATTTAATACTCAAAAAGTGATTTCAACACACAAACATAATTAATAAACTGAAAAGAAAGTGGGAAGAAAATGTGTGGCAGGAAAGTTGCTGTTTGAAGTTCTGGAGTATTTTGAGGTGTCAGATTCTAAATCTCAGTTATGACTGTTCATCTGTTGTCTTCTTTCTTCCACAGTGGCAACATTTGTCCACCTTGAGTTCTCAGTTGTTCGTATTTTCTTTTTCACTTAGCACTGATTTTCAAGAGACAGAAAGAAGAACAAGAGTGTTCCACTCTTGCGTATACGTTTACTTTTCCTTGTCTCTTTCTGCTACCATAAGCAGCTGTTTATATAGCTTCATTTGCATATTTCTGAATCTGCTCCAAACTGACAAATGGCAGATGAGCATTTAATCTAGCAATTTGTAAAAATATCATACAAAAGTGAATTAAACACAATGCAAATTTCTGGATGATGACTTAGTTGTCTGGTGTTGCTGTTTTTGAATGAACTGGTATATTTGCAAATGGGTTATATATATTGTGACAATACTGTGGCTTTAAGAGGTATATTTTGTCCTGGTTTGTTTTGAAAAGAAGTTTTAAGGCAGAGGTGTGAGCAGTCTACCAGATCCACTACAATAAACAGCTTATGAGGTCTTGGGTTATTTTTTAAAAGGTGGAACAATAGAAGCAGCCTGAATGAGCGTGGTCAACATCTCACAGAACTAGGATTTTTAGTTCATCATTTTCAGCAGTTTCTGTTGGGGTTTTGAAGAAGTGGAAGCTATTTTTTTTCTCTCGCGGTTACAGCCAAAAGTTGGAGGTTCTTTTCCTGTTACTGGAATTGCATGTGAGGCGACCTGCTTTCTGAATGTGCGTTTTGCCAAGGGTGGGTCCATGGGATGTTACTAATTGGAACAGTTAATTAATAATAGTTAATGTATACATTATTCTGTTAAGATTTCCAATAGAGTTGTCACTCAAATTCCTTCTTTCTTTTGTTATATTTTAAGTATAGTGGATAAACAAAGTGTGTTTTGCTTTAAATCTGGTAGTTTGACCATCAAATTGCATCTGGAACGTAACACCTTACATTTATCTTTAAAATAAGAAAAAGTTACAGCTTAGGCTATCTCCTGAATGTTTTGTGGGGGTTTGGTCTGGTCCATAACAGACTGGGGGCTCTTGTTGGGATCATAATCTCAAATTTCAGGTTGAATTTAGGATCATCGGACCCAAAAGCAACCAGCAGTAGTTAATGTCTTTTATTTTGGTGTTGAATTTGATTGATGTAAACAGGGTGTGCATTGTGTAGCAATGTGTCTTTCAGTAACTAAGAGCTCCCTGAGGGTGGAAGAGGTCATTTCAAGAGTTTTGCATAAAGTGATCAAAGCAAAGCTTTTGGAATTAGCACAAAAGTTGAAGTTGGGATTGCCTGTGTTTGTGAAAAAAAGGGCAAATAATTGTGGCAATCATGCAGCATTTACAATTGCTAAAAATGCCATTGGATTCATTAGAAATGACTAAACTTCAATTGCAAATGAAGCAGCTTGAATTAGATGCAATAGCAAGGGAAAAGAGAAAGGAAAAGGAAAGAATAGCCCTGGTTGAACAAAAATGGAAAAGGAAGTAAAAGTTTGAATTACAGTTGAAAACAGAGTAAAGAGAAAAGGAATAGAAGGTCATAGCAAAAGATGAGCAGCAAAATAGAGAGTTTGTCAACTTCAAAGCTGGTAATTAGAAATGAGGAACCCTAGTCAAATGTGCACTGCATTTGAAAGGATCAAACAAAGTAATTTTGACAGATGGTTAAGGGCATTGAGAGACAATTATTTTGGAGGAGTCCTAAAATTCACTTCCTGAAGTAGTAAGAACTCATGTGGAAGAGTAAGAATTAAAACTGCAAGATTAGCAGCATCAAAATTTGGCTCTGACATCAATTTCAATCTGACCGGGATAGAAATCCGGGAAAAGAGAAATCTACAGGTGGTGAGGGAAAAGCAGATTTCATTGAAGATAGTATAGATAGTTTACCACAGGGTAAAAAGGAAGCTCATAAGGAGGCAAGAGAAGTTAAAAAGCTCAGGAGTCTTCACTGCATTAAAGGAGGCCACATGAAGTCCCGAAAAAAAAGCAGTGGGAAGATGGATGTGGGAAAACAGGATAAGCCAGTGAGTTTTGTTGAAATAGTGAAAGCACAGTGGAAACTAAAAGGCTGCAACAGAATGTGCAACCTGGTCAGAGTTTGGTTGAGAAGAAAGTGCCAGATCTTCTGTACTCACATATGCCAGGAGCAGCAGGTAAAGAAGCTATAATTTTAAAAGATACAGAAGCAAGTCAGTCTTTAATGGTGAGAGATGAGAAGGTATGAATTCAGAAACAGTGCTGCCAGAAAAGGCTGTAATATATGTAATTCATGGTGAGAAGAGCAGTGTTCCATTATGTAAAGTAAGGCTGGAGAATCGGGGGAAAAATGGTGAAGTGGCAGTGGGCATAATACAGCAATTCTCGGTTCCATGAATATACTTTATCGTTGGTAATGATATAACTGGATCATAGGTGGGAGTGATCCCTACTGTGGTTGAAAAGCCAATGGAAAATCAGGCAACAGAGGTATTATAGGAAGTGTATCCTGGGAGTTTTTTTTCTGACTGTGTGGTAACAAGGTCACAAAGCCACAGATTGAAGCAGGAGAAGAAATCAAAGAAAGTTGAAGTTCATTTGTCAGAGACTGTTTTTGATCAAATGGTTGAGAAAAAACAAGAACACGTAGATACAAAATAGATATTTTTAGTTCAAAGGAATTAACTGAATTACAACAGAAAGATGAAAAACTAAAGCAGTTGTAACAAAAAGACTACACAAAAGATTAATCTGAGTATATCCCAGAATTTCACTATTTTAAAAATGACATCTTGATTAGGAAATGGAGGCCAAGACATATTCAGGTGGATGAAAAATGGGCAGGGGTTCATCAAGTTGTATTACCAGTGGGTTACAGAAAGGAAATGTTGTGGATAGCACATGAATTACCAGTAGGAGATCATTTGGGAGTAAGGAAAACTCAGGCCAAAACATAAAAACATTTTTATTGGCCTGGACTGCAAAAGGATGTGATTGAAATTTCCAAAGTATGTCATACATGTCAGGGAGTTGGAAAATTTCAGCCAGCAACAAAACCAACACCCTTAATACCTATTCCCGCATTTAAGGAATCTTTTACAAGAGTCTTAATTGATTGTATAGGACCGCTATCTAAAAGAAAAAGTGGGAATCGATATTTGTTGGCCATAATTGATACGCCAATTAAATTTGCAGAGGCCATTCATTATGCAATGTCACGGCTAAAAGGATTGTAGAAGAATGACTCAAATTTCTTGAGAATAGAATAGAAAAATCCTATATGCAAGAATAGGATGCACTATAGCCAAATTTACAGAAGACAATAAAATAGGTAAAAAGTAAGTTGCAAGTAGGTAAAAAGTAAGAATTAATGAATTTAAAAATGGATATGGATAGTTTAGGTGAGTGGGTCAACACTTACCAGATGGATTTTAATGTGCATAAGTGAGAGGTTATCCATTTTGGTCAGAAGAATAAAAAGGTAACTGGTTATCTAAATGGAGATAAACTTCAAAATGCTTCATTGCAGAAGGATCCAGATGTATTATTAAAATATCAGTTAAATTAACCATAAAATTAAATGAGTAATATCGATGCAAAAGACTTGTAATAGTGATATTCATCTAATGTAATTAGAAACAAGTCCAAGCTTTAGGAGTTGCACTGAAAGACTACAAGCTTATTAGAACTCCAAATAATCCCATATTAATTTGCAGGAAATCTGATGTTAAACATAATTTAGAGATAACAAAAGAAATACAGGCATTAGAAATTAGAAACAAAACAGAAATTGCCAGAAAATCTCAGCAGGTCTGGTAGCATCTGTAGAGAAATCAGAGTTAACGTCTCAGGTCCAGTGACCCAGAGCTCTGATGAACGGTCACTGGACCTGAGACATTAACTCTGATTTCTCCCCAAGATACTACCAGATGTGCTGAGATTTTCCAACAATTTCTATTTTAGTTTTTATACATTTAGAGATCTTATTTTCATTAAAATAAAGCATGAAAGTGGGGCATGGTGGCCTTTTAAGGATGTTGCCAAATTATTGTGATTGTTTGTTTCAATGGTCGAGATGGATGTTCAAGATTCAAGGCATAACTTTGAACAGCAGGGAGCTCCTTGCAGTATGCTGACAGACAGCCCCCCCTCAACTAACGTAGAGTTATACAACACGAAAACAGACCCTTTAGTCCAACAAGTCTATGCCGAACATAATTCCAAAATAAACTCTTATACCTTTTTTTAATCTCTCTCTTCTCACCTTAAAAATGTGCCCCCTGGTCTTGAAATTCCCCATTTTGGGGAAAATGTTTTACTACCTTCAACTCTAAAATCACTAACATCTTAGCTGCTCATTCATCTCATAGCTGCCATGTTTGCCTGATAAATAACATTGACTGTGTTTTGAAGTAATTTAAATCGAGTAATTTCTTCCATGTTCCAAATTTGTAAAATCATGGTATACAAAATGCTTAGAGATTTTTATAAGATAAAGTGAAGTACAAATACAAGTGTGTTTTTCTTCTTCAATCACAGGCTCATGAATGCAATGTTGCATCTTATGAGGATTTTGTGCACACAGATGCATATTCACACTTAATTTACAAAACATTGTTAATTTAAATAACATTCATCATAGATTTGGAGGGTATTGCATTTTGTACTTTTTGTTATACATATGAATAGAGAACTATACAGAACAAGAGCCACATGTTTTTGCCGTTGGGCGGCATGGTGGCTCAGTGGTTAGCACTGCTGCATCACAGCACCAGGGTCCCAGGTTTGATTCCAGCCTCGAGCGACTGTCTGTGTGGAGTTTGCACGTTGTGTCTGTGTGGGTTTCCCCTGGGTGCTCTGCTTTCCTCCCACAGTCCAAAGATGTGCAGGTCAGGTGAATTGGCCATGCTACGTTCCCAATGTGTTAGGTGCATTAGTCAGAGGAAAATGGGTCTGGGTGAGTTGCTCTTTGGAAGGTCAGGACTGGTTGGGCCAAAGGGCCTGTTTCCATACTGTAGGGTATCTAATATAATTTAATCAAATCCATACCATCTTATCAGAAGAGCAATCAAGTTAGCCCATTCCTGGACTCTTCTACTATAGTCCTACAATTTCTTTCAAAAGTACTTACCCAATTTCACTTGAAAGCTATTATTATACCTGTCTACAAGCCAAATAGATAATATATTCTAAATCCTAATTGAGCAATTGAACCTCTGCCTCCTTTGTTGATCATTTTAAAGTAGTAGCCTCTGGGTATCAATGTTTAAATTGTTGAAAACAGTTGGCCTTTCTTTGCCCTATCACTTTATAGCTTTAACCTCTCTATCAAATATTTAACCTTCACTGCTCTAAGAAGAGAAATGCCCATTTCTTTTGTCAATTCATGTAACTGTAATTCCTAAAACCATTATACTAAATCTTTCTGTTTCTTTTTAAAAGACCTTATCAACTTCATAAAGTTGAGTCAAAGTTAGATACAATATTCCAATTCATGTCAAACTAGACTTTTCTAAAGGTTTAGCAAAACTTCTGGCTTTTGTACTTTTGTTTTGCTGTTCTTCTACCATCAATCCCATAACATTCCAAGTCTCAGTTCTTCCCACCATCCATACCAGTAAAACAGTACCATTCGACTTCTTTTATTTCCCCTCTTTCTTATTACCAAAATACATCACATTTCACTATAGTGAATTTCATCTGCCATATGCCCTTCTATTTCGTGTCTTTGCTCACTTTAAGTTTATTGTGTTTCTTCCAAGTTAGTGTCATTTGCAATTTTTAAAATTCAGCCCTGTATCCCAAGTCCAAGTCATTTAACATAGATTTAAAAGTCTGTGATCTTAATGTTGAACCCTCAGGAACAAATCTATTTTTCCTACCAATCCAAAAAACAACCATTCACCACAATTCACTTTTCTATCATATAGATAATTTTGTATCCATGCTACTAAAGCCCCTTCATGCGCTTGAATTTGTTAACAAGTCTACCATGTAGTATTTTATATTAAGCGCAGCATCAACTCAATTGTCCTTATCAAATCCAACAGAGGTGGCAGCACATTGATAAACACTCAAGAGGAAGTTGTCCAAGGAGTGCTCAACAATGATTTCTGTTGACGTTTCATGGCATCAAATCAAACATGGACAAGGAAACCTCCTGCTGATTATCACATGCTCAACCATTTCCACACAGATGAATCCTGACTTAGATAAAGCACTGAAAAGCGCTAGCGTAAGGGCTCTGGGTGGGGAATTTTAATGCCCATCACCAAAAGGGACTCAACAACTCACCGCTAGACGGGCTTTGCAGAAAATGGTGATTAAATCAATAAGAGGGAATAGACTTACTTGACGTCACCCTCACCAATTCACCTGCCACAGATGTATCTGTCTATGACAGAATCAGCTGGAGTGATCACTGCACAGTCCTTTTAGAGATGAAGTTCCATCTTTCCATTGATGATACCCTCCATCATGTGTAGCATGACCAACGTGCTACTTGGAATAGATTTCAAACAGATCAAGCAACATGACGTACTGTGGGCCATCAGCAGCAGAAAAATTGTACTTGAGCACAATCTGCAACCTCATAGCTCAACATATCCACCACTCTACCATTACCAACAGATAGGGCTTCTGATGAAGCGTATAATGAACTTAAAATGTTAAATCTGTTTCTCTCTCCACAGATGCTGTCAGATCTGTTCAGTTTCCCCAGCATTTTCTGTTTATATTTTAGATTTCCAGCATCTGCAGTATTTTGCTTTTAGATCAGCCAGGGAATCAATCCTGGTTCAATGAACAGTGCAGGAGAACATACCAGAAGCAACATACCAGAACATACTAGGTACAGCTAAGAAGAGGCATAACCTGAGGAAACTACAACACAGGACTAACTACATGACAAACAGTATAGTAGCAAATTACGGACAGAACTAGTGATTTTGTAACCAATGGAGCAGATCCAATCTCTGCAGGTCTGCCACATCCAGTTGTGATTGGTAGTGGCATGATCACATTTTTAACTTGTCGTACCAAAATGTGTTTTTTTAGAAGCAGTTGATACAGCCAAAAATGGCAATGGATTTAAATCAAGTGTAGTGAGAGGGATCCATGGAGTGTCTCATCTAAAGATGGAAAGGGAACTTGAAACAACAGCCCTTTAAAGGTAAAAGGGTAAGTCTAAACAGTTTGGACTGTGAACTCTTGTGACGACAAACATAACAAAGGCTGACAACAATCTGCTCAACAGGAAGCCAACCATTTTGGATTACACCCCAAACTGCAGACACATTTGATGGTTTTTTTCTCTCTAAAGAAAACACAGGGACAGAATTTAAAAAGCCAGTTTAAACTCTATTAGTGTGCTAATTTATACCAGCCTTGATTCAAGTGTTAGCATGCTGTGAAATCACAGCTGAAAAACTATCCTCTGTTGTTAAAAAAGGACTCCCCCTCCCTGAAAGAAGACAGCTCGCCAGCAGCCAGACAAATAAAAAAACACATACTGAATGCCAGAATTCAATCACAGTCAAAAGGAGTCAGCACTAAAGAATCCGCCCAATCTATAAACTAAGGATTGTGAAATCGACTGTTCATCTACCAATGTCAACACTCCACTGTAACGTCAGCAATGTTCAACTTTTTTCTTTTTAAGAAAAACTCAGTAACTGATCCTTTTGGATTCCTCCTTTATTTCTAATCGGTCTGTATATGTGTTGCATTTATTCTTCTCATATAGTCATTGTAATCTACAGCACAGAAAAAGGCCCTTTAGCTTATTGCGTCCATGCCAGTCAAAAATAGCTGTTTATCTATTCTGATCCAATTTTCCAAAACTTTACCCATGGCCCTTTATATCTTGATATCACACGTGCACATCCAAATAATTCTTAAATATTTGAGGGTTTTGCCTCTACCACACTTACAGGCAGTGAATTTTAAATTTTTACCATTTCCTGGGTGAAAAGCATTTCCTTACGTCCCCTCCAAACACTCTGCCCCTCACTTTAAATCTAAGCCCCTGATGATTGATCCCTCTATCAAGGGAAAAATGTTTCTTCCTGTTTACCCTATCTCTGCCCCTCATAATTTTATGCATCCAATCATATCTCCTCTACTCCAGGAAAACAACCACAGTTTGTCCAGTCTTTCTTCATAGCTAAAACTCTCTAGTCCAGGCAATATCCTAGTAAATCGCTTCTGCATCCCTTCCAGTGCTATCACATCCCTCCGATATTGTGGATCCCAAAACTTCCCACAATATTCTAGCTGTAGCCTAACCAACGTTTTACAGGTTCAGCATAACTTCCCTCTCTTAAATTTTATGCCTTGGCTAATAAAGCAAATAATACCGCAGTCTTCTTAACCACTTTATCTCTGCGTCCTGATGCCTAACATGCACACCAAGGTCTCTCTGATCTTCGGTGCTTACCAGGATTCTATCATTCATCATGTATTCCCTTGACATGTTTACTCATTAATAAATTTACTATTTGTTAACTCAAAAAGCCTGTTTAAATTGACTGCTTTAAAACACAAGGTAGTTTGGATCTGGGCAAAAAGGTATTCACAAGGAAAAGAATACATTTTTAAATTAACCTTGTCACCAACTGATGCAGTCAGGAATAAAGATAGGAAGCCAGTCTATCTCTTCTGACCATTGGAGAATCTGCAACCATAACAAATTGGGGAACCTTGACCAATATATGGGTGCATCAATGGACAACTAAAAGAAAACTCATTGGAAGAGAAGGCTCTTCAAACATATCAATCCTCAATGATAGGGAAGGCCAACACATCAGTGCAAAGGATAAGACTTTAGTGCAAAAGATAAATAAAATTATCAATAATCTCCAGCTAGAAATGCAGAGTGAATTATCTACCTTGCCCTCCTCCAAGCTTCCTGAATATCCCAGATGCCATCTTCAGCCAGTTTGACTCTCTCCACATGCTATCAAGAAATAGCTGAAGGAACTGCATGCTGCAAATGCTATGGGAACCTGATAATATTCTGGCAATAGTACAGACGACTCATGACAGTTCATGCTCAAAAAACTTGTCATCATCCTAGTCAAGCTAATCCTTACATGAAGAACACTGACATCTACCCAGCAATGCGCAAAATTGCCCATGTATGTGTTGTTAAGAAAAATCAGAACAAACCCAATCAGGTCAATTATTGTCTTATTCTCGATCATCAATAAAGTGATAGAAGATGTCATCAACAGCGATATCAAGCAGCACTTGCTAACAATGTTAAAAATCACACAACACCAGGTTATAGTCCAACAGGTTTAATTCAGGGGATGAAGGAGCATCGCTCCGAAAGCTAGTGTGCTTCCAATTAAACCTGTTGGACTATAACCTGGTGTTGTGTGATTTTTAACTTTGTACACCCCAGTCCAACACTGGCATCTCCGAATCATGCTTGCTAACAATAACCTGCACAATGATGCTCAGTTTGTGTTCTGTTAGGCCACTCAGTACCTGTCCTCACTACAGCCTTGATTCAAACATGGACAATAGAGTTGAATTCCAGAGATGAGGCAAAAATGACTGCCCTTAACATAAAGGCCACTTTTGACATTTCCTGATTTACCATTGCTCTGGGCTTTTACTTATATCTTCCTTAAGACACAATGATAGTTAGAAAAATAAGTTGTGAGGAGGACAATTGTTCATTTTGGAAAGGAATGTAAAACAAAAGCATATTGTCAAAATAGAGAGAGATCATAGAATTCTGAGATGCAGAGAGATCTGTGTGTCCTTAAACATGAATTACAAGAAGTTAGCATGCAAATTCAACAAATAATTGGGAAAACTGATGAAATGTCATATTTTATTGTGAGGGAATTGAATACAAAATTAGGGAGAATATGTTTCAGTTCTGAAGAAGGTTCACTGGACCCAAAATACTTCCTCTGCTATCTCTCCAAAGATGCTGCCAAACCTGTTGAGACTTTCTAGCAGTTTCTGTTTTTGTTTCAGATTTCCAGCAACTGCAGCTCTTTCGGTTTTTTGTTGAATGCATTTCAACATTGGTGAGATTGCATCTGGAGTACTACAAACAATATTGGTCACCTTATTTAAGGAAGGACATAAATGAATTGGAGGCAGTTGAGAGAAGGTTTACCAAACTAATATCAAGCATAGCTAGATTGTCTAAGACTGGACAGGCTAGGCTTGTATTGGAGTTTGGAAAATTAAGAGATGACTTGATTGAAACATATAAAATCCTGAGAGATCTTGGTACGATTGATATTAAGAGGATGCTTCCTCTCATAAGAGTATCTTGAACCACTGTTTAAAAAATCAGAGGTCGCCCATTTAAATATAAATTAGGTTCCTTTTTTCCTTTCAGAAGATCATGAAACTTTGGAACTTTCTTCCTAAAAAGGTGATGGAAGCAAGGTCTCCTTAAATATTTTTAAGACAATGGTAAATAGAATTTTGTTAAGCAATGGATTCAAAGCAGAGTTAGCAGGAATGTGGATTTGAGGTTGTAATCAGATGAAACATAATTTTATTCTATAGTGAAGCAAGCTTGAAGGGCTAAATGGCCTGCTCTTGCTCCTGATTCACATGTTTGCTTTCACAGCACCTCAAATATTGAAGCAGTCTGAGTCCAAATGTAGCAAGATCTGGACAATATCCAGGCTGAAAAATGGTCTAGTGACATTCACACGACACAAGTTCCAGAATTTGACCATGTCCAACAAAACTGTGGTCTCCTTCTCGCAGAGTGTTTCACAGAACATCTCCGGGACACCCGCACCAATCAATCCCACTGCCCTGTAGCCGAACATTTCAACTCCCCCTCCCACTCTGCCGAGGACATGCAGGTCCTGGGCCTCCTCCACTGCCAATCCCTCAGCACCCGACGTCTGGAGAAAGAACGCCTCATCTTCCGCCACAGAACCCTTCAACCCCTTGTCATCAATGTGGCCTTCACCAGATTCCTCATTTGCTCTCCCCCCACCTTACCCCAGTTCCAAACTTCCAACTCAGCACCATCCTCATGACCTGTTCCACCTGTCAATCTTCCTGCCCACCTATCCGCTCCACCCTCCTCTGCAACCTATCACCTCTACCCCTTCCTCCATTCACCTATTGCACTCTCAACTACCTTCTCCACAGCCCACCCTCTCCTATTTATCTCTCCACTCCCGAGGCTTCCAGCCTCACTCCTGATGAAGGGCTTCAGCCCGAAACATCATTTTCCTGCTTTTCGGATGTTGCCTGATCTGCTGTGCTTTTCCAGCACCACACTAATCTTGACTCTAATCTCCAGCATCTGCAGTCGTCACTTTTACCTCATTGAATGTCAATGCTGATAACATCCTGGAGGTTCCACTGACCAGAAACTGAAATGGATTCGCCATATAAATGGTTACAGAGGCTAAGAAAACCATAGTTAAGTAATTCATTTCATGGCTCTCCAAACTCTGTTCACCATTTACAAGGCACAATTTAAGAGTGGGAGAAAATGAGGACTGCAGATGCTGGAGTCCCTACTCCCTACTTTGCTGGATGAATACATCTCTCACAATACTCAGGAAACTTGACACCATGCAGGTTGAAGTAGCTTGCTTGAGTCGAGTTAATGGAAAATGAACTGCAGCAATTCCAGAAGGCAGCTCACTTCAACTTCTCCAGGAGAACTGGGGACTGGCAATAAATACTAGCATAGCCAACTGGGCCAACATTCCCTTAATAAATTAAAAAACTCACCCCTTTGCCACCTCATCAAAAATATCTAATTAGTCAAACGCAAATTACCTTTACCATTTTGCTTCTGATTTTATTTCACACTTATCCAAATAATTTCTACATCATTTCTGGAATTGTACAGACTAACATGTTGCACTTGCACAGTGCTTGTAGCAAATAACACATTAACTCATCTATAACAAGAATCTTAACACACTGGTAGTATATTTTTTACCATTCATTGACTTAGGAAAAACAATGTTGAGTATATAGAACACCCTCCCTACTCTGCCATTTTAACTAATAAGAAAATGCAACTATTTTCTGAAAACAGACAGTCAATGTAGGTCATATTTCTTCACCTGCTCATAGACAAAGAGCAGTTTCAAGTTGCAACTGCTGAAATATTTTCATGGTGCATCACATTAATGCATGCATTGTAAATTAATTTTAAAGAAACACAAACTTAGTTCAATTTGCAAGGCCAATTTATATAAACAGCTTTGTCACCAAAATACTAACAGTGAAATGTAATTTATTGAAAATTGAATTACATCACTTTCTTTGAAAGCAATGAAATAATTTCTGAGATCGCTGCAGCATTACTAGGAATAATTTTCTTTAAACAAGAAAATGTCAGTTCCTAAACTTCTTCAGTAGTCAACTTAACTAATGAGAAATTAGTTTCACAAATAATGTGCTCCATGCATCAATCAGTTCCTAAATCGGTGCCCAGTTTTGAACCTAGACCTACTCTCAGTCTTGGTCCAAGCACAGCCAAAAAGACCTTACTCCCAGGGTTATAGAAGGGTAGCTGCCTTCAACATCAAGACAGTATTTAATAGAATGAGACATTGAGGAGTCATAGCAAAAAAAAATCTATATGGATCATGGGAAAACTCTCTACTAGTTAAAGTCATACGTAGCACAAAATATGTTTGCGCTTGTCAGAAAACAATCACCTCAACTCAAAAGAAAATCACTACTGGAATTCCTCAGATAATATCTTCAGCTGCTTCATTAAGGAATTTGCCCATAATGAAACTTTCTCTCTTTGTCATTCAATGGAAATATTATGTTAAATGCCTCATTATCAACATCCTGTGGTCACACACTACTAACCAGACATTTAGCTCGCAGCGACATAAATAGTGCAGGGGGGAATCTTTTAGGTGTCTGATGGATCTGGGCTAGGCAAGATGTGTGGCAAAATCAGGCAACAATGTGGGGAGGTCCATCCCAATGTCAGGAACAACTTGCTACATCTTTTACGGTTTTTACAAACAGTGTGGTGAGATTGCCTCCAGGTGGCAGCAAGTTGTCAATTCCTGATCAACAGCTGATGTTCGAAACATCAACTCTCCTGCTCCTCAGATGCTGCCTGATTGGCTGTACTTTTCCAGCACCACATTTTTTGACTATGATCGCCAGCATCTGCAGTCCTTACTTTCTCCTTGCAAGTTATCAATTGACAGGGACTATTGCTTGTTAAATGGCATGTTAGCAGCGCAACTTGTTAATATTCAGCTTCCCATCTTACTAAAGTCGCCGAACAAACTCAATGTTTGAAAAACTCAACATCAAAACCAGAGTAAACAGCTGGAGGATTCAGCTCATCGCTTGCTCCAAAAGACCCCCAGATGTTGGAATCTGAGCACTAACTTCTCATGGCATGCCCCATGGATACCAGCAACATGTATCTCACGTTAATGATTGACATCCAACATGTGCCAACTTCTAAGGACCCTCATAGCAAATCTCTGATCCACTTACAAGATGCATCTGTACTTTAATGCTGCACCTCAGGCCATGTTATCAACTCTCATTGTAATGCAAGGACCATGTGCAGAGGAACAGGCTACATCTCCAGTTTCTTTGCTTGCTATCATCACTCATTCTAAGTCTACTTGGATGCCCACAGCATGCTGTTTTGCATTGCCTTCCCTTTTTGCATGTTCCCCTTCAGCCATAAGACCATAAGACCATAAGATACAGGAGTGGAAGTATGGCCATTCGGCTCATCAAGATCACTCCGCCATTTATTCATGGCTGATGGGATTTCAACTCCACTTACCCGCAGTCTCACCGTAGCCCTTAATTCCTTGCGAGATCAAGAACTTATCAATCTCTGCCTTGAAGATATTTAACGTCCTGACTTCCACTGTGCTCCATAGCAATGAATTCCACAGGGCCACCATTCTCTGGCTGAAGAACTGTCTCCTCATTTCCAGTCTAAAAATTGATCCCCTCTACTTCTAAGGCTGTGCCCACGAGTCCTAGTCTCCCTGCCTAATGGAAACAATTTCTCAGCATCCATCCTTTCTAAGCCATGCATTATCTTGTAAGTTTCTATTAGATCTCCCATCAACCTTCTAAACTCTAATGAATACAATTAGCCATTCATCGTATGTTAGGCCTACCATTCCAGGGATCATCCATATGAATCTCCGCTGGACATGCTCCAGTGCCAGTATGTCCTTCCTGAGGTACGGGGCCCAAAATTAGACACAATATTCTAAAGGGGGCCTAACTAGAGCTTTATAAAGTCTCAGTAGCACATCACCGCTTTGATATTCCAACCCTTCTGAGATAAATGACAACATTACATTTGCTTACTTAACCACGGATTCAACCTGCAAGTCAACCTTTAGAGAATCCTGGACTAGCACTCCCAGATCCATTTGTACTTTGGCTTGATGAATTTTCTCACTGTTTAGAAAACAGTCCGTGCCTATATTCTTTTTTCCAAAGTGCAAGACCTCACATTTGCTCACGTTGAATTTCATCAACCATTTCCTGGACAACTCTCCTAAACTGTCTAAATCTTCCCACCTCCTCAGTAATACTTGCCTGTCCGCCGAACTTCGTATCATCAGCGAACTTCACCAGAATTCCCCCAGTCTCTTCAACCAGATCGTTAATATATAAAGTGAACAGCTGCGCCCCCAACACTAAACCCTGCTGGACACCACTTGATACTAGCTGTCATTCCGAAAAAGAACCTTTTATCCCAACTCTCTGCCTCTGTCAGACAGCCAATCCTCAATCCATTCCAGTAGCTCACCTCGAACACCATGGGTTCTCACCTTACTCAGCAGCCACCCATGAGGCACCTTATCAAAGGCCTTTTGAAAGTCTAGGTAGATAACATCCATTGGGTTTCCCTGGTCTAACCTACTTGTTACTTCTTCAAAGAATTCTAACAGGTTTGTCAGACATGAACTCCCCTCACTAAATCCATGCTGACTTGTTCTAATCCGACCCTGCATTTCCAAGAATTTAGAAATCTCATCCTTAACAATGGATTCTAGAATTTTACCTACAACCGAGGGTAGGCTAATCGGCCTATAATTTTCCATCTTTTGTCTCGATCCTTTCTTGAGCAAGGGGGTTACAACAGCAATTTTCCAATCATATGGGACTTTCCCTGACTCCAGTATTTTGGAAATATCACAACTAATGTCTCCACTATTTCTTCAGCCACCTCCCTCAGAACTCTAGGATGTAGCCCATCAGGGTCAGGAGATTTATCAATTTTTGGACTTTTTAGCTTTTCTAGCACTTTCTCTTTTGAAATGGCTACTGTACTCAACTTTGCCCCTCAGCTCTCCTTAATTGTTGGGATATTACTCATGTCTTCCACTGTGATGACTGACACAAAGTATTTATTAAGTGTTTCAGCTATTTCCTTATCTCCCATCACTAGCCTTCCTCAACAAAAAAACAAAGAAAATTTACAGTCCAAGAAAAGAAACTTCAGCCCTCCAAGCCTGAGCCAATTCAAATCTACTGTCTAAACCTGTCACCCAATTCCTAAGCATCTGTATCCCTCTGCTCCCCACTTATTCATGCATCTGTCTAGATGCATCTTAAATGAATCTACTGTGCCTGCCTCTACTACCTTTGCTGGCAACGTGTTCGAAGTACCTACCACTCTCTGTGTAAAGTACTTGCTGTGTGTATCCCCCTTAAACCTTTCACTTCTCACCTTGAAAGTGTGAGCTCTTGTTACTGAATCCTTCACCCTGGGAAAAAGCTTATCTCTATCTATCCTGTCTATACCATTCATGATTTTATAGACCTCAACCAGGTCCCCCCTCAATCTCCTTTTTTCTAATGAAAACAAACCTAACCTACTTAATCTCTCTTCATAGCTAGCACCTTCCATACCAGGCAACATCCTCGTAAACCTTTTCTGTACCCTCTCCAAAGCGTCCACATCCTTTTGGTAATATGGCGACCAGAACTGTACACAGTATTATAAATGCAGAAGAACCAACGTCATGTACAATTGTAACATGACCTGCCAGCTCTTCTATTCAATACCCCGTCCGATGAAGGTAAGCATACCATATGACGTCTTGACCACTCTATCCACGTGTGCAGCAACCTTCAGGGTACAATGGATCTGAACTCCCAGATCTTTCTGCTCATCAACTTTTCCCAAGGCTCTTCTATTCATTGTATAATTCGTTCTAGAATTAGACTTCCCAAAATGCATCCTCACATTTGCCTGGATTGAACTCTATCTGACATTTCTCTGCCCAACTCTCCAGTCTATCTATGTTATCCTGTATTCTTTGACAGTCGCTATGCTTTCTGCTACTCCTCCAATCTTCATGTCATCTGCAAACTTGCTGAACATACCAACAGTGCCCTCTTCCAGATCATTTATGTATATAACAAACAACAGTGGCCCCAGCACTGATCCCTGTGGAACATCACTGGTCACCTTTCTCCATTTTGGGAAACTCCTTTCAACTACTACTCTGTCTCCTGTTGCTCAATCAGTTCTTTATTCACCCAGCTAGAACACCCTGCACACCATGTGACTTCATTTTCTCTATTAGTTTATTGTTATTAATTTACTGCATCCATTTGGAGCAGCCCTATTTCTACTCTTGCCTCTCGTTTGTTTCTTATGTATTGAAAGAAACTTTTAATATCATCTCTAATATTACTGGCTAGCTTACCTTCATATTTGATCCCTTCCTTCCTTATTTCCCTTTTTGTTATCCTCTGTTTGTTTTTGTAGTCTTCCCAATCTTCTGATTTCCCAGTGCTCTTGACCACTTCATCGGTTCTCTCTTTTTCTATGATACATTTCCTGACTTCCTTTGTCAGCCATGGCTGTGTAATCCCACCTACCTCCCCGCCATCACCCCACGCACCTAGATAATCTTTCTTTTGTTTGGGATGAACTTCTGTACTGTGTGCTCAATTGCACCCAGAAATTCCTGCCATTGTTGCTCTACTATCTTCCCCAAGGCTTTGATTCCAGTCAATTTTAGTCAGTTCCTCTCTCATGCTCCTGTAATTACCTTTATTTAACTGTAAGACCATTACATCCGATTTTGCCTTCTGTCTTTCAAACTGCAGAATGAACTCTACCATATTATGATCACTGCCTCCTAAGTGTTCCCTTACTATAAGATCTTTTATAAAGTCTGGCTCATTACATAGCACTAAGTCCAGAATAGCCTGCTCCCTTGTGGGTTCCATCATAAGCTGTTCCAAAAAGCCATCCTGTAAGCATTCCATGAATTCCCTTTCTTTGGATCCACTGGCAACATTATTCACCCAGTCCATTTCCATATTGAAGTCCCCCATGATCACCGTGACCTTGCCTTTCTGATACGCCTTATCTATTTCCTGGTACATCTTGCGCCCCTGGTCTTGACCACTGCTGGGAGGTCTATACATATCCCCCATTATGGTTTTTTCGCCTTTGTGGCTCCACCCACACAGACTCCACATCCTATGTCATTCAGTGCCATAGATTTAAATTCATTCTTAACTAACAAGACAACCCCACCCCCTCTGCCCACCTCCCTGTCTTTTCGATAAATTGTAAATCCTTGGATGTTTAACTGCCAGTCCTGAACCACTGCAACCTCGTCTCTGTGATGCCGACCACATCATAATCATTTACAATGATTTGTGCTGTTAATTCATCTACTCTGTTATGAATACTATGAGCGTTCAGGTAAAGGGCCTTAATGATAATTTTCTTATCCTCATGATTTCCAACATCTCTAGTAATATGTCCTAAGTTATCCTTCCTTTTTGCTTCATTCCTCGTCTGCCTTCAACTTAAACCCTGCACACATGCTAACCTGCTGCTCACCTTTCTACTTGATTCCATACTCCCTGTTGCTTTTCCTTTCCCTTCCCGACTCACAAGTTTAAAATCCTAGTGACCACCCTATTTTTCCTTTTCGCCAGAACACTGGTTCCAGATCGGTTCAGGTGGAGATCGTCCCATCGGTACAGATCGCCCCGATTCCAAAACTGACGTCAATGTTCCAAGAAATGGAATCCCTCTTTCCCACATCAAACTCTTAGCCACGTGTTTACTTCCTAATTTTCTCAACCCTATGCAAATTAGCACATGGATCGGGCAGTAATCGAGAGGTTATGACCCTCAAGGACCAGTTCTTCAATTTCCTTCCTAGTGCTTGATACTCCTTCATAGCCTTGCCTATGTTGTTTGTGCCAACATGGACCACAACAACTGGATCTTCTCCTTCCTGCCCCTTTATCCTTTCAAGCCAGTTGGAGATGTCCTGCACCCTGGCACTGGGCAGGCAACACACCATGCAGGACTCCCGATCCAGCTGACGAAGCATACTATCTGTCCTCCTAATTATAGAATCCCCTATAACAACTACTTGTCTTTTTGCACTCCCCTCTTGAATGGCCTTCTGCACCCTGGTGCCATGGTCAGCTGGCTCATCCTCCCCACAGCCCTCTTCCTCATCCATACAGGGAGCAAAACTCTCATACCTTTTGGACAAGGTCAATGGTTGAGACTTCTCCACTCCTGAACTCAGAATCCCACTACCAGCCTCACTTACAGTCACACACTGTTGTTCCTGATCACTGACTGAGTTTGAATTACTTAATCTGCTGGATATGGCTGCCTTCTGAAACAAAGCGTCCAAGTAACTCTCCCTCTCCTGGATATACTGCAGTGTTTGAAGCTCAGATTCCAGATCATCAATTCTGATCTGGAGTTCTTCCAGCAACCAACACTTGCTGTAGATGTGGTCATTGATATTCACAACGGGATTAGCCAGCTCTCACATCATACAGCTACAGCCAGAATCATATCATTGCAGTCTCTATGTCATATAGCACAGATATAAAGCCAGGAAATTCATCAGAGTTAAAATAAAATGAAGAACTGTGGATGCTGGAAATCTGAAGCAACAAAACAGAAATTGCTGGAGAAACTTGGTTCTGAACAAGGGTCTGGATTAGTGGTGCTGGAAGAGCACAGCAATTCAGGCAGCATCCGAGGACAGGCAAAATCGACGTTTCGGGCAAAAGCCCTTCATCAGGAATAAAGGCAGAGAGCCTGAAGCATGGAGAGATAAGCTAGAGGAGGGTGGGGTGGGGAGAGAGTAGCATAGAGTACAATAGGTCAGTGGGGAAGGAGATGAAGGTGATAGGTCAGGGAAGAGAGGGTGGAGTGGATAGGTGGAAAAGGAGCTGGGCAGGTCGGACAAGTCCGGACAAGTCAGGGGATCGTGTTG
>NC_057726.1:32285594-32288165 GCF_004010195.1 Chiloscyllium plagiosum
TGATGAAGGGCTTTTGCCCGAAACGTCGATTTTGCCTGTCCTCGGATGCTGCCTGAATTGCTGTGCTCTTCCAGCACCACTAATCCAGAATCTGGTTTCCAGCATCTGCAGTCATTGTTTTTACCTCTGAACAAGGGTCACTGGATCCAAAATATCAACTCTGGTTTCTCTCCACAGATGCTGCCAGATCCATTGAGTTTTGCTCGCGATTCCTATTTTTGTTTGGGCTCATCATTGATGTCAGCAGCTCTTGGTAAAGTCAAGTAATATAGCCTTCACTGAGGGTTCCCAAAATGTTAATTCAAGAGCAGCCTCCCATAGCTGTTCCTGACCTGCTCAGGTTGGTCAGAGTTAGAATCTTCTCTTCATAATGGGTGAGAATTTGAATGACAGGCAGCAGCTCCTAGTCTTGACTCTTTTTGCTCCATGTGGGCTGTTTGCCTTCTGGAATGAGAGGCAGGTAGTAAAACCTGGGAAGATTAAAGTACAGGGGGGGGAAGTTTCTCACAAGAGCAAGTAAAAGCACTGAACCTTGACCACTGAACCTTGAGCATGGACACCTGAAAGTGCCAGTTCTGACGTGCCACAACGAGAAACCGGAATGACCTCCTCAGGAGACAGACACGGGCTGCAACCAATAGGCTACCCTTCGTTGTCTAGTACTTCCTTGGAACTGAGAGACTATGCCATGTTCTTCATGGCCTGCAACACATTATCAATGAAGGCAAGCATCTTGCCAAGACCTTCCCTACGCCTCTACTTCTCGCCTTTAAACAACCACCAAACCTCAAACAGATCATTGTTCACAGCAAAACTGCCCAGCCTTCAGGACAACATCGATCACGACACCGTACAGCAGCCGCCGCAAGATGTGTCAGTGTTGACATGGATACCACCATTATAGGTGGAGAAATATCCCACCATATACGAGGCAGGTACTCGTGACTCAGCCAACATTGTCTATCTGATATGCTGCGGGCAGGAATGCCCTGAGGCTTGGTACATTGGCGAGACTGAAGAGACGCTACGACAACAGATGAACAGACACCATGCAACGATCATCAGACAGGACTGTTCCCTCCCAGTCGGGGAACACTTCAGCAGTCTAAGACATTCAGCCTCGGACCTTTGGGTGACCATCCTCCAAGGCAGATTATGGGGCAAGCAACAACGCAGAGGCTGATAACCAAGTTGGCTACCCATGGGGAAGGCCTCTACTGGGACCTTGGATTCATGTCACACTACAGATGACCCCACTGCACTATACACTCTCTCTCTGTCTGTCTGTCTCTCTCTCTCACATACACATACACGCACACATCACTACATACTCGCAACACTCACGCAGACCCTCTCTCATACACAAGCTCACTCTCATATGCACAGACATGCATACCCCGCACTCACCCCCACACACACACACTCATACAGACTTGACCAAACTTACACACACACATACACACAGTCTTTCACATGCACTCACATACACACACACACTCTGTCTCTCTTGCACGCGCACACATATAGGTTTATGCGGTGAATCTGTATTTGCAGAATGACATTTTATTTTGCTCAAAAACTGCATAAATCCATGTAAGACTCTGTAAGCCCCACTTTAGAAATAGAATTGACTTGACATTGGTACAGATTTTACTTCACACATTTAATGCATTGCCTGAGCTGAGATGACACCTATTATTAGATAAGCTGATGCCACCTTGAGAATGTAATTCTGAGATTTACATATTAAAGAACCTAAACCACGATTTCCCAGTCTAAAAGATGAGACTTAATCTAAATTTGTTTAACAACTATAACCTGGTGTTGTATGATTTTTTTTAACTAAACTTGTTTAATTTATCTTTACAACTCCATGACACTGTAACCCTTTTGCTATAAATTCTGTGTTGTATGGTCATGTTCCACAACCACCTGAAGAAAAGACAGCGCTTTGAAACCTGTTGGGCTATAACCTGGTGTTGTGTAAATCCTAAGAAGGTAGAGACATTGTGTCGGTTGTTAAGAACAAATGAGAATGACTTGTAAATATTTTAATTTTTTTTGATAATTTTTGCTTTGTCCCCACATTACAATGAAACATATTTAAAAACAAGGTTTCACTTTCTTTTCCAGGGTAGAGATTTTAACTTCATTTTAACTTTTCCTTTTTAACTTTTATTGGAGAACTGAAATCTTGAAAGAAAAGTTGATTTATTTCAAGTTTTGTGGAAAAGCTAGTTTATTTAAAAGAAGTAGAGTTTCTTTTTAAATAAAGTTTCCTAGAAATCCTACGACTGGTGATTACAGCTTGTTCTATTGTCGGTCCCTTCTGGGTCTGTTTGACTGGATGGAAAGCATTTTGGTGTCTGGAATTAGTAGAGACAAGAAGCCTGAGAGGAAGGACTGACCAGCTAATTCTGGATTAGAGTGGTGCTGGAAAAACACAGCAGTTCAGACAGCATCCAAGGAGCAGGAAAATCGACGTTTCGGGCAAAAGCCCTTCATCACGAATACAGGCAGAGTGCCTGAAGGGTGGAGAAATAAATGAGAGGAGGGTGAGGGTGGGGAGAA
>NC_057726.1:32289476-32326334 GCF_004010195.1 Chiloscyllium plagiosum
GAGTTCCTGGACTAGGTGGGATAGGACAGTGTCGAGGTAGGTAGGGGTGAGTTCAGTGGGGCAGGAGCATGCTGAGACAATGGGTCGGCCAGGGTGGTCAGGCTTGTGGATCTTGGGAAGGAGGTAGAACCGGGCAGTGCGGAGTTCCTGGACTATGAGGTTGGAAGCTGTGGGTGGGAGATCTCCTGAGGTGATGAGGTTCTGTATCGTCTGGGAGATGATGGTTTGGTGATGGGGTGGTGGGGTCATGGTCGAGGGGGCCACTTGTCCGATGTCTATTTCTGGAAAACTCTCTTGCTAAGGAAACCTGTGTGATTAAAGGAATGTCTTATATTTCCTGAGCAAGCCCTGTTTGCCTCGACTCCAGACATAATTAGTGGCTTGACAACACAGAACTTCAGAATAACAGACTTTGAAATATCATACAACTTGTTCCTTTCACCTTCAAGAATAAAGCTTCAAAACTAAAAATGTTCTCTTTTAAGATGTTTGTGTGCAAGGGTTTGTGTTTTCGGTTATTTAGACATATAAACATTTATATTTCTATCTTTAGAAATGTGTATGTTAGCCAGCTATTACATGTTCCTTGAATAGGGTTACTTTGATAATCAACAACAATTGTTTATTAAAGAAATCTAGTTGATAGATTAGTTTTATTTAAAATGTGATATAGATAAGATAAACTGGGAAAAGTATTTTATGTGCACTTAAGTCCCTTTAGTGTCTATCCCAGTGAATCTAAGCCTGCTGCTGCTACATTGCTCAGCCAATCACCATGAGAATTGTAACAGGTGGGTCATGGTTGATGGACAATACAAAGATAATAAACATGTCTGGTATCTGAATTGTATTGAAGTGAGGGAGGGTTTTGTGTTGTTAGTCTCACTCTCTCATCCTGACTTCCTTTGGTCTAGTGGCATGATAAATCTACATGGTTGGGGATAAATCCAGTTCCAGTTGGAGACTAGGTTGCCTCTGTGTCTTGCCAAGTTACATGTTTTGCACAACACAGTACTGATCCACTATGAAGATCATTGGAGCCTAGAATCAGTTTTGATGCCAGGATAGAGAAATTCCAAAGTTGCCATTGTAAGAAACTAGACAGATACTCTCACTTGTATTGGATTGCCTGTCAAAGAACGTAACCAGGGTCTAACCATTGTCACATATCTGACTACCCAGAGTCACAGGTAAGAACTGGGTGAAGGTGTGGAGCCATACAGGATGAACCACAGCAAAGAATGCAGCAAGACTTCCTGCGAGAGATGGTGCTCTTCCCTTGCACTCTTTAACATCACCCTTCTGTAGCTGCAAGAACAGGTCAGAGATTAGATGCCCAGTCACTCACTTTCTAACCTCCTAAATTCCATCTACCATCTACAAAGCATGTCAGGAATGTGACAAAATAATTCCACACGTTGGACGGATGCAATTTCAACAGAATTTTAAAATAGTAATGCTTTCCAGACGAAAGCAGTCCACTTCATTGTATGCTGTATATATCATCTTCAAGATATTTCCAGGACTCGCTGTTGCTTCCTTAATAGCACTGTCCAGATTGGTGATCTTTACCACCTGGAAGGTCAAGGGCATCAAGAACATTGGAAATACAAGTGCTGATGCTCCTATTTACACTACCCTAACTCAATATGTCTATTTCTTCAACATCACAGAGACAAAATCCTAAAACTCACTACACAATATCACTGTGGAGTGACATAACCTATGCCGCAGTTTTAATGTAGTGCAGAAGGAATACAGAATGGAAATTAATCTGAGCCATCTGCTCAAACAACATGATTACATTCACACAAGTAATATTACAAATAATATGTTAAAAATATGGATATTTTCTGAAAAAAACACTGGGCAGCAAGGTGGCACAGTGGTTAGCACTGCTGCCTCACAGCGCCAGAGACCTGGGTTCAATTCCCGCCTCAGGCGACTGACTGTGCGGAGTTTGCACATTCTTCCTGTGTCTGCGTGGGTTTCCTCTGGGTGCTCCTGTTTCCTCCCACAGTCCAAAAATATGCAATTTAGGTGAATTGGCCATGTTAAATTGCCTGTAGTATTAGGTGAAGGGGTAAATGTAGGGGAATGGGTCTGGATGGGTTGGTGTGGGCTTGTTGGGCTGAAGGGCCTGTTTCCACGCTGTAAGTAATCTAATCTAATCTACTGTCAGAAACTGGAGGCCTATCTTTTTCTGGGTGGTTGGGACTCAAATATGAGACAACTGCCTTTCTGACTGTCACATGTTGGTGTACTTCGGTTCATTAAATCCTGATGTGTTCTTCTTCAACCGTCAGGAAAGACTGAACATAATTGGGGCTTTGCTCTCTGGGAAAGAGAAGATCAAAGCATGATCTGAAATAAGCTTACGAAATTATGAAAGGGTTTGATAAGGTAGACTGTAGACAGAGTAGATGCTTCTAGTTGCAGAAGAGGCCAGACCAGAGGCAAGTTAAAGGTAGTCATATTTCTTTATCGCCGAGAGCAGTTAGAAGGTAGAACTCATTACTAAGTAGCTATAAAGACAACTAGCATATATATTTTCAATGAAAATGTGTATGAACATATGAAGAAGAAATAAATAGAAGGAAATGTACATTGGGTACTTGAAGAAGCAGGGGGAGGAGGCTAATATGGAGCATAAATACCAGTATTGATCCTTAGGGCTAAATGGCTAGTGTCCATGGCATAAATTCTATGCAATACTATTGATGCTCTCTCTAACTGAACTCTCTCAAAGAGCATAATAGTTCAACTTGATTCAGGTGAGAAACAATTATTACAAATCAAAATAGACAATTTGATTATGAGACTTAAATATTAAGTGGTAAAAGCTTCCAGTTAACATGCTATAGCTAACATTTTCTCCCTCATCAACTTTCCTTGAGATATGACCACCCATTAAGACACCTACTGTGATTTTTTTTGTATATACTTATGAATAATTGATAATCCTCCATGAAGCATATTAATTCACAGAGAATGGATAATTGTTATTGTTTTGACATTTTTTTCTTGGTAATTAGGTGTCTTCATTATAATCATCAATTTCTCTAAGTTACTACATTCCAGAACATTCCAGACAGTGCAGAAGCATTCATCATTATTAACAACTATAGAGAAGGTAAGATAAATGAGAACATGAAACTTAGCACAAAGATTCTGAAAACTGGAGGAGGAAGAAAGCAAGTTGCATGCTGAGATGGTGTAATAAGTTGAACCACAAATATCTTGCAGAAAAATTTATACTAATGGAAAACCCAATAGTTTTTTTGAAAATTTACGCTTCACTTGAGACCAATAGATATGCATGCCATCAACTGCATAAGTTCAATAAAAAAAAACTTGTTTCCGGAAAATAGATGTGTTTTCAGCCTGGATTAATGAACTAAATGTTACTTCTTAGTTGGCTCTGTATGCCATAAATAAAAATATTCAGTGATTTGGAGCCAGGTCCTGGCAAGCAAGGAGAACCTGCAGCACATAACTGTGTATTACATAATATATGCTGTTCATGTTTCTCAATGTCGGAGAATGGCTATTTGAAGGGATAGAAAAACTCTACTGATGTGAAATGAAGGAGAAATTGGTTAAGGTGCACAAGAAACATTTAACCCATCTTACATCTGTAATAAAAAGACCAGCATTAACTTGATGGAACTCCTACTGTGTTGTAAATACATCTACGACTTTATCTATTCATCTTTCATCTGGTTCAACAAAATATTTTCCCAAAGTTAAGTTTGAAAATAAAACTAATGATACAATTTAAAATAATTCATTTCTGAAATAACTTGCTAATTTCACACTGTTAATTTTTTCATATTACTTTCCAAGGACCAGTCTTCTAATATTTGTCAGGCATATAAAAATGTGATGTCTGCATTTCATCTTCCTAGTAAAGAAAGGATAAACCTTCCACTACTATCAATAGCAGTCATGATTTGGAGGTGCCAGTGTTGCACTAGGGTGGACAAAGTTAAAAATCACACAACACCAGTTTATAACCCAACAGGTTTTTATTTGGAAGCATTAGGTTTTGAAGCACTGCTACCTCGTCAGGTGGTCCATCTGATGAAGGAGTGGTGCTCTGAAAGCTAGTGCTACCAAATAAACCTGTTGGATTATAACCTGGTGTTGTGTGATTTTTAATGTTCCACTACTCGTATTTTTGAGACCCAACTGAACATTTAAGATTTATATCCATTCTACTGAAAGTTGAGAAATACCAATGAAACTAATATCTCACAAAATAATTATCAAATTAAAGCTATTTTTGTATGCAACCAAATAAACATACCTTTTATCATAAACTTCACAAATTTCACAAAGATATCCAACTCAGCCACACAAATTCAAAATGAGATATTTAATCTCCTTATTCAGACATCTACGTGGCTTTTAAATATTTGAAAAATTTGCATTCAGTACTCAATCCTGAAGTCTACTCAACTTTTGATAAATCTTTGCGTATGACACTTCCTCCTAGTCATGATATGGACAGGCTGGTATTGGTCTCGGGTGGATAAAGTCAGATGTCACACGACAAGTTTCAACTTGCCACAGCAAAAAACTGCAACAACCTCAGAAGACAGACACAGGGCACAACCAATAGAGGACCTTTCATCATCCAGTGCTTCTCTGAGCGGATAATTATGCCATGTTCTTCGCATTCCTCAACATGTCTTTGCTGATGAACATCTCACTAAGACCATCCCTACGCCTCCACTTTTCACTTTCAAACAACCACCTACCCTCTAACAGACCATTGTTCACAGAAAATGACCCAGCCGTCAGGAGAACAGCAGCCATGACACCACACAATCCTGCCATGGCAACCTCTGCAAGACATGTCAGATCATCGACAAGGATACCACCATCACATGTGAGAACACCATCCAACACATGCACGGTATATATTCAATTGACTCAGCCAATGTTGGCTACCTCATATGCCGCAGGAAGGGATGCTCTGAGGCATGGTATGTTGGCGAGACCATGCAGGTGCTACCACATGGATGAATGGTCACTGTGCAACAATTGCGAGGCAGAAGTGTGCCCTTCCAGTTGGGAACACCTCAGCGGTCAAGAACATTCAGCCTCCGAGCTTCAGGTAAGCATCCTCCAAGGCACCCATTTAGATAAACAACAGAAGAAACAGCCCAACAGAAACTAATAGCCAAGTTTCGTACCAATGAGGATGGGCTCAATCATGATCTTGGGTTCATGTCAAGCTAAATGCAACCCCTCCGTACTGTTCTTTCTTTGTAAAGTCTTCCTTACTGTTATGTTTTGACACCAACCCCTTTAGAACTTGTTATTATCTCTCAACTTTAATTGGTTTCTAAATTTGGATTACTTGTTACTTTGGTTAGACTCTCGTCATGCAACTCTTGATACCTATCATGTTATTCCTGCCATTTGTTTTGTCTCTTGCACGATCTTATTTTTGATTTCTTTGTAATTATGTCTCTGCCTTAATTAATTGGTTCATAGGTCATCGCTTCACTTGCTATTCAGCTGTTGACACTCTACTCACACCATTTGAAACTTTTGATCACCTGTAGAGACTTGTTATTCTGCCTGTTGACACTCCACTCACAATATTTGTACTTATCTGTTGACAGTCATAATACCTGGAATTATCTTGCCATTATCTCTTCATCTATATGTTCTGTGCCTGTGTGTTTCCCTCTACTTCACCTGACAAAGGAGCAGCGCACTAAATAAACCTGTTGGATTATAATCTAGTGTTGTGTAACTTCTGTCTTCTTCCTCCGAGCATCAGTCCTGACTTGCCTTTCATCAAATTAGTTTTTGCCTACTCAATCAAGTGTACCTTGAAGTGGTGCACCAAATTTACTTTTGCTGTTCCTTTAGAATTTCTTCCCATACAGTACTACACATTCTAGGACACAGCTGATTTCCTTCCTCAATACCATATTCCCACATTAACCCCATATTACTTTGATGCCATGCTGCATCCTCCTCACAACTCATATCCTTCATTATAGATTGTAGTATTTTCCCTCATAACGATGTCAGGCTCACAGGGCTGTACTTTCCATTTATTTTTCTCTCCTTACTTTCTTAAGCAATGAAATTACATAGCAAACAAAAGCACATTCTTCCCGGATGCACTCAATGCATTTCACTCTTGCCTTGAACAGAAGGTCAGTAAAAAGAATAAAGAGAACAAAGAAAATTACAGCACAGGAATATTCCCTTTGGCCCTTCAAGCCTGTGCCAATCCAGATCCTCTACCCAAACCTGTCGCCTGTTTCCAAGGATCTATAACCCTCTGCTCCCTGCCCATTCATGTATCTGTTTAGATACATGTTAAATGAAGCTAACATGCCCACCTCCACTGCCTCCGCTGGCAACACATTCCAGGCACCCACAACTGTCTGCATAAAGAACTTTCCATGCATATCTCCCTTAAACCTTGCCCCCTCACCTTGAACTTGTGACCCCTAGTAGTTGAGTCCCCCACACTGGGAAAAATCTTCTTGATATCTACCCTGTCTATACCTCTCATGATTTTGTAGTTCTCAATCAGGTCCCCCCTCAACCTCTGTCTTTCTAATGAAAATAATCCTAATCTACTAAACCGCTCTTCATAGCTAGTGCCCTCCATACCAGGCAACATCCTGGTGAACCTCAACCTTGAACCGATTAGACAATCCGATATTTGGGGTATAAAGAAGCAGGCATTTTGAAAGTTAAAGAATAAACTGCCATTAAGGGAGAGAGAGAGAGAGACTGCCATTCAAAACATTCTCTATCAAAGAAACCTTTTTTTCATATGAAACATCTTGGCAGTAAGAGACAGAAGATGATCCAGGTAGATCCTCAGTCAAAAGAAGGAGGTCACCAGAGACAACAGCCCCTGTGTGGTTTTAGAAATTAAATTGATGTAATTTTATTGCAGGTTTTTATGAGAACAGTATATTGTTTTCAAGTTGGAGGCTGATAACAATCATTTAAGAGCAAGGAGGCTTAGAGCTGTAAATAGTTGTTTAATGTTTACTTTTAGAGTTAAAAAAATAAATTCGTATTTTTTCTTTAATAGTGGAACTTACGAGTTCTCTGTCACTCATATTTAACAGATTATGAGGTAAAGTGAGCTATTCTGGGTGTTTGGTTTAATTATCAGAAGGGTTCATTGTCATGTTGTAATATTTCCATTTACGGCAGAGTGCACTCTTGAATTGGATCTTCCAAAATGCATTACCTTGCACTTGCCCAGATTGAACTCCATTTGCCATTTCTCTGCCCAACTCTCCAATCTATCTATATTCTGCTACGTTCTCTGACAGTCCCCTTCACTATCTGCTACTCCACAAATCTTAGTGTCATGTGCAAACTTGCTAATCAGTTAAGGATTATCAGATCGGTCATGATCTCATTGAATGGTAGAGTTGACCTGATGGGCTCCTAAATCCTATGGAGTTTCACCTTGACTTTACTGTATACTCCTAATTCTACTTCTGGCTTTAGCAGTTTTTATTCCCCATTGGAAGAGTAGTTTTGGTGCAGGCTGGCTTAAGTCTTTGTAATAGACTACTTTTGAAGAAGATCCTTATTAGCAGATTTATAAATGTACTTACATCCATTAAACATCACATGGCTAATTATGTTCTAACGTTTTATAAAATACTTCTCAAGACTGCATCATAGCCATTAAGCTTCTGTTGAACAAATTAAGTTTATTCAAAATCTACTAATTCGTCCAATTCATGTTTTGAGGTTTAAGAATATAATATTTGGGTTGGAAATTAAAATGTTACAGATAAGATATATGGAAACATTTGGCTGAGGAACACATAAATAGATCTTGATTAATTACAGATCTTGATTAATTAAGTTCAGAATGCTTCTTCAATTAGGTCATAGAAGGATGAAAGCCATTAAAACTGTGGGTAGCCTTAATTTAGCTGGGAAGTTGCACACCTCATGTTTGAGGTGAACTGTCACTTCAATGAGTGCAATAGAAGAGTGCTTCATGACTAACAGTGAATAGGGGAGTGTGGAGCTTTACTCTTTTTTTCAGGCTATAAAAGAGGGCTTGAGTTTGAAAACAAAATCTCAGCAGGATTGATATGCAAAGTTTGGGTTAGATCTCAGAGAATGGAGTGCAGCAAGTTTAGACAGAGACAGGTAAGAATGGGTAAGGGAAGCAGATAAAATTAAGGTAGCCAATGTCATGTTGACAGTTAGGGATGCCACCGACATTTCATCCTTTATCCTCACCAAGGACTTCCACATACCAAAGCAGTTGACAGAGCCCTCAACCCTTCGAACTATCTTACGCACTTTTGTCAACAGGATATGACAGCTTTACATGGTAGCTATCTTGGATAATAATATCCAGATGACATGAGAAGGGTACAAACATATTTTAAAAACATTTAAATAGGGTCAAAGGGGGGAAAACGGTAAACAGACAAATTCAATCGTCCTTGACTTGAATGCACATTTTATTCTGAATGAAATAAAATAATTAACAGTTTAAATGCAGGTTAACAAGCATGAGCTTGGAAATGTGGATTGAACACAGCTATTTGAAGGGAAGTCCACATTTGAGATGTGGAAGGCTTTTAAAGATATGTTAAAGATAGGATAGGCATGTCCCATTGAAGCCAAAGGATAGGAAGGGCAAGATTCGTGAACCGTGGACGGCAGGAGAAATTGTACGACCAGCCAAGAGGAAAAGGGAAGCGTACATAAGATCTAGGCAGCTGAGAACAGAATGGGCCCTGGAGGAATATCAGAAGAGTATCAGGAAATCAAATGGGCTAAAGGGGGTCATGAAATAGCTTTAGCTGGCAGAATTAAGGAGAACCCCAAAGCATTTTATTCTTATATAAGAAGCAAACTAGAGAAAGGATTGGTCCACTAAAAGATAATGAAGGAAGGCTGTGTGTCAAACCTGAGAGAATGGGTGAGATTCTGAATGATTACTTTGCATCAGTGTTCACTGAGGAGAGGAAAATGATGAATTTTGAGGTTAGAGATAGAAGTTTGATTAGTCTGGATCACATTGGCATAAGTAGAGAAGATGTGTTGGATATGCTAGAGGTTATCAAGGTGGACAAATCCCCAGGACCGGATGGGATCTATCCCACGTTGCTGAAGGAGGCGAGAGAGGAAATAGCTGGGGCCCTGACAGATATCTTTATGGCATCCTTAAATACAGGTGAGGTGCCGGAGGACTGGAAGGTTGCTCATGTTGTCCCTCTGTACAAGAAGGGTAGTAGGGATAATCTGGGTAACCACAGACCAGTGAGCCTGACATCGGTGGGGAAGTTGCTGGAGAGGGTGCTGAGAGATAGGATCTATTTATATTTGGAAAGGAATTAGCTTATCGGTGATGGGCAACATGGTTTTGTGCGGGGGAGATCGTGCCTTACCAACTTGATAGAGTTCTTCAAGGAAGTGACCAAGTTGTTAAGATGAAGGAAGGGGTGTTGATGTCACGTACATGGACTTTAGTAAGGCGTTTGATAAGGTTCCCCATTGTAGACTAATGGAGAAAGTGAAGTCACATGATGTGCAGGATGTTCTAGCTAGGTGGATAAAGAACTGGTTGAGCAACAGGAGACAGAGAGTAGTAGTTGAAGGGAGTTTCTCGAAATGGAGAAAGGTGACCAGTGCTGTTCCACAGGGGTCAGTATTGGGGCCTCTGATGTTTGTAATTTACATAAATAATCTAGAAGAGGGCACTGTTGGTATGATCAGCAAGTTTGCAGATGACACAAAGATTGGTGGAGTGGCAGAAAGCATAAGGGACTGTCAGAGAATACGGGAGGATATATATAGACTGGAAAGTTGGGCGGAAAAGTGGCAAATGGCTTTCAATCCAGACAAATGTGAGGTGATGCATTTCGGCAAGTCTAATTCTAGAGCGAATTATACAATGAATAGAAGAGCCTTGGGAAAAGTTGATGGGCAGAGAGATCTGGGAATGCAGGTCCATTGTACCCTGAAGGTTGCTGTACAGGTGGAAAGAGTGGTCAAGAAGGCATCTAGTATGCTTGCCTTCATTGGACGGGGTATTGAGTATAGAGCTGGCAAGTCATGTTAAAATTGTACAAGACATTGGTTCAGCCGCATTTAGAATACTGTGTACAGTTCTGGGCGCCACATTACCAAAAGGATGTGGACGCTTTGGAGAGGGCGCAAGGAAGGTTTACAAGGATGTTGCCTGGTATGGAAGATGCTAGCTATGAAGGGAGGTTGAGTAGGTTAGGTTTATTTTCATTAGAAAAAAAGGAGATTGAGGGGGGACCTGATTGAGGTTTACAAAATCATGAACGGTATAGAAAGGATGGATAGAGACAAGCTTTTTCCCAGGGTGAAGGATGCAATAACGAGAGGTCATGCTTTCAAAGTGAGAGGTGGAAAGTTTAAGGGGGATACATGTGGTAAGTACTTCACACAGAGGGTGGTGGGAGTTTGGAACACATTGCCAGCAGAGGTGATTGAGGAAGGTACGGTAGATTCATTTAAGATACGTCTGGACAGATGCATGAGCAGAGGGACACAGATGCTTAGCAATTGACCAACAGGTTTAGTCAGTACCATTTGGATCGGCTCAGGCTTGGAGGGCCAAAGGGCCTGTTCCTGGTCTGTAAATTTTCTTTGTTCTTTGTATGATCCTATAGCTACTATGGAGACACAGAAAACTGAGAATGGAATAGTCAGGGGTAAGTGACTTTTCAAAAAAACAGGCATGAAGAAAAGAGTGATTGTCCAGCACTGTTGGTAAAGGATGGAATATATACAATAGCACAAAATGATCTTGAATCTGAAAACATTGAATACATATGGATGGAGGCAAGAAATAAAAAGGGAAAGAAGACATTGTCAGAGTAGTTGAAAGGCACCGCTAACATCAGATATAGTGTGGGACAGAAATCAGGAGAAAAAGAGGGCATGTAAAAACACTAATTGTGGATTACTATAGTCTTCATGTAAATCGGGATAGTTAGGTTGGCAGAAGAAGCCATGAGAAAGAATGTATAGAGTGTATTCAGGCCAGTTTCCTAGAATGTGGTAGTGTGTCGCATTCCGTTTGAGAGGGAGGAACTTTGGTGGGAGACAATCATATAAAGGTTAAATAAGGGTAATTATAAAAGAATGAGAACAGAGTTGGCTGCAGTGGATTGGAAAAGGAGTTTAGCAGGAAATATGGTTGAGGAATAATGGCAGACATTGAAGAATGTGGTTCATGCCTCATGAGACAATATGTACCTTTAAGAGGGGCTTGTTCTGCACTCATTCTCTTGAAGAGAGGTGTGTTAAACTTTCAGGTGTCTTAACACCAATGTAAACCATGGTGTCCACATTGAAATTAGAGTAAATTGCTTTTTTATAAGTTAGCGAAAAGAAACATGCATTGGTAAAGTCAGGCTCTCACAGACCAGGGTTTTGGTTTTGTTTACAGTTCTTGAAGTTGAAGTTTTGGAGTCAAAGCTGCTAGATACAGCTTCCTTGCTGCTGTTGGAAAAGCTTGAGTGCTCTTTTTGCTGCTAGATTCATTCTATCAATGTTCTTTCTACTCCTGGATTGGAGGAGATAGCAAGTTAGGGATGTTGATTTTGCCTTTGTAAGTGGTGTGTTTATGAGACATTGGAACAGTTGATGAGTAGTAGTTGCAGAGCATATTATTCTGTTAAGTATTTTGACAGTAGTTGTGTCACTTTTTTTGAATGTATTTTAACTGTGGTATAAGAATAAAGTGTGTTTTGCTTAATCCTAGTGGTTTCACCAATCGAATGACGTCTGGAAAGCAGCACCTTACACTTTCCTTTAAATAAGATAAAAGTTAGAGTCTAGACTATCTCCTTGATATATTTTGAGGGGATTTCCTCTGGTCCATAACAAACTGAGTGCTCTTTTCAGGATCAAAATTTCTAAATAGTTGGTTTAGGATTATTCGACTCAAAGGCAGTGATTGGTGAGTATTAGTATCCTCTTTTCAGTTGTTGCATTTGGTTGATTTAAATAGAGTGCGCCTTGTGTAATAATGACTCTTTCAGTGGCTAAGAGGTTTGTGGATGTGGAAGAAGTCACTTGGAGTGGTTTACAATGGGACTAGATCAGTTAAAGATATCTGGTTGGCACAGACAAGGTGGACTGAGGGTCTCTTTCTGTGCTGTTTAACTCTATGATTCTGAGTCACATTTCTAGGCCACATCAGATGGACAGATGACCCCATGGGATTTGAAAACAGGTTATTGGGAATTTCCCAACTGTCACTGAAAAGGAAAATACTCCAATTCCTGGGACTGAGTGGTTTTTATTGAAAATTTGTTCTGAATTTTAGCAGTGTGATTGCTCCACTCATTGCTCTGTTAAAGTAGTGCAGAAAAGTTCAGTGGATAGAGGAGTGTCAGAGACATTTGACAGCTTGAAAGCTGTGTTGACTACTTCTCGGTGTTAGCAACACTTATTTATGCAAAGCCTTGCAAAGTGGCTATTTGTGCAAGTGATATGGGTGTTGATGCTGTACTCTTACAACAGGATAATAAGAGGCTAGGAAGACCTTTTGGATATTTTTGCAGAAGGTGCATAAGAAATATTCTATCATTGAGAAAGAAACCTTTAATTTGATGTTGGCATTGCAACATTTAATGTTAACAGCAATGTATCTAAGACAATTGTATATACTGATGACAAGCCCTTAACATTTTAGAAAAAAAATTAAGGATAAAACTATCAGATGGAGTTCATTATAATAGCTATTCAATTTGAAAATTATACACATAGCAAGATGAAAGAATGTAATTGCCAATGCTTTATTGTGATTTTGATAAAGGAAGATAGAGGTGTTCAGTGAAATAGACTGAAATGAACTGTAGTATTGAATGTTTGCATGCTAAGGTTTAATGTAATTTATTTATACATAATGTAGCATTCTGATAACAAGACTCACGTCTTTGATAATGAAGCTGCCTTTCTATATATGAAGGTTCATTATAGGGGAGAGGTGTGACAAAATATGCCTTTAAGAGGGATTTGTTCTACCTTGGTTCTCTCAAAGAAGGGCATTGTAAACCTAGTGGTGAGGTGTCTGCTCCATGAAAAGCAGAGTAATTAGTTTTGTTTTCTTTCATTTAGACAAAAGAAACATGAGTAAGTGGGATCAGGCCCATAGACTCAGGGCTTTAGTTTCACTTTCAGTTGCTGAAGTTGGAGTTTTGGAGTTGAAGATGCAAGATATAGCTCTCTTGTTGCTGTAAAAGCTTAAGTGTTTTTTCTGCTGCTAAATTCATTCTGGCGGTGTTCCTTTTCCTGGACTGGAGGAGATAGCAAGTGTGGGATTTCCTGAATTTGCCTTTGCCAACTGTGTGTTAATGGGATGCTGCTACTTTGGAACAGTTGATAAGTCATAGTTAAATGATATATTATTTTATTTAAGTATTCCGATAGAATTAAAGTTATGTTAAGTTTTCTTCTTTGTACTTTAACTATGATCTAAGAATAAAGTGTGATTTGTTTATACCCTAATAATTTGACCGATCAAATCATATCTGGAACACAGCAATTTACACTTGCCTTCAAGTAAGTTAGGGTCTAGGCTATCTCCTCGATCTGTTTTAAGGGGTTTGGTTCAGTTCATAACACTCACAGCGAAGACATACTCAGTGAGGAAAAATGATTCTAGAAAGTGGATGAATCAACTATTGGGTTTAGCCATTTTTAGTTGAGAGTACCATCAAAATTAAAAGTATAACATACAATGTGGCAAAGAGTTACAGTATGCTAGAGGATTGGGAAAATTTTTAAAATTAAGAATGGACGGATAAAAAAAACAAAGAAGCAGAAAATAAACTTTGAGTCTAACCTTTGAGTCATATCAAGAGAGAGGAGTAACAGCTTCTTTGAATATATAAAAAGGAACAGAGAAACCAGAGGGCACAGAGGTCCCTTAAGAGAATGTGGTTGGGGAAATATTATCGGAAATCAGAAAATGTTAAAGGAGTTCAACAGGTAATTTGCAAAAGCCTTCACAGCAGAAGACTGACAGCATTCCAAAATTATTGAGTAATTAAGGGGCAAAAGGAGGAAAGGAAGTAATACAATAGTCATCACTAGAGTTAAAACTAGGGAAATTGCTGGGGCTAAAGATCGTTATGTTCCCTGGACCTGATGGAAATGCATCCCAAATATTAAAAGAAGTAGGTACAGAGATAGTGAATGGGGGTCATCCACTAATTTTTGGATTCTGAAAATAGATTGAAATCTGCAAATGTAACATCTTTATTTGAAAAGAGGAGACAAATAACTATAAGGCTTAACATCTATTATGGGAAAATGTTAAGATTCTACTGTAAAGGATATACCAGCAAAACATTCAGAAATACAGAATACAATCAAGTAGTGTCAGCATGGCTTCATGAAGGGGAAATCATGCCTAACAAATTTATCAAATTTTTTGAGGAGGTAACAAACAAGGTATCTACATTAGAAGTAGTGGATGCATAAATTTGATTTTTCAGGAGTCTGATGTCACACATTAGGTTATTTCATCCGATAAGTTAAAATGAAGTTGGAGGGGCAAATGATACACTCCAATCCCTAGATTGCCCATTTTTCTCTAAAGGCTTTGCAGGTATTATTGGACACTGAGAGCCCTGACTTTATGGGCATGCTGGTGCAAATATAACTGGATGAGATGCAAGCATTTGGGAACTACAGCCTCTTCTATGGCCCAACTCAGCTTTGTGATACTTTCTCATCAGTCTGTTCAGAGATTTTATTACATACCTTTGGAGTATGTAATGTTTGAATCCATGCCTCCGGACTCAGAGGGAAAGACAAGAGCCCCAGCACTGTTTTTAGATATTTTTATTCAACCTGCTCAAACATTATCATGTCTGGAGTAGATGGGACTTGAACCTGGCTCTTTTGGCTAAGAAGTAAGGACAGAGTTTCCCAACTCTCACTAAAGGCTTTGAGGGTGTGATGGATATTGCATTCTCCCTCTCTAAGTACACTTGACTCTGAATGTAACCACATAATAGGGGTAATGGGGGACTATAACACCCCTCTACAGCCCACTGATGGAGCGTTTTAAGGACCACGAGGAGGGTCAGCTGAGTTTTTTTTTGTATCTCAATCTTGAATGGGTTTGTATGTAGTTATTTTAATCAACATTTTTGAACATGTTATAACATGTCAGTGGAAGGTGAGACTTGAAACCAGACTTTCTGACCTTGGGATACTCTCAGTGCACCATAACTCAAGACAGCTGAGTTCTTCTTGATAATCATTCAGTAATTTACCTTTGTGATTTGGTGATGGAGGAAAAAAGAACTGAGTTCCTGCTGTACATTAATTGCTATTTAGTATTTAGATAACTGGGTGATGGTTGTAGGTTTTTCCAAAAAAAAGCTTTGTTCTCTTGCCACAACAACAATTATGCCCAGCTGTCCTTGGAGAAGGAGCACATGGTATCCACTAACACCCGCAAAGCCTATTGAGAGAGATGGACACTGCGGGGACTAGAGTGTGTCATCTCCCCCTCCAACATCATTTTAATTTAACCCATCCATCCTTCTGATCAACCTTTCACTTGTGTTGTTGAAATGCCCCTGCTGGGTAATGCTTGTAACTTGTTTGTTTTGATTTGTTAACTGGATGATTTGGTGGTGGAGTTCAACTCCCACCTACTCCAGAGGTGTGTTATAGCACATCTAAACAGAAGGGGAGAAAAAAATCTTAGTTCTCCTTGTTCAGAAGCCCATGCCCATAACCTGAGCCATCTCATGGAAATTCCCTCTGTGTCATGGCAGGATTTCCTGCATGGAGTGCTGCTGCATATCATTCACTTCTTCTCCTGTATTATCCACCACCTGGAAACATTTGGGGTCCCCAGTGGAGGGCTCATTATGTGGCAGTGCTCCAATTTTCCATTTGGGACTGGACTAAAATGTGTGGCATAGAGCTATCCATGCAATCATAGAGTAACGTGGCTCACAGATTTCTAGCGCAACTGTTTATTCCACTGTGGAGTTTGTGGACAACTTGTCATTTGGTTTTGGGTGATGGCAACTGTTTATAGCTATTTAAAAACTTATTTTTGTTCTTTTGGCTGCACTTCAAACCCATACTCGTGATCATTGGACACCTAGTGCACAGGGTATGTGTGTGTGGAGGGGGGGGTTGGTGTTGGTAATGAGTAGGTTGAAGCACCTCCTTGTAGGCCTGCTCTTGGTCCTAGCTCAGGTAACTGTGAAAATGTCCAGGTGGCGGGCTGGGGAAGGAGTCATAATTCCCAACCATCTGCGCCTGCTTCTGTGCCCAAAAGCCTCTAGAAAGGGAGCATGCCATGCCCGCAGCATCAAAGTCTTTAAAGGGAGATGTACTTTGGGGAGCTGGAGTCCATTAACTCTCCCTCCAACTCTATTTCCCTCCCTCTTTTCTCCATCTTTTCTTGTAACCATGATATGTCTCACTGGGCAGTGTTTGTTAATTGTTACTTGTTTAATTAGCTACACAGAAAACCTCCTGCCTTCCATTAGATCTGTGCTGGAGGGTATTGCATGCACAGGTGGGTCATGGGTTCCCAGGAGTGTTGTATATAGATTGTGAAATATTGCACAATTTCTTAGTAAACCAAGAAATCATTTGGGTCTACTTCATTCCCATACCCCTGATCTTTGGAAACTCAATGAGAAAAGGGTGCGGGTAGGTCAGAGGAGGTCCTCGTGGGCCGGATGCTGGTCAAAGCCAAGCCAATAGGTGCAAGAAGAGGGCTGTAGAGAGGGTTTTGATCCCCAACTATCTACCCACTTTCATGGCAATGTCCACACCCAGATGTCCTTGGAGAGAAAGCATGTGGTAACCCTTGAAGGCATTCAGAATAAATGGGCACCACAGGGTCAGGGATCCATTATTGCCCTCTCGAGCACCATTTTGGTTTAGCTCCTTGCATTTTTCTTTGGTTTATTGGTTAATGTAACAAAGCCCCTACTGGGCAGTGCTTTGTTTTTCTTGATTTGGTTTGATTAAGAACAGTTGATTTATTCTCCAGTTGGCTGTTGACTTCTGCACAGAGAAAGAGACTAGGAAGGGATAGATGGAAACTGATGTTTGTGCTAGACTATAAATTTAAAATAAAATCTTTTCTCATCTCTATAAGTCTTTTCTAGCCTAATTCAGCATATGGATAACAGTATATAAAACATGTCTTCCCTCTATTAGAGATCATCATGATTTCTTGGCTATATTATTGAAATGAAACCATTAAAAAAATCCATACATCCAATATTGACAGCTTTACTCAACTCCTGAGTTCATTATAGCCTTGGTTCAAACAGGTCAATTCCAGAGAGGAGGTGTGAGTGACAACTCTTGACTTCAAGGATGCATTCAACCAAGTCTGGCATGAAGGAGCCCCAGCAAAACTGAAGCCAACTGGAATCAGGGAAAAATCAGTCATATCTGGCACAAATGATGCTTGTGGTTGTTAGAGTTCCATCCTCTCAAGTCCATGATAACTCTACAAGAGTTCCTCAGAGTCCAGTCTAAGATACAACTATCTTGAGTCCAAGATACAACTATCATTGACCATCTCCAATAAGATACTTCATTGTCTCTTGACATTCAATGCCATTGTGCTCTTAACCAGAGTTTGCACTGGAGACAGTATAATGCATGGATGGAAAAACTAGCAGCTCTCGTGACAAAGGGTCAGTTAGACTCGAAATGTTAGCTCTTTTCTCTCCTTACATTTGCTGCCAGACCTGCTGAGATTTTCCAGCATTTTCTCTTTTGGTTGGAGATGAATGCCATTACTACAGGCTGTACAGTAAACCATAAAGACACTGGAGCAGAATCTGAAGCCAAATGGTTCAGTTTGGTAGACTGTAAAATTTAAAAATGCATTCACTGACCTTGAACATTCATGTTAGGTCACTGAAGGTCATATTCTACTGCTCCAGGTGCTTGGGGTTAGATTACTTGCGTTGATTACAACTTGACCTCAGTGGCTTTGCAATATCTGTCTAATATGTCACTTGCCTTGCAGATGGAAAACATTGCTCCTTCTTACCATTGCACTGGAGATTTTGATCCAGGATGTGTGAGAACTTTGAAGCACAATCTACTCAACAACTCTCTCCTTTGATGCACCACAATCACTCTGCTTAAAGATTTGGCATTCTTTCCCCAGTGATTTATAGCATCTTCTCCAGCCGGAATGTAGCTTTCTTTTAAGAGTGCTGGCTCACTTTAAGCAGTATGTGTTTACTTTAAAAGTTACAAGCTTTACACAAACCTGGACCTCTTGATGAGGCATGCAACTGCTCAACAATACATTTAGCAGTTGGCAAGAACAACAATGTAATGTAAATGAGTTAAAACAGAACATGAAGCAATTTGTGAATAATTTGGTGGGAGTTTCTTTAGAACATTTTAGTAAATTAAGCACAGAAAACACTTGTGAAGTGCTGGCACAAACAGACGCAAGGGGTATGATCTAAATACCGTTACAGTGATGTGACTATGGGTGATGAAGGCTGGGAAGCTAAATACTTGATGTATTGGAAGGGCAGGCAAAAAAGGAAATGCATCAAACAATAATGATAATCTGGGGCATGATATAAAGGAAATAAATGGATGTATATAAAAGGTAAGATAGTAATCATGGTAAACACACTTGGCAACCACAAATCAGTTAGTTTCACATTCAATGTGGATCAGTAAGAGACATTTAAAGATAATACCCCTTAGCACTTACTCTTAAGTGCTAAATAAATGATAAAATATACTTGATGTGAAATGAAGAAAATTAGGTCCTACATGTCTTTGGAAGTCTTTATGCACAGTTTGTTTGAAGATGCAATAAATAGGCTCGATAGAAGATCGTAAAAAATAAGAGCATGATTAGACCATTCAGTCTATCAAATCTCCTCCACCATTCAGTAAGACCATGGTTGTTCTGATTGAGTCTACAACTCCACTTTTCTGTCCATTCCGTTATTAACCTTGTCAATCAAAAATCTGATTTGGAGGCGCCGGTGTTGTACTGAGGTGGATAAAGTTAAAAATCACACAACAGCAGGTTATAGTCCAACGGATTTATTTGGAAGCACTAGCTTTCAAAGTGCTGCCTCTTCATAAGACACAGAATTTATTCCAAAAGGGTTACAGTGTCATGGAGCTGTAATGATATACGCCTCGGGCGAATGTCTGAGTGAAGTTTGCACATTCTCCCCGTGTCTGCATGGGTTTCTTCTGGGTGCTCCGGTTTCCTCCCACAATCCAAAAGATGTGCAGAACAGGTAAACTGGCCATGCTAAATTATCCATAGTGTTAAGTGCATTGATCGGGGGTAAATTTAGGGTTGGGGAATGGGTCTGGGTGGGTTACTCTTCGGTGGGTCGGTGTGGACTTGTTGGACCAAAAGGCCGGTTTCCATACTGTAGGGAATGTAATCATATTAAACAAATTTAGATTATGTTTTTCTTCTTTTAGAATGGAATATGTTAGTTTCAGTTCTTTAAAATGAAAATCCCAGAACTCCTTTTAAGTTACATTCTCAAGATTGCTTCAACTTTTCTAACAATACTTGCCATCTCAGCTCTTTACTGATGAAGGACTTTGCCCAAAACATCAATTTTCCTACTCCTCGGATGCTGCCTGACTTGCTTTGCTTTTCCAGCACCACTCTAATTTTGACTCTGATCTCCAGCATCTGCAGTACTCACTTTCGCCTTGCCATCTCAGCTCTGACAATGCATTAAAGGTGTGAGTTAAAGTCTATCTGTGTCCTAGTGCTGAGTTAGACTGGTTCTATTTCTAAGTGACATTTACAGAATCTTACATGGTTGTATGGTGTTTTTGAGCAGAATAAAATGTAATTCTGCAAATACATATTCACCCCATAAACTTACATGTGCGGGCGTAACGGAGAGACAGAGTGAGCGTGTGCATGTGAGTATCTGAATATGGGTGTGACTGTATGTGAAAGAGAATGTGTATGTGTATGCTTGGTCACGTATGTGTGTGAGTGTGATGGAGTATGAGCCTGTGAGAGGGTGTGTGCATGGTGTGAGTGCAGGGGGTGCATGTGTGTGAGTATGAGAAATAGCTTGTGTATGACAGAAGGTCTGTAAACATGTGTGTGTTTGTGTGCTTATGTGTGAGAGAGAGTGTATCACGCAGTTGGGTCTCCTGTAGTGTGACATGGACCCAAGATCCCGGTTGAGGCCATACCCATGGGTACTGAATTTGGCTATTAGCCTCTCTTGGCCACTTTGCGTTGTTGCTTGTCCCAAGGTCCACCTTGGAGGATGGTCACCCAAAGGTCCAAGGCCGAATGTTCCAGACTGCTAAAGTGTTCCCCGACTGGGAGGGAACACTCCTGCCTGGTGATTGTTTCGTGGAATCCACTCATCCATTGTTGTCTGCTCGGTCTCGCCAATGTGCCATGCCTCAGGACATCCTCGCCTGCAGCGTATGAGATAGACAACATTGGTGAATCACATGAGTACCTGCCACTTACATGGTCAGAGTTGTCCCCACCTATAATGATGGCATCCATGTCAACACTCTAACACTTCTTGCAGCGGCTGCCGTGACAGGGTTGTACAGTGTTGCGGTCGATGTTGTCCTGAAGGCTGAGCAGTTTGCTGTGAACAATGATCTATTTGAGGTTTGGTGGTTGCTTAAAAGCAAGAGACGTGCCGCATTGTGAGGTTATCAGTAGGTTTGCGGTAAAATGAGGTGCTGAAATGGCCATGCTTGATGGAGATGCGTGTGTCCAAGAATGAGACTGATACTAAAGAGTAGTCCCTGGTAAGCCTAATAGTGGGATGAAACTCGTTGATATCACTGTGTAGTTGTTTCAGTGACTCCTTGCCATGCACCCAGAAGAAGAAAATACCATCCATATATCTGGTGTATATTGTTGGTTGGAGGATTTGTGCAGAAAAGAAGTCTTGTTTGAACCTGTGCATGAAAATGTTGGCATATTGGGTTGCAACTTTGGTCCCATGGCTGTTCCATGTGTCTGGATGATGAACTGGTTGTCAAAAGTGAAAATGTTGTGGTCAAGGATGAAGTGGATGAGTTGTAGGACGGTGCTCAGAGATTG
The DNA here is from genome assembly GCF_004010195.1 of Chiloscyllium plagiosum. Lineage (NCBI taxonomy): Eukaryota > Metazoa > Chordata > Chondrichthyes > Orectolobiformes > Hemiscylliidae > Chiloscyllium > Chiloscyllium plagiosum. The sequence goes on from NC_057726.1 coordinate 32,310,595, forward strand.
GCGCTGTTGGTATTGAGTACTGAGGCTGCTGCCGTGATGCTGTCATTGTGGGGAATGCTGATGTAAAGTGCTGACATGTCTATTGTTACGAGGTATGTTCCCAGTTTGCCTGGTCCGTGGTTGCTGAGCTTCTGTAAGAAATCTATAGTGTCGCAACAGAAGCTGGGGGTCGCCTGTAAAATGGGTTTCAAGATGCCTTCAATATAGCCAGAGAGGTTCTCACATAGAGTCTCATTGCCTGAGATGTCCTAAAGTGTTGGCTTTGTGTATCTCCGGAAGGCAGTAGAAGTCATCTACGTGAGAAGAATGTGGGGTAACAGCGTGTAGGGAGCTCTGAAGGACTGTGTCAAGAGTCTTGTCAATGTTTTTAGTTCACCGGTGTGCTCTTTGGTCGGATCAGGCAGTAGTTGCCTGCATTGTTCCTGGTTGTTCAGTTGTCGGTACACTTGCTTGCAGTAAACTGTTCTATGCTGAATGACGATGGCTCCTCCTTTAGCTGCTGGTTTGATGACAACGTTGCAATTGATTTTGAGAGCACGGATGGCTTTACATTGTGACCGGGTGATGTTTTGCTTTATCTTGTGGGTGCAGCTGATGAATGTGGTATTTACATACTTCCTGATGGTTTGAGCATACATGTCAAGTCCAGGGCAGTGACCCTTTGATTGGGTCTAAGTCGACTCCTTCTTCGGTTGCTCCTCTAATGATCCATGTGATGACTATTCCAGTTCGTCGGTGGACTCATTAGGATCACTGCTGACATCTTGAAAGAATTTCTGGAGTCACATACATCTGATGAATTCCTCCGTGTCTGCTGCAAGACTCATGGGATCCAGTTTGATGGTTGGACAGAAATTGAGCTCCCTACTAAGAACTTCAATCTCTTCTGGTCGAAGGATGTGGTCCGATAAGTTGATGACTGATTTCCCCATGATGATAATACTTTCAACTGTGGTACCAGGGGGGTCTTGGCTACTGCTGGCGGTGATGCCACGTTTCTCCAGTTTCGTGTTCTTGATGTGTATGTACATGGTGCACTTTTGTCACCTTGTCAGTTTGGCATTGTTGCTTAATTGTACTGCTGTATCTTGAGTGCAAGCTGAGAGTGTGGGCTCCATCCTTATTTTAAGGCTACACAGCTCTAGCTTTCACCCGAAACATATTAAAACAGCCATCCTCTACGAACAATCTCCACCCATATTCTGGATCAGTGGTGCTGGAAGAGCACAGCAATTCAGGCAGCATCCGACGAGCAGCAAAATCGACGTTTCGGGCAAAAGCCCTTCATCAGGAATAAAGGCAGAGAGCCTGAAGCGTGGAGAGATAAGCTAGAGGAGGGTGAGGGTGGAGCTAGGCAGGTCGGACAAGTCCGGACAGTGTTCCGAGGCGGAAGATGAGGCGTTCTTCCTCCAGGTGTCTGGTGGTGAGGGAGCGGCGGTGGAGGAGGGCCAGCACCTCCATATCCTCGGCAGAGTGTGAGGGGGAGTTGAAATGTTGGGCCACGGGGCGGTTTGGTTGATTGGTGCGGGTGTCTCGGAGATGTTCCCTAATGCGCTCTGCTAGGAGGCGCCCAGTCTCCCCGGTGTAGATGAGACCGCATCGGGAGCAACGGATACAATAGATGATATTAGTGGATGTGCAGGTAAAACTTTGATGGATGTGGAAGGCTCCTTTAGGGCCTTGGATAGAGGTGAGGGAGGAGGTGTGGGCACAGGTTTTACAGTTATACACAGGTTCTGTTCAGATGATACCCAAGGATACCCTCATAAGTACAGGGTGTGATGCTCAACTCATCGACCGCCAATTCTGATATGCCAGAGTGAGAAACCATAATGACCCCTTCAGGAGACAGACACGGGCTGCAACTGAATGGCTAACCTTCATTGTCCAGTACTTCCCAGGAGTCGAAAAACTTTGTCATGTTCTTCACGGCCTGCAACACATTATCGATAAGGATGAGCATCTTGCAAGACCTTCCCCAAACCTCCACTTCTTGCCTTTAAACAACCACCAAACCTCAAACAGATCATTGTTCGCATCAAACTGCCCAGCCTTCAGGACAACATCAACCGCGACACTGAACAACCCTGTCAGGCAGCCGCTGCAATACGTGTCAGAGTATCAGATTAGATTAGATTAGATTACTTTACAGTGTGGAAACAGGCCCTTCGGCCCAACAAGTCCACACCGACCCGCCGAAGCGTAACCCACCCATACCCCTACATTTACCCCTTACCTAACACTTACGGGCAATTTAGCATGGCCAATTCACCTGACCTGCACATCTTTCGACTGTGGGAGGAAACCGGAGCACCCGGAGGAAACCCACGCAGACACGGGGAGAACGTGCAAACTCCACACAGTCAGTCGCCTGAGGCGGGAATTGAACCCGGGTCTCTGGCGCTGCGAGGCAGCAGTGCTAACCACTGTGCCACCGTGCCGCCGTGATAGCCAAGTTCAGTACTCATGGGGATGGTCTCACCTGGGACCGCACCACACACACACACACACTCTTTCACATGCACTCACACTCACACGCACACACTCGACACAGATACCACCAGTACATGTGGGGACATCTCCCACCATGTAGGCGGCAGGTATCATGTGACACAGTGAACATTATCTATCTCATACGCTGTAGGCAAGAATGCCCTAAGGCATGGTACATCGACGAGACCGAGCTGATACTACAATAACGGATGAATGGATCATTCTAAATGATCACCAGGCAGGAGGGTTCCCTTCCAGTCAGGAACACTTTAGCGGTCTGGAAGATTTGGCCTCGGACCTTCGGGTGACCATCCTCCAAGGCGGACTTCAGGACAAGCAACAACACAAAGTGGCCAAGCAGAGGCTGATAGCCAAGTTCAGTACTCATGGGGATGGTCTCACCTGGGATCGCACCACACACACACACACTCTTTCACATGCACTCACACTCACACGCACACGTGCACACTCTCTCTGTTTCTCCTGCATGAGCACTCATACACGTTTCTGGGATGAATTTGTATTTGCAGAATTACATTTTACTTTGCTCAAAAATTGCATGAACTCATGTAAGATTATGCAAATCCCACTTTAGAAATAGAACCAGTCTGACTCAACATTGGGGACACAGACAGACTTTAACCTCACACCTTTAATGCATTGTCCGAACTGAAATGGCACCTATTGTTAGAAAATCTGAAGCTATCTTGAGAATGTAACTTAAAAGGAGTTCCGAGATTTACATATTAAAGAACCAAAACTAGCATATCCCATTCTAAAAGATGAAAGACTTAATCTGAATTTAAAAATCACACAACACCAGGTTATAGTCCAACAGGATTAATTGGAAGCACACTAGTTTTCGGAGCGACGCTTCTTCATCAGGTGATTGTGGAGGGCTCGATCGTAACACAGAATTTATCGCAAAAATTTGCAGTGTGATGTAACTGAAATTATACATTGAAGAATTGATTGGCTGTTAAGCCTTTCATCTGTTAGAATACAGTGATAGTTTCACTTCTTTCATGTGTAAATCACAAAACCCTTTTTTTAAAGTTGCATTCTCGGGTTAGCTGTTAACATTGGTGATAGCTAGACAATGTGTTGAAGGTGTTAGCCCCTGTGTTCTCTGTCTATGACCTGATGTTTAGATTGATTCCAATCTAAAAAGTGAAATAACAGAGTTGGTACAAAAAAATTGGTACAAAGTTACATTGCACTTTGCTCAAAAACCACATAGATTCATGTCGAACTCTGAGCTCAAAAACTGCATGTATTTATGTAAAACTCTGTTATTTCACTTTTTAGATTGGAATCAATCTAAACATCAGGTCATTGATGTTTAGATTGATTCCATTGAATATATTCAATGACCAGCTTCCACTGGTTTCAGTGACTAAGAAATTCAAAAACTAACAATCTGAGAAAATAAGTTTCTTGTTGTCATTGTCTTAAATTGGAGACCACTTATTTTTGAGCTGTGACCCCTAGTTCTGGATTCTTCTAACAGAAGAAATATCCATTCAGCGTCTGCTCTGACAAGAACCTACAGAATTCTTAATGTTTCAGTGAGATCACTTTAAATTCATCTAATACCAATGTGTGTTGCCCAGGCTGCTAAAACATTGCTCTTAAGACAACTGTTTCTGGCAGGAAGCAGTCTCGTAAGTGAGCAAGTGGTCAAGTCACAAATAGAATGACCAATTTGCAAATATTGTAATTAATGGAAGCAATAGACTTAACAATATGGAAGCATACTTTAGATTTGAACAGATAAATGACAAATGAAAAGAAATGCAAAATGGGGACAACACAAATGCATATGGAGACTCCATAATTTAGAAGAGATTATTATTTAAATGAAGGGAAAATGAAACAAACCGAATACAAAAGAAACATGAGTGAAAACAGAATCTGGGTTGAAGTGTGGTGTCACAAAGGAGAAGAGGATAGGAGGCGGGGTTAGGGTGATAGGTGCACAGTGCAAGTGGCAGGGAAATGAGTAGGAGAGTAGGGTGGTTCAGGTATCCAGTTAGAGTGAGGTCATATGTCTGCATGGGAGTCAGGCGAGGCCTTCTGAGGAATGTCACCGAATGTCAGTGTAAGTGATTGGCAAGGAGGTGTCGTGGTCAGATGGGTTGGCAATTTTATAGTTAGTAGTGTTAGAGCAGATTTTAATCCCTCTTGACTTTCCCTGAGTAACTAAAAACATAACTAAGTCTTTAAAATCTCTAATTTTAAATTTGTTCGAGATTTAGTTGGAAAATTTCTGATACCAAGTAATTGCCTATTGAGGTTTCAGCTGCCTGCTTTGGGAGTTCAGTGAGGTGTCAATGTACATCTTTCAAAGTAAGTCTGGTATTCAATTGTCTGGAGACTGATAAACCTGAGACAGATTCATTCAAATACAAATTATACCATTTACAAAATACAATACTTAGATTATTGTGGGTCACCTGACACACAAAATACTTCTACCAACTGAGTTACAGCTGCCACCAAACAAAGTAATCAGTCAAATTTTGAAGTACAGGCTAAAGATGATTGAACAAAGAACATAGAACATGGAACAGTAGAGCACAGTACAGGTTCTTCAGCCCTCAATGTTGTGCCAGCATTCTATCCTACTCTAAGTTCAGACGAACCTACATACCCTTCATTATACTAATTTCCATGTGCCTATCCAAGAGTCGCTTAAATGTCCTTAATGTATATGATCTAATACCACTGCCAGCAGTGCATTCCACACACCCACCACTTTCTGAGTAAAGAACCTACCTCTGACATTGCCCCTAAACCTTCCTCTAATTTACCTTAAAATTATGCCCCCTTGAAGTAGACATTTCAGCCCCAGGAAAAAGTCACTGGCTATCCACTCTACCAATGCATCGCAACATCTTGGCCACCTCTGTTAAGTCACCTCTCATCCTTCTTTACTCCAAAGAGAAAAGCCCTCGCTCCCTCAACCTTTGTTCATAAGACATGCCCTCCAGTCCAGGCAGCATTCTGATAAATCTCCTCTGCACCCTCTCTAAAGTTACCACATCCTTCCTTTAATGAGACAACCAGAACTGAACACAATATTCCAAGTGTGGTCTAACCAGGGCTCTATGGAGCTGCGGCATAACCTCGCGGCTCTTAAACTCAATATCCTGCTAATGAAAGCCAACACACCATACATCTTCTTAACAACCCTACGGCATCTTTGAGGAATCTATGGACATGGACCCCAAGATCTCTCTGTTCCTCCATACTGCCAAGAATCCTGCCTGTAACCCTGTATTTTGCATTCAAATTGGACCTTCCAAAGTGAATGACATCACACTTTTCCAGGTTGAACTCCATCTGCCATTTATTAGCTCAGTTCTGCATCCTGTCAATGTCTCGTCGCAACCTATAGCATCCCTCTGCACTATCTACAACTCCACCGACTTATCATCAGCAAATGTACAAACCCACCCTTCCACTTCCTCCTCCAAGTCATTTATAAAAATCACAAAAATTAGAGGTCCCAGAATCGATCCCTGTGGAACAACAGTGGTCACCAAGGTCCAGGCCGAATACTTTCCATCTACCACCACCCTCTGTCTTCTATGGGCCAGCCAATTCTGTATCCAGACAGATAAGTTTCCCTATATCGCATTCCTCTTTACTTTCTGAATAAGGCTGCCATGGGGAACCTGATCAAATGCTTTGCTAAAATCCATACACAACACACACTGCTCTACCTTCATCAACATGTTTAGTCAAATCCTCAGAATTTCAATATGGTTTATAAGGCATGACGTGACCCTCACAAAGCCATGCTGACTATCTCTAATCAAACTATGGTTTTTCAGAGTAATTATAAATTCTGTCTCTCAGAATCCTCTCCAATACTTTGCACACCACAGACATAAAGACTGACTGGTCTGTAATTCCCAGGATTATCCCTATTCCTTTCATGAACAAGGGAATAACATTTGCCATCCTCCAATCATCTGGCACTACTCCAGTGAACAGTGAGGATGCAAAGATCATCGCCAAAGGCGCAGCAATTTCTTGCCTCGCTTCCTGCAGTAACCTGGGGGTATATCCCATCTGGTCCATGTGTTTTATCTGTCCTTAAGTTTTTCTAAATTTTCAGCACATCCTCCTTCCTAACATCAACTTTTTCGAGCATATCAGTATGTTTCATGCTTTCCTCAGAAATGTCAAGGTCCCTCTCTGTAGTGAATACTGAAGCAAAGTATTCATTAAGGACCTCCCCTACTTCCTCCGACTCCAGGTGCAAGTTGCCTCCTCTATCCCTGATCAGACCTACCCTCATTCTGGCCATCCTCTTGTTTCTCACATAAGTGTAGAATGCCTTAGGATTTTCCTTAATCTGACCAGCCAAAGCTTTTTAATGCCCCTTTCTAGCTCTCCTAGAGTTACTTCCTGGCTACCTTGTAATGCTCTAAAGCCTTGCCTGATCCTTGATTATCATACAAACAGAAGAGCAGAATTCACAAAGTAAACAATTTGTTTCAGTCAAGAAACAGATCTACTGGCTTACTGTGGTGCAATGTGTGATTTCTTTTTTCGTATTACCCTGTAAAAATTATTTTAATTAAGAGAGTCTAATGATAATGCCTGATCCGATCACCTTACTACGAAAAAAAAGTTTAATGACTTCAACTGGGGACTGTCTCACTAAATTATTGCCTGCTATCACTTTAGTGAGACTGCAGTATATGTGAAAAAAATAGAAATATGCAGTCCAGATCACAGGGTAATACTGGCGCACTTTAGGTTACAACATCATGCAGCACATATAGATAACATTGTGAGTCACTATGCATAAAAGTAGGATGTATAAACTTTATTCAAGTTATTCCATTAAAAAGACCAAATTTAATGGCGTTATGGACTAGGCCAGACCCCCTCAAAACACTTTAAGAAGGTAGCCCAGACTCTAACATCTTATTTTAAAGGTAGATGTATTTCAGCTGGTCAAGTCACCTGGCTTTAAGCAAAACAGAACTTATTTACATACCACACTTGAAACAAGAACAAAACAGAATTTAGAAAAGCTTAATTATTTAGAAACCCAACCAACACAAAATCACAAGTTAACAAAGGAGCTGTTCCAGTACCGGCAACATTGCAAAAATACACCCCTTGGCAAATGGTAAATTCAAACTCAGGTTCTTACAGGCAGGAGAGATTGCAGAGAGAAGAATCAGACAAGAAACATCTTTTGAAGCCTGGAAGTTTTTTTCACTGTAGCAGCTTTTCTGCTACCAACAGATCCTGACTGCCTGCTAAAACTCAGTAAAAATTAGAAAAAACCTGAAATAGGAGAAGTGCCACTCCTCCTCTTTCATTGTACAACTGTTTTAAAAAAATAAAGGCCTCCTCTGATTATTGACTTAGGCAGTTTCTGTTAGCCATTTTGGCACCAATGCCTTGAGAAAACCAAAGACAAAATAACCTTTTTAGGGGCAGCATCATCACAATGGATTCAAATTAGTTTATACATCAATGGTTAAAACATGGAACTGGTAGTATTTTCAGATGTGCATATCAACCTTTTAAGAGAACAGGTCAGGTTACCCTGAAGCAGGTGCTGGAAGGGCAGTCTGAGACCAAATATGGAACTGAGAGGACTCAATGAAGTATTCCCTGTTCTAGTTTACCCTCCATCTAGTCAACCAAAACACAACTGCCAACAAGGATTGGATTCAGGGCAGAAACTGTATGTGAATGCTCGTTTATTTTAAAATTGGGAGGAAGGACAACACTTGGACTCCAAAAATGGCTTGGAATTATGGAGTAATATCAGGAAAGCAATCATGAGGGAACTTGGGCTGCGGTTGACATCAGGGAAGAATGGAATGCACAGGGGAATGGGCTGAGTGTGGTGATTGAGAGTGTAGAGTGCTTCATCAAACAGAGAGTCCATTGCCCAACTTGTGGCATAACCTAAAGAGCTTAGCAGAAGATTACAAATTTGGATGATTCTGTTAGTGGCTTCCAATGATATTCAATGAAATTCATCTGGATAGACTTGGGTTTCAAGGCAGGTTTCAAAATTACTACTTCGATGCAGTTGGCCACCAATGAAGCAACACAGGCAGATGATGATTAAATGCATAAAATAGCAGAAATTCAGCAGTCTGGTAGAATGTCATCAATGTGGCAAGAATGGCCACAAGGAGTAAAGATGTTGGACTTGAGAAGCCCAGTGTTGTAGGTGTCAGGGAGTGAGCCACATTGCCTGAAATTACCAAGTACAACTCAAGCAAAAGAAGGATTGTTTAAAAACACAATTCACAGGACTGGACATAAGGTACTTGTCACAAGCCAGGGAGTAGAGCAAGAGTAAGCCAGGTCTGCAGGAGAAGTAGAAGGCCAATATGTGGTTAAATATCCTGTCAGTACAGGATGAAGCTAATCATTTCTGGGTCCTTTCCAAATCAGAAGGTAAAACTGTAAAGATGCAAGTGGATACAGGTGCAGTGGTGTCTCTGACGCCTGAATCAATAATATAGGGAAACTTTATAGGGACTGTCACTAACACTTAAAAACATACATGGAACAAGTGGTGCCACTGAGGGGCTATGTACTGGCAAAAATGCAGCCAGGGGACCAGTGTGCTAAACTCCCTCTAGAAGTAGTGAAAAAATTTCCCAAAAATGCATCTTTCGCAGGTCTACTTGCAAATGGGGGTCTTGAAGGCTTGCCATCTACTACTGACTACAGTGACACACAGAGGACTGTTCCACTTTGAACGACTGCCTTTTCATATCACATCAGAGCCGGTTCTACTCCAGAAGCCACAGCCCAAATTTTGAGTGAATTGTCAGGTGTCTATGTTATCTCTATGATATTTACTCCAAAGAGGAGCATTTGAAAAACATATGGGGAACTCTTAAAAAAAAGTTGCAGAAAAACAGGCTACAAGTAAAAATGGAGAAATATAAGATTTTTAAAGACTTCAAAGAGTATTTGAGCCATGTAATCAATGGCAAAGGACTGCATAAGGTGCCCAAGACGATGGAGGCTATCAAGAAGGCCCCTAGAAAAGAGAATGTATCTTAGCTCAGATCAATCTTAGAACTTGTGAATTACTGTGGCAAGTTTGTGTCTGACTTGGCATTGTGATAAAGCTCCTGCATCAGTTGCTGGGAAAAGGGCAACCATGGAAATGGACCCATGAAGGTCAGAAGGCTTACTGGAAGGGGGAGCAAGCTCTAAAAAAGTTAGGTGTGTTGATATCTCTACTTTTAGGGTTGGCACTGTATTGTCGCACACCTTGCTGAACAGAGAGAAAGGTCACTACCAAAGACAATGGAGAAATATGTCCAAGTGGAAAAGAAGGAATTGGGGATCAGTATTCTCTGTTCAGTAGTTCATCCATTTTCTTTACAGCAGGCACTTCATGTTACTGACAGACAACAGGCCGCATTCAAAAATGTATGATCCATATATGAGAATACTATTGTGGGTGGCACGGTGGCACAGTGGTTAGCACTGCTGCCTCACAGTGCCAGAGACCCGGGTTAAATTCCCGCCTCAGGCGACTGACTGTGTGGTGTTTGCACATTCTCCCCGTGTCTGCGTGGGTTTCCTCCGGGTGCTCCGGTTTCCTCCCACAGTCACAAAGATGTGCAGGTCAGGTGGATTGGTCATGCTAAATTGCCCGTAGTGTTAGGTGAAGGGGTAAATGTAGGGGTATGGGTGGGTTGCGCTTCGGCGGGTCGGTGTGAACTTGTTGGGCCGAAGGGCCTGTTTCCACACTGTAAGTAATCTAAAAAAAATCTAATCTATCAATGGCAACAGCACACCTGCACTGGCTGTGCCATCCTACTCAGGTGAAGTCAGATACTGACAGTTGGAGAAGCACTTTGTCAAGATTACCACCATGCAGATGCTTTGTCAAGATTACCACCATTGGGAAGTAAGGATGTTCCCAACTGGAACATGAAAATTATGTAGTTTTTCCAGGAAGGTACCGTTGTCAGCGATTCAGATGCAGAACACTACTGGGAATGACCCAGTCTTGAGCCTAGAGGTGGATGTAGTCCTGAAAGGAAGGACCTGTCATAGAAACCACCCAGAAATATGCTGTTACCTTTCCAGGAGTTGGGAGATGTTCATATCAGACAAGTGTTTAATGTGGGGGATGTTATTTTTCCCTTGTTAAGAGGAAAAATGCTAGAACAAGGGTGCATCAGGGGCACCCCAGCATGGTGCAAATTAAAGGAATTGCAGGAGCTACTTTTGATGGCTGAATGGTGGCTAAATGTGGACTCCTAGATTGAGGAGAAAACAAGATCACGGGAATCCTGCATGGTAAGCAACGTGGCACTGTTGTTGCCCCTTCATCCATGGGAGTGGCCTCAATCACTGTGGGAACAATTCATTTGGATTTCACAGGATCATTAGAGAAACAGACATTGCTAGTCATTATGGATACCCAATCCAAGTAGCCAGAGGTGAATAGTCATGAAGTCAGTATCTGTGAAAGAAATGATAGACCAACTGGATGAATCATTTACCAGGTTCAGCAACCCCAAACAAGTCAGGAGCGAAAATGGTCCACAGTTTGTGGTGCACGGGTTCAAGGAGTATTTAGAAAATCACGGAGTCAGACATATGAGATCAGCTCTGTATCATCTTGTAACAAATGACCAGGTGGCAAGATGTACACAAATCTTGAAGCAGGCCTTAAAGGCTTTACAAAGGGAGGGTTCACTAGGAGGACAACTCTCAACAAGTTCCTCAACTTGTTCAGGAACACACCATATGAGACGACTCAGTGCTTGCTGGCATCCTTAATGTTCAGCCACCTTAATGTTTGACTTTCTGCAGCTGGAAGAGACCAGAGAGGCAGCGGAGTGAAATCAAGAAAATAGATGGTCAGAAGGGTGGGGGTACCTCATAGATGAGGGTACCTCATGGATGTGTTGGTATGATATTATACACCAGGAGAAAAATGGATTCCAGTGGTGGTGATGGTTCAAAGAGAGCTATTGTCATATACAGTGCAGATTATGGCTAAACTGGTCTGGAAGAGACACGCGGAGCAGTAGATTGCCAAACTTCACGAATGGGTAAAGTGGATGATAAACATTGCTGTTAATGTATGCCAGTGATGCTTTGGGTGGACTCTTGTGAATGTGGTGCCAATCAAGCGAATTGATTTGTCCTGGATAGTGTTACTTCTTGAGTATTGTTGGAGCTGCAGTCATTCAGGTGAATGGGGAGCATTTCATTACACTCTTGATTTGTGCCTTTAGATGGTAAACAAGCTTTGGAGAGTTGGAAAGTCAATTACTTGATGCAATATAATCTGATTTTGATCTGATCCTGTCACCATTATATTTAAATGGGAGTCCAATTGAGTTTCTGGTAAATGTTGACCCCCAGGATATTGATAGTGTGGGCTTCAGTGATAGTAATGCCATTGAATGTCAAGGGATGGTGGTTGGATTGTCTGTTATTCGAGATGGCTATTGCCGGACATTTGAGCTGTACAAATGTTACTTGCCATTTGTCAGCCTGAGACTGGATATTGTCTGGATTGTTGCATATGGACATGGACTGTTTTGGTGTCTGAAGTGTCGTGAAAGGTGCTGATCATTATGGAATCATTGCAAACATCCCTACTTCTGATCTTATGATGGAGGGAAGGTCAATGATGAAGCAGCTGAACATAGTTAAGCTCAGAACACTGTCCTGAAGAACTCTTGCAGACACATCCTGGAGCTGAGATGACTGACCTCAAACAACCACAACCACGTTCCTATGTGCCAGATATGGGTCCAACCAGCAGCGAGTTTGCCCCCCAATTCCCATTGATTTCAGTTTTGCTAAGGCTCCTTGATGCTGCACTCAATTGAATGCGGCCTTGATGTCAAGGGCAGTCCACTCTCACCTCACCTCTGGAATTAAACAAACATCTTCCTTTAATCAATTAACATGTTTGGACAGTTTTATTTCATCAAAATGTATTTCAAATGTAAATGCATCAGCTGGAGAGAAAAAAATTCATTTTGAAAATAAGACACTTCATTTACTTTGTTCTAAACAAATCTACAGACCTCTCATTGTGCCTACAAGTCACAAATGCTTTTGTTGGAACTTACCTTGCCAAATTAAACATACTAAACAGAGCCCAAAATCAAAATTCAAGTGACTCCCACAGATGTATTTTGTAGCATTTTGAATGCCGTTCATCTTACCTTTCCAGTAGTGCTGGATTGTAAATTAGCTATTGCAGCTATATAAGGCAGGTACTAAAAACAAAATTGGCAACTTGTTCTAGTTTCACAAATTTTAAAGGCATACGATCTAATGTCAAAAAATGCAAATAATTCTCATGATACAATGTATCCGTGTGTGAAAATTTAAAACAGACTTGAAAGTAACTGATGTACCAAAGTAATTCATGTGACAATTATTACTGCTTTTTCTCGTACTGAATAATTTCAAAATGAAATACAGTTGCAAAACATTTTACTTTGCTAGTGCTATATTGTAGCATTTGTACTGATTCGTTTTTCTCCACTGTAACCCCACCTACATATAACTGACATGATGTATTGAACAAACCTAGATTGCTGTTAAGTCTTTAATCACTTCGAATGGGGATGCAGGTTTCTATTGATTTAATGGAAACCTGCATCCCCATTCTAAGTGATTAGAGACTTAACAGCAATCTAGGTTCATTCAATATATAGCGTCAGTTGTATGACACTTCGTTGTTTTACTATAAATTCTGTGTCCTGTGATCTTACCCCACTAGCTACCTGATGAAGATACAGTGCTCTGAAAGCTTGTACTTCCAAATAAACCTGTTGGACTATAACCTGGTGTTATTTGATTTTTAACTTTGTAACAGTGCACTTTCAAAAAAGGTGGTCTGTGTACTAGAGCCGAGGGGAGATATTTCACCCTCAAAACTGGTTGTCCCACACAGAACTTCAATGCGTAATTTTGGTTGATATTTCAAAATCTCTGTGTTATTATTGCATTAGTTTTCAATAATTAATCATTTTGACTTGATTGTGAGAAATTAAATTATACTCTGTAATTGTTGTTCATTGTTAAACAATTTCTGATGGGAAAAAAAACACATGGCCAGGGAAAAAGGTATATGTTTCTAGAGTATAAAACATAGGAGAAGAATTGGCAATTCAGCCCATTGAGTCTGTTCTGCCATTCGATCATGGCTGATATGTTTCGCAATACCATTCAACTGCCTTATCACCATATCCTTTGATCCCCTTAATAATCAAAAACCGATCTATCTCTATTTTAAAAATACTCAGTGACTTGGCTTCCACAGCCTTCCATGGAAATGAGTTCCACAGATTCACCACCCTCTGGCTGAAGAAATTCTTCCCCATCACAGTTCTAAATGGCCGTCTCTTCACTCTGAGGCTGTGCCTTCAGGTCCTAGTCTCTCCTACTAGTGGAAGCATCTTGTACATCTCCACTTTATCCAGGCCTCTCAGTATTCTGTAAACTTCATTTCAGATAACCCCTCATCCTTCAAAACTACACAATGTACAGACTCAGAGTCCTCAACTACTCCTCATATGACAAGTCCTTCATCACCAAGATTATTCTTATAAACAACCTCTGGACCCCCCCACCCCACACCAGAACATCCTTCCTTAGGTATGGGTAACCCAAAACTGCTCACAATATTCCAAATGTGGTCTATCCAGTTGTGACAATGCTGCCCCTTTAACAAAGTTATTTTGCCCTTGGTTTCTTTCCCCAAGAGGGGTTGTAAGCGCAGAGTTGCCGATATGTCTGAACTGGCTACTTTAATTATGGTCATAGATACTGCCTAAGACAACAATCAGGGTAAAGGGCTTTTAGGTTTGGGTTTTCTTGCAACACTTGTACAATGAAAGGAGAGTGGCCAGTTCTCCCAGTTCAGGGATTTTTCTAGTTTGGTTTAGTTTTAGCTGGCAACCCAGAGAAGCTGCTGGAGTAAAATGTGGCTCCATGCTGATCCCCACTCTCTCTCTCTGTAACATCGCTCCTGTAAGAACCTATGTGTGATTTTATCTTTTTTGTTAAGGGGTGTGTTTATGGAATGAGGCAGGAAATTGGAACAGTTCTTTGTTAAGTTGAAGGGGATATTGTGTCGGTTGGGTTTTCAAATAGATTAAATTATTCTATATTCTGGGGGATCCAAGATGGCGGCGACCCAGTAAGACTGAGTCTATAGTGCTCCTCCCAAGACTTGGGCACAGTGGGTCACCTACCCCCTACCAAGCTCACCAAATCATTTATAAATCATTTATAATAGTTTAGTAACTGAATTAGTGGTGTAATATTACATTTAAGCAACTTTATCCTAAGTTAAAATGACTAAAGGGAAGGGAGCCCGCAGCTCTCAGCAAGCAGGAACCCCTCCCCCACACTCTACAGCTGCAGCAGAGGCGTCCACAGCCGCCCCGAGGAACTTACCTACAGTAGCAAGTCTTGCAGAAATGCTTTCCAAGCTTGACTCGAAGATCGATGCCTTTATCGTCGAATCCAGAAATCGTTGGGAGTCGCTCTCGGCCGCGCTGAAGAAGCACGACCGTGAAATTGAAGAAATTCAACGCCGAGTCGGAGGGGCGGAGCTAAAGGCCGCGACCTCGGAGACAACCGCTCAATCGGCCGTGGATCAAGTCCGGACTCTCGAGCAGCGAGTCCGGACCTTGGAAAATCATATTGACAACCTCGATAATCGAGGTCGTCGAAAAAATATTCGTTTGCTGGGCCTTCCCGAACAGGAAGAGGAAGGCCAGCTTACAGCATTCCTGGAGCAGTGGCTGCCACAACTTTTAAATCTGCAAGCTGGATCAGGCCAGGTAAGGATGGAATGGGCCTACCGGGTAGCAATACGCGGGCCCGGCTCAAACCAGCGCCCACGCCCGGTCCTGTGCCGGCTGCAGAGCTACAGGGAGAGGCAGATACTACTAGAAGCCACTAGAAATCTCGGAAAAGACCCCCAAGCTATGATCTACAAAGATCTGGTTCGAAAGAGGAAGGCATTCGACGAGGCGAAGAAGCGTTTAAGGGACTTAAATATTCAGTACTCCTTACGCTACCCAGCGATGTTACGCTTTAACCATGAAGGATCTGTATATAACTTTGGATCACCAGAAAAGGCTAAGGAATTCTTGGACTCTCTTAGATAAACTGTAGGACATAATGGATATTGGCCTTCCTTTCCCCCCCACTTTGGTTTATATCCCCCCCTTTTTTTTTCT
>NC_057726.1:32330307-32418406 GCF_004010195.1 Chiloscyllium plagiosum
GTATCTCTCCTCTTGGGCTTTTTGAACTTTCCCTCCCTGGACACGTACGGGAAGAGACTATTTTCTATTCTTTCTTTCTGTGCAAGGAAAAATATTTTGATGAACTGGGTGGCGGAGGGCCCCCTGGACTTTCAAATTGGCACAGACTAATTATGGAATGTATTCCCCTTGACTTCCTTACAAATATGGTGCACCGAAAGACCGAATTATTTTATAAAATATGGCAGCCCTTTTTGAATTACATAAATACAGATATTTCGGCTATCCTAACAAGGGCTTTTATTTAATTGAGACTACGAACCTGGCTGGTCCGCGGCCCCTCGGGGGAGGAATCCCGCACGAATACGGGTTTTATCATATCTGATGTTAACACATCCCGAGCATGTAAGAGACTTAAATATACACCCTGGTTAGTTGTAGGTTAGATTAGTAGATAGTTGAGTTTTGTCTGTTTGTTTTTTTTTTGTTGGTTTTTTGTTGTTTTGTTTTTTTTGTCAAATTTTGGCTATTGTATATTTGAGCTAATTGTATATCAATGTTTATATCTGAGAGTTTTGTTTATTTTTGTAAACTTGTAAAAATGTTAAATTTCTAATAAAAATATCTATAAAAAAAAAATTATTCTATATTCTGTTCTCTTTTGTTCATGTTTAATTTGGTAGTCTGTAAATAAATTACGTTTTGTTTAAAACTGAGTGGTTTGATCAGCTACATCACTCCTGAAATATTAACCTTATATCAGTTTAAAATAACTAGAAAATAACTAGGGTCTGGGCTTCTTCTTGAAATGTTCCTAGCCCTCTTGAAATGAATGTGAACATTGCATTTGCCTTCCTAACTGCCAACTCCCTAACTCCGATGATTCCCTAAAGATTACCACCAATACCTCCACAAACGTCTCAGCTATCACCTTCAGAATCTTAGGTATAATCCATCGAGTCATTTGTTTACCTTCAGACCCTTCTGTTTCCCCAGGACTTTCTCCTTAGTGATGGCCACTACAGATACCTCTGCCCCCGACTCTCTCAAATCTCTGCTGTTCTACTGGTGTCTTCCACTGTGAAGGCAAATGCAAAGTACCTGTTCAGTTCCTCAGCCATTTCTTTGCTCCCCATTACTCCAGCCTCATTTTTCAGTGGTTCAATTGCCATTTTTGCCTCTATTTTACCTTTTCTATATCAAAAAGAAACTCCTGCAATCTCCTTTTATATTACTCGCTAACTTACCCTCATATTTCATCTTCTCTCTCTTATTGCTCTTTTAGTTATACTCTGCTGGTTTTTAAAGGCTTTGCAATCATCTGGCTTCCCATTAATCTTCACCACATTGTATGCTTTTTCTTTTGC
The DNA here is from genome assembly GCF_004010195.1 of Chiloscyllium plagiosum. Classification (NCBI taxonomy): domain Eukaryota; kingdom Metazoa; phylum Chordata; class Chondrichthyes; order Orectolobiformes; family Hemiscylliidae; genus Chiloscyllium; species Chiloscyllium plagiosum. The sequence continues at coordinate 32,331,654 of NC_057726.1, forward strand.
TTTCATGCACTGTCTGACTTCCCATTTTGCCTCATCTTCCCCTTTGTCTGATTCTCCTTCCTTAGAATGAATTTCTATTGGGCCTCCCCAAATTATCCTCAGAAACACCTGTCCTTGCTGCTTCACTGCCTTCCCTGCGAGGCTCCCTTCCAATCATCCTTGCCCATCTCCACCCTCATGTCTCTGTAGTTACCATTACTCCATTGTGGCACATCTGATTCTGGCTTCTCCCTCTCAAATGTAGGGCAAATTCCGTCATATAATAATCATTGCCCCTGAGGAGTTCCTTGACATTAGGGCAGCACGGTGCAAAGGCAGGGACATGACCACAGTGCCACAAGAACTGTAATTCTTTGATGTGTCACTGGGACATTGAAATGATAGTTAATCACTAGGAGGTGACACTACATACTCTTCACAGATGCATAAATTGTCATTATAAAGATCTATGAAATTTGTAAGCTTAGAAGAACAAGCTGTTGCAAAAGGGATAATCTTACAAAGTGATTGACATGTTAAAGAATGAACAAGGAGACAATAAGAAGTGAAATTACTGAAAAGACCATTACTTTAAAAATAATCAGAATTGGCCATACATTACCTAGCTAATCCAAAAGTGACTATGAACTGTTCTTGCAAAAATAAAGCAATCACAGCTCAGGAAGCCTCTGATTACAGACAGGGGTTAGAATCTGGTAATGCTTAATAAAGCCCAGCGTGCTCAAAGAAGTCAGATGGAGAACATCAGTCAATAGCACGTGAAAAGAAGTGCAAGCCAGCATACAATTTTGAATCAAATGAGTCCACTAGTTTATTAAGTGTGATTTATTTTGTACTTGCTTTGAAAAACATAATAAGTTCATGAAACTGGTTTAAACATACTCATACTCAAAATTCTCTTGTATTTAGCCAGACCAAACTTTCTCAAGTTGGCCTTAGATAATAATCCACCTAAGACTTAAAGTTGAATTGAATTCCAAAATTTTGTACAATGCTACATGGTCAGGAAAGCCATTCTTAAGAAATATTAAAATAAGACCTGCCGGTCAGATGAGGGCTAAAAGTGATGTTGAGAATATAATTCTGGAAGGATGATGAATTAAAGATACCAATTCATCACAACATTGGAAAAATATGGAATAGCATGTATGAAATTTCTGCTGACTGAACATTTTGGAGTTAGAAACTACTCGAAGTGGAGCGTCTGAAATTTCTGTGAACTTTAAATTTTACTTTGTAAAATTTACTTTGCTACTTGTAATTACTGAAACTATAACAGTAGCAGTGCACAATCACTTTTTATGCCACTAGCAGACTAATTTATCAGGAATGAGCAATGTTTTCACATATATTCACTTATATGATGCAAAACACTGCATTGCACCAAAACCAACATTTAGGATAACTGGAGAAGAAAGAAATTAACAAGCATCTTTTTGAGGACACAGCAATGTATTTTGCTACTCTAATGTGAATAAGTGAATACTTCATAGACTGATTCAATGATCAAAATATGATGGGATGTAGGGTAAATTATTTAGGTTCAAAACATGATGCTCATTCAAATTTTTCAAAATTCTGAAATGCAAAAGAACAAAAGGTCTTCACGGCATTCACTGAAGAATCAAATAATCTGAAACAACTGTGAAGAACAGTTGAAAATAATTACCATTCCCAAGATACACTGATTGACTTATCCAAATGCAAAGTCAATCTAGGTTACATGATTATTACTATAACTGAACTTGGCCCATAATCAGAAATCATGTTCAAATGTCAGGCAAATTTTTATTTGCTTGGAAATATTATTGTAGGCTTTTAGCCAAAACGTTAGGTCACCATTTGTAACGATGCTTTACTTGTTGAGGAAATGTTAATTTGATCAACATCTTTTAGCCAACAGAGGTAGAAGCCCTTTACTCCTTTGCTAAAAAAAATTCAAGTATTGGTTTATGCTTTCAATTTTTCAAATCTTTAGCAATCCTTTAGCAAAACCATTGATTTTAGTTCCTTCTACTTTCTAAAATAAACATTAGTTCATAACATACATACAAAATGTGCAGTTTGCAGTACATGGGAGTCCTGGAACTGCCAGCATCCCAGATGACCACATGTACAGGAAATGCTCCCAGCAGCAGAAGCTGGGCCTCTGGGTCTCAGAACTTGAGCAGCAGTTGGAGACACTGTGGTACATCTACGAGGCTGAGAGTTACTTGGATAGCATGTTTATAGAGGTTGTCACACCACAGCTCAAGGGACTAGAGGAAGGAAAGGAATAGATGACCATAAGATACTCCAGAAAGAACAGGCAGGTACAGCAGGAGTCCCCTGGAACCCCACTCATGAATCAGTATTACATTATGGAAGCTGATGAGGGTTCTGATTTGTGGGGAGAAGAAGAAAGGAAGAGCAATAGTGATAGGAGATTCTTTAGACAGGGGAGCAAACATGTGCTTCCACGGCCAAAGACGTGACACCAGGATGGTTTGTTGCCTCCCTAATGTGGGAATCAGTTTAGCTCAGTTGGTTGGATTGTTGGTTTAGATCAGAGTGGTGCTGGAAAAGCACAGCATGTCAGGCAGCATCCGAGGAGCAGGAAAATCGACGTTTCGGGCAAAAGCCCTTCATCAGGAATATATACAGGAAGCCTCCAGGGTGGAGAGATAATTGGGGGGGAGAGAAGGTAGCAAAGAGTACAATAGGTGAATGGAGGTGGGGTTGGAGGTGATAGGTCAGAGGGGAGAGTGGAGCGGATAATGCAAGGGAGATTGGCAGGTAGGACAGGTCATGAGGACAGTGCTGAGCTGGAAGGTTGGAACTGAGGTAAGGTGGGGGGGGGGGGTAAATGAGAAAACTGGTGAAGTCCATACTGATTGTTGGTTTGTTAAGCAGTGTGAAGCCAACAGTGTGGGTTCAATTCCCATCATTGGTTTGAGGTTGCCCTGAAGGACTCTCCTTCTCAACCTCTTCCCTCGCCTGAGCTATGGTAGTCTTCAGGTCAAACCATCACCAGTCGCTTCTCTCTCTGAGAGAGCAGCCCTATGGTCTGGTAAGATTATGGTGATACAACTCCCTGATGCCAGGGTCAGAGATGTCACTAAGCAAGGACAGGACACCCTAAAAGGAAGGGTGATGAGGTAGCGGTCATTGTACATGTTGGTACCAATGATATGGACAAAGTGAAGAATGAGGTCTTGCATCAAGAATTCAGGCAGCTATGCAGTAGATTAAAAAACAGGATCTCAATGTATTACTCCCGGTGCCACATGCCAGTAAGTTTAGAAATAGGAAAATAGGACAGATGAATGAATGGCTGCAGAGTTGGTGCAAGAGGATAGTTTTAGATTCCTAGATCATTGCAACCATTTTTGGGGAAGGTGGGACATAAACAAACAGGACAGCCTGCACCTGAATCATATTTGGACCAATATCCTTCCAGGTAGGTTTGCTAGTGCTGTTAGGAGGAGTTTAAACTAGTCTGACAGGGTGAGGGGATACAGAATAGCAATGAAACAGAAACGCATCAAGCTACAGCAAAGCAAGCAAGTCACAGTGAGTTCAGGTACGTTGAGTGTCAAGAAAGTAAGCCAAGGCTGGATGGTCTTGACTTCAGTGCGAGGAGTATAACAGATAAGACTGATGAGTTAATGGCATGGATTGACGCATGGAAGTATGATATTTTTGTGTTACAACACAGCAGTGAACCCTTCTGTCAAGTAAGTCAAACACCCAGAAAAGCTTACCTCGCCTCGTAATCTGTTAAAATATGGGTGACAGATAGCTCCCAAATTTCACTATTTAAAGAAAATAATATCAATTCATTTTCTGACTCTAAAAGTGAACATTAAACAACTATTCACAATTCTCAGCCCTCCTTTCTCTTAACTGCTTATTACCTGCCTCCAATTCTCTCACAATAAGCTATTCCAATAAGGCATTTATTAAAATTACATCAATGTAATTTCAAAAGCACACAGCCACTGTCATCTTCTGTGAATTTACTTTTCCAGTTGCTGAATTCCCTGGGTCATCTTTCTTTTTATCGGGAGTATGTTTCAAATGAAATGATACCATTGATAGTGAGTGTGTTTCTAATTTCTTGGGTGTCTCTCAATGGCAGTTGCTCTCTCTCCAATTTTCAAAATCTCCGCACTTTTCTAACCCCAACATGGGATAGTCTCATTAGTTCAATGTTAGCAAAACAATAAATTCAAACTTGACTGGGTTTTAGTACCCTGGGGAATAATTTAAACTGATTGGTTAAATTCAAATTGCTGTCAAAACAGCAACCAACTCGGGTATCCATTTCACAGGCAAATGTTACATATTTTCAATTTTCTAATACACTCTGAGACTGCCATCCAGTCATATACACAGGGCTTGTAAACTCTCAGTTCAGAACAGAATACACTTTCCCTTAAAGGTATAGTACACACCTTCAACTTCATAATAGTTGCCATCACAGAAATATGGTAGACGGAAGGGCTGGATTGGCAACTTAACATTCTGGAATATAGGATCTTTAGGCAAGATGGAGGAGGGTGTAAAAATTGCAGTGTTGTTGCACTATTAATTAAGGAGTTACACCATTAATTAAGGAGTCAATTACTGCAATAAGGAGATGTGATATCTCAGAATGGTCTTCAAACAAAGGCTTTGTGGGTGGAATTTAGGAATATTAAGGGTCCAGTTACTTCACTGGGACTGTATTATGGGCTCCCAAAGAATAAGCAGGAAATAGAGGGGCAAATACATAGACAGTTCACAGAGGTGTGCAAGAGTAATAATTGATTAATAATACTGATAGATTTCAACTTTCCCAATAGAAGTTTGGATAGTCATAGTGTTAAGGGTTTACAGGGGCGGATTTGTTGAAATATATCCAGGGGACTATTCTTATCAATACACAGAAGGCCCAACAGGGAACAGCACACCACTGGACCTGGTGCTGGGTAAGGAAGTTGGACACCTGTTTGATGTGGCGTGGGGAACATTTAGGCGATAGTGATCATAATACAGTACAGTTTTAAATTGTTCTGGACAAGGATGAAGATGGCCTGCAATGGTGGCTATGGATTGGGAGAAGGCAGATTTTATTAAAATAAAGCAGGATCTGGCATTGTAGACTGGGGTCACCTCCTGGCAGGTAAGTCAACAGCGGAGCAATTGGAGGCATCCAAAAAGAACTGGGGAAGAGTACAGGTCCAACATGTACCCTTCAGAGGGAAATGTAGGAGCAACAAATTGAGTAAACCTTGGATGTTGAGGACAATTCAGGACTGGATAAAAGTAAGAAAAGTTTGGCTCTTAGCAAGTCCAAAAGGAGCATTTCAGCTGCAACCCAAGAGGAATATAGGAAGTGCAGAAGGAAATGCAAAAAGAAACTGGAAGGCAAAATGGGGACATGAGAAATAATTTGTAGACAGGATTAGGAGAATCCTAAGACATTTTATAAAAACTGTAAAAGGAAGAGGTTAACCATGGAGAGAGTAGAGTTCATTAGGGGTCAAAGGGGTGACCTGTATATGAAGCTACAGGGTACTGGAAGGGTGTTGAATGAATACTTCTTTTCAGTCTGCACTCTGGAAAAAGGAGAATGTAGGCACTGTTGCGAAGTTGGGTACAATAATTATAGACTGGGAGACAGGAAGTTAGAATTTAGTGTTTGTAAAATTGTAAAATGGGGAATGCATTGCATGGTCCCTTTAAAAGTTGGTGCTTTTTCTGTGTTTAGAGACTTAAAATGCAAGAGCTAACTGCCATCTACCAGAGTTAACAGCTCTCAGCTGTCTTGAGAGAAATTGGCTCTCACAGTCATCTATGTATTAGAGAAAGCACCTACTAAATAACGATGGTACCAATGACAGAAAAAGGCATTCATTTCGGGAGAATCAATGGAAGAGGCACAGAACATTCCGGAAGACATGTAACCTGGCTGTAATTTCGAGAGACTAAATTTCATTTTTTTTGTTATATGAGTGAGACTTGTCTTTATTGGAACAACATACCATTAGAATCTTGTTTTATTCAGGAATAGTTAGTAGTTAGAAGGGATTTATTCAGTTTGTTAATAGTTCAGTTAATTTGTTCACTACTACAGTTAGAGAAATAAATTGTTACTATATAGAATCCCCTGCAGTGTGGAACATGCCCTTCAGCTCAACAAGTCCACACAGACCCTCCGAAGAGTATCCCACCCAGACCCATTCCTATATTACTCTGCATTTACCTCTGACTAATGCACCTAGCCTACACACCTCTGAACACTATGGGCAATTTAGAATGGCCAATTCACCTGGCCTGCGCATCTTTGGATTGTGGGAGGAAACCCGAGCACCCAGAGGAAACCTGTGCAGACACGGGGAGAATGTGCAAACTCACACAGACAGTGGCCCAAGGCTGGAATCGAACCCCTAACATCCTGTCTCCTCATCTAAAATTACTGTACCCACTTCGCAACAGTACCTACATTCTCCTTTACCAGAGTGAAGACCAAAAAGAAGTATTCATTCAACATCCTTCCAGCACCCAACAGGATCCAGCAGTGCCACTGTGCCGCCCTTAGTTAGATTTTAGAGTGAGTGTCAAAGATTTATTTTACTTAACCACTAGAAATTGCTGAAAAGCAGGTTTCTGCACGTTTTCACACTGTTTTTACAGATTATGGGGCAAGGTGCTCTTTGGGTGTTTTGGTTTTAGTTCTCAGAAAGGTGTCAACCTCCACTTTATAACAGTACTAAATTCAGGAAAAGGGACTGTGAGAGATTAATGGAAGATGGCATTTAACTCTGATAATTGTGAGGTGATGCACTTTGGAAGAAGCAAGATGGGGGAGGATTTAATGAATGGTCAGATACTACGTAGTTAGAGGAAGAAAGAGATCTTGGGGTAATTATTCACAGATCCCTGAAGTTGGTAAGCATGTGAATAGGATAGTTAAGGCAGCATATGGGACAGTTGCCTTCATCAATAGTGGCATAGAATACAAGAGCAAAGAGATAATGTTAGCGTAGTACAGAGCATTATGCCACAACTGGAGTCGTGTGTGCAGTTCTGGTCACCCCACTACAGGAAGGTTGTAGTAGGGTACAGAGGATGTTGCCTAGGATAGACCAAATGAATTATAAAGAGAGATAGACTTGTATTGTTTTCTTTAAAACAAAGAAGACATGATTGAGGTGTATAAGATAATGAGAGGTATTGTTATGACATGGCGGGGAATTCTTCTGTTAATTAAACCAAACACCCAGAAACGCTCATCATGCCTCATAATCTGTTAAAGTATAAGTGATGGAGAACTCCTAAATTCCACTATTTAAAGAAAATAATATCAATTTATTCCTTAACTCTAAAAGTGAACATTGAACAACTATTCACAACTCTAAGCCCCCCCTTTCTCTAAACTGCTTATTATCTGCCTCCATCTCTCTAACAATATACTGTTCTAATATAAACACTCATTAAAATTATATCAACTTAATTTCAAAGCCATACAGTGGCTGTTGTCGTTGGTGTCTCTCTTCTTTCGGCTGAAGATCTCTCCTTTCTTTTACTGCGACTACTTTTTATATGAAAAGGTACCTTTGATAGAGGGTGTTTGGGTCTGTCTTGATGGCAGTTACACTGTCTGACTTTCAAAATGCCTGCCTTTTTTTTATCCCCCACATCAGATTGTCTCATTGGTTCGATATTGGCAAAAACGATAAATTCAAACTCGATTAGGTTTTAGTATCCTGGGATATAATTTAAATTGATTGGCTCGATTCGAATTGTTGTCAAAACAGCAACCAGCTCAGGTGTCTATTTCACAGCCAAATGTTACATATTTCTAATTTTCCAGTACACTCTGAGATTGCTAGCTAGTCATATGATAGGTGATTATCAGCTCTCAATGTAAAATAACATTCACTCTCTTAAAGGTACAATACACGCCTTCAACTTCACAACAGTATGGACAGGGTGAATAGAGAGCAGCTGTTCCCCTTGTGTGAGGGTCAATCACTAGACGTTATAGTTTTAGGACAAGGAGTCAGAGATTTAGAGGGGATTTGGGGGAAAAAAACCTTTTCACTGACTGAATAGTGGGAATCTGGAATGCACTACCTGGGTAGGTGGTGGAAGCTGCAAACCTTACAACTACTTAAAAAAAATTGATCAAGTATTTCAAATATTATAACATTTAAGGATATTGGACAAGGGTAGGAAATTAGGATTAGCGCATTTTCCGTGGTAGCTATGACAGTGCAGATTTGATTGGCTGAAGGGTGTTTTCAGTGACATATAAATCTATGAACCTATGAAAAATCAAAGCAATTCTACGAAACTATGTTGTTCCAAAGTGTAGGCAAGTCCTGGCCTGTACTTATGAATTCCCAGGTGAAAATAAGAAAATCAGCAAGCATGAGTCTGGATGACAATGGAGCCACATTTTTGTGTACTTTTATAACATACTAATCTTAATTCCTTGTGATAATAATCAATTGTATCATGCAAAATCCATCTCAATCAACTCTCATCAAATATTCTACCAAAATAAATTGTGTAAGAAATCGCTGCATTGATTGTTCTTACTAACCACTATACTAAGTCCAAAAACAAACAAAGCCGCTCTTCATGCAGCAGCAGAACTCTCCCAATAAAGGAATGAATATGCCAGAATCTGGCTATGCTTCCCATATGCTTCATAGAGTCTTAGAGATGTACAGCACGGAGACAGACCCTTCGGACCAATCCATCCATGCTGACCCAGAAATCCTAACCTAATCTAGTCCCATTTGCCAGCACTTGGCCTATATCCCTCCAAACCCTTGCTATTCACGTTCCAATGCACTTTTTAAATGCTGTAATTTGTACCAGCCTCCATCACTTCCTCTAGCAGCTCATTCCATACATCCTCTGAATGAAAAAGTTGCCCCTTAGGTCCCTTTCCCCTCTCACTCTAAATCTACGCCCTCCAGTTCTGGACTTCCCCACTCCAGGGAAAAGACCATGTCTGTTTAGCCTATCCATGCCCCTCATGATTTTATAAACTTCTACAAGATCACCCCTCAGCCTCTGACACTCCAAGGAAAACAGCCCCAGTCTATTCAGCCTCTCCCTGTAGCTCAAACCCTCCAACCCTGGCAACATCCTTGTAAATCTTTTCTGAATCCTTTCAAGTTTCCCAAAACGTCAACTCTCCTGCTCCTCAGATGCTACCTGATTTGCTCTGCTTTTCCAGCGTCACTCTAATCTTGACCCTTCATCCTGTCCTTCTGAAACTATCTAACCTCCTGTCCTGCACTCAACCCATGGCCTATGATACCTCAAGTGCTCTGTTAAAGTCTGTGAGATTTACCACCTCAACTCCCCCTCCCTGACAGGACATTCCAGACCACCATCGCTACTCTGGGGAGAAAATGTCCCCACAAATCCCCCCTCTCAACCTCCTGCTTTTCACTTTAAACAGATATCCTCCTTTGTATTCTTCACTTCAGTGGCTTCCTATCCCCCTGCCCGGTCCATACCCCTCATAATCTTACACCCCTCTGGCAGGGCCCCCATCTCATCCTTTCCTGCTCCAAAGAGACCACCCCCCGAACTTATCCGGTCTCCGTCGTTTCATCCTAGGGGAACATCCTATGGAATCTCCCTCATACCCCCACCTCTCCAGTCCAATCCCATCCTTCCTGTAGCATGGGGAGTGGAACTGCACACAGTCCTCTATCTGGGACCCGATCCAGAATCTTGGACATCTCCAACATCACGTCCCCCTGCTCGCGGAATCTGTCCTGCGTCTGGAAAAGGCAGGTGTACTGTATTCCTTCTTTTTTTTTGTAAATATATTTATTAGCAAATTTTTTTAACTTTACAAACATAAGATTCTTGAAAAAAATCAATAACAAATATCAATATAATAAAAAGAAAAAAACCACAAATTACAATACAACTGCTATCTACAAACTACTAACCTACCCTATAATACAAAGCAACCCCTAACACTGTGCAAAGCAACACCAAAAAAAAAGAAAGAAAAGCAAAAAAAAAAATTAAGAACAGCTCGGTGCAAACCTCCCAAATTAAAGGATGGGAGCATTGTATACATACCCGTATTAACTCGAGAGACTCCTTCCAGGGCCCAGGGCTTGACAAGTCTAATCATCCTGGTTAAACAAACACCAGGATGGTGTTAAGATAATTTACAAATCTATATCCAAATAACTCAAGTAGGGCTGCCATGTCTTATAAACATTGTCTGTTGTGTGGTGCACCATGTTTGTGAAAATGTCCAAGGGAACGTGCTCCATTATTAATTTCTGCCATCCCAGCAAGCCCGGAGGGTTCTCAGACACCCAATTCATCAGAATATTCTTCCGTGCACAGTATGCAAGAATATTAAATAGTTTCTTGCCATGCCAGTCTAAAGATGGTAAATTCGGTAGACCTAAGAGGAGAGATATTGGGTCTACTTTGACTTCAGTCCTCAATACCCTCCCTATCTCTCCCGCCACAGCGCTCCAATAAACATGGAGCCTGTGGCATGTCCAGAAGCAATGGGTAAGAGTACCTACACTTATTTTACATTTGGGGCAAACTGAAGATGCCCCTTTTCTAAACGTCGCCAGATGATCTGATGCCAGATGAGCCCTGTGCAGAACTTTTAACTGCATAGCACGTGTCCTATTACAGATTGAGATCTTTCGAGTATTCTCCAATATGTTCTCCCATGTTTCAGAAGATATCTCCTCTCCCAGTTCTTGCTCCCAGACCTCACATAACTGGTTAATATCCTGCCAGGCCCTGCCACCCAGCAGGCAATAGAGGGCACTAACCGAAAGGGTGCTTGTGGAGCATAGCAACAACCTCTCTATATTGGGCTTATAGGGCTTAGTGAGCAGCGTAGTCTTCTTCTGGATGAAATCCCTAACCTGAGAAAAACAGAAAAGATTTCTGCTGGGCAACCCGTATTTGCGACTTAGTTGCTCAAAAGACATCATAACCTCCCCCTCAAACAAATCTCCCAAACTAGAAACTCCTCTCGCCTCCCAAACTAGAAACTCCTCTCGCTGCCCATAGTTTGAACCCTGAGTCCATCATCCCTGGCATGCCAACTATAGGTGTAAGTGGCGAAGTCTTGGATAAACAACACTCACTCTGACGCATCGCCCTCCATGCCGTGACTGTACTTATGACAATGGGGATCTGTATGACAATGGGGATCTGGCAGTGGTCCATGACTGTCTTCATCTTATTCATGAACAATAGGTTAATAAGAGGCACTTTTTTTGGGAGGCCTCAATATCCAGCCATATTGAGTTTGGATCGTTACCGACCCAATCACAGAGAAAGGACAGCAAGGAACTCAATTGATACCTTCTGATGTCTGAGAAATCAACTCCTCCCCCTCCTTGAGGCAACTGCAATTTAGCAAGTTTGATGAGGGGCCGCCCACGATACCAGACAAAGGAACCAAACCACCCCATAAGCTTCCAAAGCATTGACCTGGGAAACATTATAGGGATCATACGCATGGGATAAAGCAAATGAGGAAGAACACTCATCTTAATGAGAGACATTCGGCCCAGCCATGAAATTGGAAGAGCCTCCCATCTCTGGAGATCTCGCCGAATATAGTCGAGCAAGTGAGCAAAGTTAGTCCAAAATAACAGATCAAACTTGGGGGTAATAAAAATGCCTAGGTACCAGAACCCTGCCCGTGACAACTTATAAGGGAACTTAGAGCCACCTTCAACTTCTAACACATCCTTAAGGTTCCCCCAAAGGCATAGCCTCCGATTTTGCAAAGTTAATCTTACATCCTGAAATAGCCCCAAATGAATTGATACATTGCATCAAATGGGGTACAGAGGTCATCACGTTCGATAAAAACAGAAGGACATCATCTGTGTATAGTGTAATCTTGTGTGCCCTCGATCCCACTTCCGGAGCGGTTATGTGGACGTTCTGACAAATGACCTCTGCCAGCGGCTCTATCACCAACGTAAACAACAATGGTGAGAGGGGGCACACCCTACCAATCGTAAAATTCCCAGATTTCACCCCATTGGTAATGACCGCGGCCAGAGGGTGGCGATATAAAACCTCCACCTACCTAGCAAAGGCTCCACCCTATTCTAAGACATAAAAAAAGATATGGCCATTCCACCCGGTCAAATGCTTTCTCTGCATCTAAGGAAATCACCAACTTCTGAATCAATCGGTGCTTACAAACTTGGACCACATTTAGCAACCTTCTAATATTATTAGAGGACCTACGGCCCCTTATAAAGCCTGTCTGGTCTTCTTTAATAATATGGGGCAACACCCTTTCCAATCTCAGCACTAGGATCTTGGACAGAATCTTGAAATCTGAATTTAATAGAGAGATGGGCCTGTATGAGCCACAATCCTCAGGAACCTTCCCTTCTTAAGAATTAAGGAAATATTAGCTTCTCTCAAAGATGGTGGTAGGCATTCATGCATATAGGAGTGATTGTACATCTCCAACATCGGCCCTGAAAGAATCCCTATAAACTCCATATAAAACTCACCTGGGAGACCATCAGGGCCAGGCGTTTTCCCACTCTGAAGTTGCCTAGCTGCCTCCTATATTTCCTGAACTGTCAAGGGGGCATTAAGGAGAGAGACCTGTTCCAAGGTTACCCCTGGGAGGTCCAGGTTCTTAAAAAAAAGGTCTCCATTTTAGCACTCCTGTCTTCGCAACCTTCAGACCGATACATTTCAGAGTAAAAGCTCCGAAAAGCCGCATTAATCTTTTTAGCATCGTATGTAAGGACCCCACCATTGTCTCTGATTGCAGTGATGGATTGGGAAGCACGCTTTTTTCTAGTCAGGTATGCTAAATACTTCCCTGGCCTATCCCCATATTTGAACCGCCTCTGTCGAGCAAAAGCAAGTTCTTTCTTTGCGTTTTGTGTCAGTATTGAATTCAAAGCAGCCCGAAGGGCCATGATCCACTGTAGCTTAGTCTCCGAAGGCCGCACAAAATGTGCTGCCTCCACAGCTTTCAACCGTGTCTCAAGTAGACACTGCTGTTCCTCCTGCTGTCGTTTCCGGCTAGCCAAATAGGAAACAGCTAATCCCATAGCAAAGACCCTAGCAGTCTCCCACAGCATAGACGAACTATTAGCCGTGCCTGAGTTGATAATCAAGAATTCCTGAAACTCCTTCAAAAAGTATTCCACAAATTTGGAATCCTTAAGGAGAAAAGGGTCCAAACGCCAGTGCCGCAAACCTAGCCCTTCACTCTTGGCCTTAACCTCCAAATATAATGCCGCGTGATCAGAGATAGTTATATTCTCAATTTTACAACTCATAATCGAATCCAGAAGGGCCGAGGGAGCCAGAAAGCAGTCAATCCTCGTGTAACATTTATGTTGGTTTGAAAAAAAGGTGAAGTCCCTGCCGGTAGGGTGAAGACAACTCCAAATATCCACCAGCCACAACTCCTCGCATAAGTCAATCACCTGCTCGGCCTGTGAAGAAAAAGTTGGGGGCCCACAAGGCATCCTGTCCACTGTCAGATCCAAAAGACAATTAAAATCCCCCCCTATAATAATGGGCTGTGTTCCAAAAGCACTCAACTTAGAGAAAGCACTAATCAAAAATTTGAGGGGATGCGCCAGAGGACAGTAGACATTAAAATGCCATATTCCTCCCCATGTATCAGGGCTTTAAGTATCACAAACCATCCCTGCTCATCTTTCACCTGCTCTAATAATGTGAACGGAAGATTTTTCTGGATAAGTACTGCCACTCCCCTACTTTTACTAGTAAAGGATGAGAAGAATACCCGGTCATAATCCCCCTGTTGTAATTTCAGGTGTTCCCCATCATCAAGATGGGTTTCCTGCAACAAAGCGATATCAACCCTTTCCCTCTTAAGGCTAGAAAGCACTTTTTTCCTCTTAACATGCGAATGACTTCCATTAATGTTCCAGGTGCACCATGTAATAAGACACTTTGCCATATCCCCTTTCAGACACTCTTGAACCCCTCGGAGGAAGAACCCTGCTTACAAAGCGCCAAGCATAAGTAAATAAAGATTCATAGAATCGAAAAACTATATATACAAAAACTACTCTATCATAACTATAAACAACTATTGCTACCAAAAAACTACAAAGAAAACCAATTATAGAACCTTGAATGGTAGACTCTTCCCCCTGCCCATAGGGGGCACTCACCCTACCCATCTCCTCTTTCACAGCCTTTTTTTAACTTCATCAAAGGACTTCCTCTTTCGAATTACAACTGCAGAGAAATCCTGGAAAAACATGATTTTTGACCCCTTGTACAGCAGTGTCTGCAGATCTTTTCCCAGGGATCTAGAAGCTTCTATGACTTTTTGCTTGTCCTTATATGAGTGGAAGAGCACTCGGACCGAGCGGGGGTGCTGCACTGGGCCTGACCTGTGCTTGTAGCCCGATACGCCCTTTCAATCTGCAGCCTGCTAGACTCGATGTGAAGGCCAAAAAACTTCAGCAGCCAGCTTTCAAAGAAGCTGACTGGCTGCTCACCTTCCTCACCTTCAGGGAGCCCGACAATTCGGAGATTTATCCTCTGACCTTGATTTTCGAGGTCGTTAACATGGTTTCACAAGGCCCGCACCTTTCGCTCCAGCACCTGGATCCAACTGGATGAGAACTCCTCGCAGCTTCCGAGGCCTTAGTTTGACCCTCCACATCCTCCAGCCTCTCCCCAAGGCCCTGGATCTCCTGCTCATGCTTCTGCAGCATGGATGCAATAGGTTGGACCAGGGCACGAATTTCCCCACAGATTTCCTCAATCGCAGCTGCAACTTTCAAGGTAAGTCTCTCCATCGCCACAGCCAATTCCTGTGAGTCTGTCAGGTCCCCGGGGGTTCAGGAGAGGCTGCTGCTGCTGCAGTTTCTGGTGTTGTAGGTGCTGCAGGGGAGTGTCCTCCCTGCTGCTGTTTACTTGCTCCTTTTCCCTTTGGCATCCTTCCCACTCCCAAATATTAACATATATGTGTTCTGTAAGGTTTTAAACTAATAATTCCACCACATAAGTTGGCCAGGGATGGCAAAAACCACTGGTATACCTTGGCTGTTAGGCAGAGCTGTCCACAGCAGTTCTACAGAATCGCCACCATCTTGCCGAGTCCCACTGTATTCCTTCTTAACCCCACCCCTCCCTCCCCCATTAACATTCATGCCACACAATATGCCAGGCTGTGACCATCACCAATAAGGGACAATCTAATAACTGCCTCCTTGACTTTCAATGGTGTTATCGTCACTGAATCCCCCGACTATTATCATCCTGAGGTTACCATTGACCAGAACCTCAACTGGACTCACCATATCAACACAGCAGCTACAAGAGAAGGGTCAGAGACTGGGAATCCTGCAGCGAATAACTCCCCTCCTGATTCCCCCCAAAGCCTGTCCCACCATCGATAAGGCACAAGTCAGGAAGGTGAGGGAATACTCCCCACTTGCTCTGGATGGGTATACCTCCAACAATACTCGAGAGGCTCGACACCATCCAGGTATAAACAGCCCCCCTGGATTGGCCCCATACCCACAAACATCTCCTCACTCCCTCCCCCATTGATGCTTAGTAACAGCAATGTGTACCAGCCACAAGATGCACTGCAGAAGCTTACCAACGATCCTCAGGCAACACCTTTCAAACCCACGGCCACTTCCACCCAGAAGGACAAGGGGCAGCAGATACATGGGAACACCATTCCCCCTCTCTGAAAGCTTCCCTCCAAGCGATGGCCTAGTATTCTCATTACTACAAACCCATGGGCTGCCACAGTGACCTGGACTCCTTCCTGATGAAAGGACTTATGTCCAAAATATTGATTCTCTTGCTTCTCCTCCTGTGCTTTTCCAGCACCACACTCTCGACTCCATCTCCTCCCTCTGTGCCTCCTGTAAAAATGCCATCCCTTATTCCCATTTGCTCCCAGTTTAACTTGACAAAGTTCATACTGAATTATTCTCCAACATTTTCAAAACCGATTAAGCACAATTTTTGGCAAATGACCTTGAAGTCACTTTATACAGTTCTTCTACCAGCTCATGCCATTTGATGTTGTTCCTGACAACATCTCTCTTGGGCAATATTGAAGTCAAGAGACTGATTTTTCTTAAAGACAAATGGTCACAAGGTGGCACTGTTATACTCCTATCTCAAATGGAAACTTTATAATTCAACTCATTTAGATGCGAAATATGACAATAATTTTAGTGTTTGTTTCATTTGTTTCAGATTTTGTTTTCAAATACATGTCACAATCAACAATATGTTCAATTTGCACACAAACTTAATAAATGCTTGTTTTTATCAAACGTAACCACTGGGTTCTTATTCCAAAGAAAAATCTTTTCCTGATAAGACTTTTAGAACTTATAGAAAGATCTTCACCAATCTTTGATCAAAGGAAGAGGAGAGGTTTTCTCCAACAAAGACTGATTTGGCCTTGACCTACAACTGAATGTTCCATTTGAACAGAATTGTCTGTCTGACCTGGACTTTGGAATTCCTCTTGTGATTCAACTTGAGTTGGATTAACTTTTGATACTTGACACACATCCAAATTTTCTGATTCATAAGACTTATTTGATACTTTCCAAATTTCTTCTTAGTGAACTTTTAAACTTAAAACATGATCTATATTCACAAACCTAGCCTTTCCACTACTAATTATTTTAAAACACAAGTTTACAATTCTACCTGGTAGCCACATCAGCCACTTGTGATAATTCTTCACACTAACATTTTATTCAACTTCAGACTTCTTTCTTTCACTCAGCTATTATGATTCTCAGTCTAAATGTGTTATTCCTCTACTACTAAAGGTGCTACATGTGGCTCCAGGAGTGAAACCAAAGTTTCTACAGTGTCTTCTAAGAAGCAATTCAGCTGGCATTTTGCTGGCAGCAGTGTCAGCTGTGTTATTTCAGGTAAACAAAGTTACTCGGTCTGTGATCTAATTAAAACAGTGGTTTTTCAAATTTGCATGGCAAAGAGTTCAATTAACACTGTGCACCTTATTGTTCCATTGGAAACTACACCCTTGCTGACCAGCTTCTCAAAGGTACCACAAAAGGTAGTTTCTTTTCTATTGCTTGATACAGACTACCAGTGAGTCACTGAGTTTTCTATGTTCTTGCATAAGCCTGACCACCAACAACAACTCAGCTTTTTGTCATACACACTGTCAAGTGTTCAACATGAAGCTCAATACAGCAATTGCAACTGGACTGTCCAACAATGACTATTGTCGCTCCCCACAACCTGAATCAACTATTAATTCTTTCCTATCCAGAAAATATTACCTTATTTGTAAATACAGCATTTCTGGTTGACCATCCATTTGCATTTTAGTCATACATCCTTCTCAATACATGGTTTTTACCAATTGTTCTATCACAATCTATCGTGACTGGCACTTCACCTATGTATGAAAAGAAAATATTCCTTCCTTATGGACTCTGCCTCTTAAGGAGAGAGTAGTCGAAACATCCCACCAGTTTTACAATGTTCTTCAATTACCTGCATTTAATGTTGTCCTCATACACAGAGAAGGTTAAACCCCAACTCTGCATTTGAGCTTCAGATAATATGGGTACATGTTACTTCAGATTTAGAATAGCCAGTGTATTATACACTGTTTCAGTCATGAAATTACAACTACAAATGAAATAAGTATGTCATCCATTCTCTCCATGTTTTGCAAAGTTTTGTTCATCACTCCTTGGAAGAGGCCTGGAGAGACATGCAATAGACTAATATATATTCAATTGTGCACTGATTATCCACCATAACATAAACTCCTTGTCGAAGCTAAATTGGAGATAATCAATTATCAGATCTAACTTAGATAAAATCTAACCCCTTGTCAACATTGTGAAGGGATTCTTCACATTTGGCAAAGTATCATCAACTGATTATATTCCCATTCCTATTAAACACCACATGCTCTTATAAACCCACCTGACTTTCACATGACCAATGAAGGAATAGTCCAATTATTTTGCTCCACCTTCAAATAATGTTCTCAGTCTCAAGTCTGCTCAGTTTTTGCTCAACCTTCCCTCTAAATGCGATTTGCAACAATATAGCCATGACTGAAGACTCCTCTGCACTCACATGTAAGCCTTGTACCTTTGAAATAGTTTGCTGATTTCACTTAATACCTGAGGATACTTGACCACAGTATCTTACATTGTGAATTAATTTAAATATGAACTTGTTCACTCCACTCTAATTTAAGTGCTGTAAATCAGTTTCTTCCTAACAGGCCTGGTATTTCATCTTAACAGCAAAGGTGGGCAAGTATGTACATTGTTCATTGTACATGTCCATAACTAACACATCCAATTGTGAGAACCTTCTCCCCATTATAACGATGTAACTCTGCTTACAATTGTTCTAGCTGTTGCTGACTTCTTATGCAATTAATGATAAGGTCTTGGGTAGTGTTGTAGAACAGAGGGACCTGGGGTGCAGGTCCATAATTATTTGAGGTTTGTGTCACATATAGACAGGTGGTTAAAAAAACATTTGACACATTTGCCTTCATTGCTCAGTCCTTGTGAACATAGGCATTGGGAAGTCATTTTGAGATGGTACAGGACATAAGTGAGGCCTCTTCTGAATCCAGTTCTGGTCACTCAGTTATAGGAAACATATTTTCAAGCTGGAGTGGGTTTGGAAAAAGATTTACCACGATTTTGCCAGGTATGAAAGGTTTGAGTTATAAAGAAAGGCTGGATAGGCTTGGAATATTTTTCACTGGTAGGAGGTTGAGAGGCAATGGGAAAGAAGTTTATAAAATAATGAGAGGTATAGATAGAGTTAATGGTAGTTGTCTTTTCTCTAGGATGGGGGATTTCAAGACTTGGAGCACATTTTTAAGATGGGGAGAGGGATTTTAAAAAGATATGAGAGGCTATTTTTTTTCGCATATGGAATGAATTTCCTGAGGAAGTGGTGGATGTGAGTACAATTACAACGTTTAACAAACATTTGGATAAATACATGAATAGGAAAGATTTGGAGGGATATACGCCAGGAGCAGGCAGGTGGGATTAGTTTAATTTGGGGTAATGTTCAACACAGATTGGTTGGATTGAATGGTCTCTTTCCGATCTGTATGACTCTATTACTCTATTAGCACAGAAATCATGCCAACTGAATCATCCAAGTTAATCTCCACATTTACTAACACTCAACCCAATGCTGCTTCAACCATAATATCCTGCAAATTTCCACTGGTCATCTTTGTGATTCTCATAGTATGGATGTCAAACAATCCTTCATCAATCTGCTATGGTTTGACAACTGTATGAGGCAATTCACATTTCCTTCTGACAATGTTCTCCCCCTTAATCTTTTGTGATATCACTTTGCAATACAACTTTCTTCGTGCAGCTGTAGCATTCTGCCTTCACAAATAAATAATGTTCCTAAACTATAACCCAGATGGTCTTCTCCTATTCTTTTATGGCTATCATCCACTGCCATCACTGGTACTGTTTGCTTACTCATCTGCAGTTATTAATATTTGCAGAAGAATAATGGTTGTTAACTTCATGTTCCTCCAAGCCCAAGAATACTGCCTTTTGATGAACTGTGTCCAAAGTTGCTTTTAGTAACATTATCTTTTTGCAAATGTTATGAAGTTGAAGGTATGTACTGTACCTTTAAGAGAGAGTGAAAGGTGATAAACACCTATGATGACACAGAGTGTGCTGGAACATTGAAAGATATAACATTTTTGGCTGTAACATTGATACTGAGCTGTTTTCACAGCAGTTTGAATTCAACCAATTAGTTTAAGGTATGCCCCAAGATACTAAAACAATCAAATTTGAATTTTACTGTTTTGAAAGCATTGAACCAATGAGATGATCTGATGTTCTGGAGTATAAAAAGCAGGCATTTTGGACAGTTATCCAGAGAAAGAGCACCATCTGCCATTGTCATACAGAATGCCCAGGGAGAGCTACAAACAGGGGAGAATTAACACCCAAAGATGACAACCGGGGTCTGGTTTTGAAAACTGATTTGTTGTAAAGTTAATAGGGGCTTTATTGAATCAGTATATTGTTATAGAGTGGGAAGTAGATAACAAGTCTTTCAGGGAAAGGAGGTTTAGAGTTGTAAATAGTTGTTGTTCAATACTCTCTTTTGGAGTTAAAGAATAAAATTGTTATTTTTTTCTTTAAATAGTGGAATTTGGGTAGTTTTCTGTCACTCATACTTTAATAGATTACGAGGCGAGGTGAGCTTTTCTGTGTGTTTGGTTTAATTTGCATAAGAGTTCACCACCGTGTTGTAACACAAATGCGTTCACATTTTATGCTGAAAACAAAACTGTCACAGAACACTCTTTCTTGAAATTCTCCAAAATTATAAGGAGTTGACAGCTTTATTCCCATTTACATCATTAAGTAATTGATTCCCCATCCCAAAACTTGCTGCAATTTCTAAAGGATTGGAATTGTAGAGTTGCTCAAAACGTCCTTCATTGTTGCATCCTATTACTTTACTACAGCAAATTCTCAATTGCATTGTATACTTCCAGAACTGCATCAAGTCAAAACCATCACATTTTCCCTTTTCCTTTTCTAACTAATTATTAGTCTAGATTATCAGAATATACTTGGAAAATAGTGCTAGCTGTTAAAAACATCTTCAGATGCCCTATGCACAAATCAAATGGTTTTGTTCATGTTACCCCAATCATCTAATAATCCCTTTAGGGACAGCAATTATGAAAGATCGGTCCATTCCATTTGTATAACGCAAATTTTAGACTGGATCGTAAGTATTTTTCTCAAGCAAAGGATATACTCACATCCCTTCATTGGTTAGCTGGAAACTCCTCCAAATTTCAAATTCTTCAGTTAGATGATCTGTGATCTCACTCACATCACCAAACTATCATAGCTGTGCTGACAACACAACTTGTGTGTACAAATGTATTTTGGATAAAAATGACTGCTAGTTTAATATAGATTCCAAAAAAAATACTGGATTTGAAACATGAACTTTTTTTGTATCCTCAGTGCACCCTGGCCCACTGACAATCTCTGGCATTTTCTGGTTTAACAATTGGTCATTCTGCAAATAACAGGGTCAAATTTCATTATTTCAGACAATGATCACTCAGTAATAAAGTGCTGTCATGAACACCCAATCTCAAAATATAATTTCAAAAGAACTGTTGAATACTTTCTTTCCCTGGATAGGAGAAGTCATAGAGATATTCCCCTTCAATTTTTTTTCTTCAACAACTGATACTCCTTTTTCAAATTAATTTAGTTTTTCAGTACCAAATAAGTTTGAGATCGGGGTGCAAAAAGGCAGGAAAGTGCAGTTAAGGCCAGAATCAGGTCTACCAAGATCCTACTGAATAGGACAGTAGGCTCAAGACATCAAATGGCCAACGAGGCTCTTATTTCTTATATTCTTACAAGGGGGCGAGAATTAGATGAACATAAAGGAACTTCAGGGGATAAGGGAACATTACAATGAGAAAGGTTGCATCATAGACAACTTTAAAACAAGTATGAACATTTTTCAAGTCAAAGCATAATTTGATCATAAATGAATATAGGACAGCAAGCACATTATTTCAAGTTAATAATGGCGAAATGTGAGAAGCCAACCAGGAACACATTGGAAAAGTAATGTCTTGTGTTAACCCTGTTTGATCAGGGAGGGTTTCAGCAGCAGCTCAGTAAACATGGGGCCAGGCAATTTTATAGCGGTAGATATAGGTATAATGATGATAAAGGCATGTAGTCAGAAGCTCATATGATCAAATATACCAAAGTTGGCATTAGTCTGCATTAGCATCAGTCAGTTGCCATCAATGAATGCTTTGTGGTTGCCCAGTTTTGAGTTGCTATATTTATTCAGTACCTGTCTCATGTAGCATATAGCACTATGGAGAGTATCCTCAACATGATTAGATCACATCGTCTCACAACTGGACCTTTTAGGACTTAGCCATTTCAATCAGTAATGATGCAAGCAAGCCATGTTGATAGAGATTGAAGTTGCTCGTCCTTGGTATGTTCTGTATCCTTAACACCCTCAGAGTTTCCTCTAAGTAATCTTTAAAAAAGGAGAAGCAATTAATTTTCTGCCAAGAAAGGGCAATATGTGCTAAACAGCAAGAGGCTTAGTTGGCAGATTTGAGCCGATGCCACGTGACCTCATGCAATCTGGAGCAAATTTTGAGAATTCCCTGGATGACATTCTCCTGACTGCATATTACTGTTTTTTTAGATTAGATTAGATTCCTTACAGTACGGAAACAGGCCCTTCGGCCCAACAAGTCCACAGTGACCCTCCAAAGAGTAACCCACTCAGACCCATTCCCCGACCCTATATTTATCCCTGACTAATGCACCTAACATTATGGGGCAATTTAGCATGGCCAATTCACCTGATCTGGTGGGTCCAATCTGCTGATGGGGAAGTACATACCCAGCGATAGCGATAGTAGTGTCTGGGGCATTGTCTGTCGGATATGATCCCAGAGAGTCAGTCATTATGAAATTGGAACTATTAGCAAGAACCAAAGACAATGGCCTTAGACTTTCTAATACTTAATTGGAGAAAATTTCCACTCATCTATGGAGGTCAAATAAGCAATATGATAACCTGGCAATAATGAATGATTTGAGAGGCCACAGATAGCTAACAGCCGGGTGTTGTCAGTGTGATTGTCAAAACTAATGCAGTGCTTTTGTATGATGTTACTGAGGGGTAGAACAATATTGAAATGAGGGAATACACGCAAATTTGAATACACGCAGCAGATTCCACTCTTATATATTTGTTTTTATTTTCCTAAAATCAACTTTGGCCCATGCTGCTGTATTAAGATTTTGTATGATAGCAGTAAGGTATGGTGAAATCTGGAGGAAACATGGGAGTAGAACTAGAAATTCAAGCAATGTGGAGGAGAAAAAACACAAAGATAATGTTTTTAGAAAATGAATCTTAGATTTTCCCTCTGTAAGAAACTCTCATTCTCTGTCACAGCATCATTTCATTAACATCATTCTCCAGGAGTCTCAGGAACTCATGCTCTCAAGATCTCTGATTTAATAAATTAGCTTGACCATTGAACAATCAGAGTTTGCATTTCTACCACCTCAGTTTTATAGCTTAGCATTAATTTTCTAACATTTTGAACCTAAAGTACATGGAAATCAATTTGACCAAGTAATATTAGACTAATGTTTGAGTACTGAGCTCAGCAATTTGTTGAATAATTTCTGAGGATGCAAGGAAAGAGGTTTGTTCTAATCTTTCATTTAATAAAAGTGGTCTGAGACGCAAGCAAGAGATAATAAAACCTGAGAGTTGAAGTCCGCAGGCATTAGTTAGGTAGGTCGGCAGTTAAGTGTTTGATTGGTGAATTTCAAGTCTTTCTTTTCCCTTGAAACTTAGGCTAGTCATTTGTCATAGAAGTAAGGTATAATTACTACCATGTTAAAATTATTGCTGAACTAGTGTTACAATTTCAGTAGAGATCAGTAACCTCGAAGGAGAAAATTAAACTTCTCGTTACTAGATGAACAGATTTTGTCACAAAATTTCATATTTTAAACAAAGACCTTTTACTTTACAAAGTACTAATAACATAACATGATATTTACAAAAAACTCATATTTTGAACTCTACAATCTGAACTAAACACTTCCCAATCTAGTTTTAGTTTGATTCAAATGTTTCCCTGTACTTTTATAGCAGGGCTCCCCAAAATGGGGGGGAGGGGAATTGGGATCATGAGTTTCGAATACCAAACTCTGACTGATTTATAACAAGTATATCCTAAATTAACATCCACTTACACAGATACCATTCACTCTCATTGGATTCCCTCCCCACCCACCTCTCAATCTCACTTAAGGGCGAGACAACTTTTGTCCTCAAAATGGGATCACAATTGGAAAATGTTTTGAAAGCAGTGCTTCACAAGATTATGACAGCCCAATCTCTTCTCCTGGGGAAAAAACCAAGATGTGCCACCCCTCTTAAGAATTCACTTTAATATTCCTGTGTTCTAGCAGTTCTCTCAGTTGTGAGTTTTCATAAGCATTCAACTAAATGAACCCTCAAGTACTCTTTCCATACCTCATAACTGTAGACTCCTGAGGTCAAGGACCAGTCATTTCAAATCAAAAAGGTACCATAATACCTGCTAGCTCATTGCTATTAAACTACAGCTGCTCTACAGCTTCTGGCAGATTCAAGACTGAGGCATGACTTGATAGAGGTTTATAAAATTTTACGGGGCATAGATAAGTGAATAGCAAAAGTCTTTTCCCGAGGGCAGAGAAGTCTAAAACTAGATGACATAGGTTTAAGATGAGGGCAAAAATTTAAAGGGGATGAGGGGCAACTTTTTCCACACAGAGATTAGTGCATATATGGAATGAGCTGCCAAAGAAAATGGTAGAGGTGAGTACGATTACAATATTTAAGAGACACTTGGACAGGTACATGGATAAGAAAGATTTAGAGGGATAGGGGAAAAATGCAGGCTAATGGGACAAGTTCAGTTTATGAAAATGTGTCTGCATGGATGATTTGGACCAAAGGGTCTATGTTTATGCTGCAAGAGTCTGTGACTCCAAACAGCTCTAGACCTAGATTTCAACTGCCCCCTTCAGTGAGAAATCATTTAGATAATATCCAAAACTGTAAAAGGTGTCCCTACTATCTATCTCCTGGCAATATGGCACAACTGCATTGTCCCACATAGAAAAATAAACTAATTGCCAACAATTCCCAAACCTCCCCTTTGTCTAAGAATACCATTTGAATAATGCAAATCCCTTCAGACAGCTGTGGACATCCTGTATCCTCCAAGAAGCTCAGAAAGGTAATTATAATTTTGTTTCCAATACTTCCCATTATAACCTTATAAAATAAACATTGCAAATCAAACAAAGCAGCAGGTCAAGCAGCATCCAAGGAACAGGAGAATCGACGTTTCAGTCATAAGCCTGAAGAAGGGCTTATGCCCGAAACGTCGATTCTCCTGTTCCTTGGATGCTGCCTGACCTGCTGCGCTTTTCCAGCAACACATTTTCAGCTCTGATCTCCAGCATCTGCAGCCCTCACTTTCTCCTCAAATTAAACAATGGCCAATCACCTTAACTCTGGTTAATAGGTTCTCAAACTAGCTGTTCTCAATTAGCTAAAACTTAAACATCTCAATTCCCAAACTAGAATTTACATTCCTGAACCATATGAATGATAAAATTGGATGCCCTTAACGTTGTTTGATAAAGTATGAAAATTGTTTCTCAGTCAACACTCTTATTCAGAAGACCAATGAGGTCATGCTACGGGGAAATTGGCAGTGGGTGAGACTATCACCTGCAGAGAGCAGAAACAGCAAATACAATACTAACCAGTGAGAATGACAGTGGCTTCCATGTGAATAAACATTGTTGAAGATAATTAACTTACTTCCATTAACTAACACGGGAAAGCAGGTACAACACATGATACCAGTTACTTGGCATACAGATGAAATAATTTGAAAGTGAGCAATTGCATATAAGGAAGGAAGTTTATGGTCACAGTGAAGGATTGCATTGGTCAATGAAAAACAAAGACCTCAGATACATGAAAAAAGAGAGGAGATGGAAATTTTGTTTTCTTCACTTGTGGGACGTGTTTATCGCTGGCCAGCATTTTTATTGCCCATCTCTAATTGCCCTTAAGGAAGTGTGGTGAGTTGCCTTCTTAATTGCTGCAGCCCACATGCTGTAAGGTTGACCCACAATGCCCATGGGGAGGGAATTCTTAGATTTAGACCCAGCAACAATGAAGGAACAGTGATATACATTGAAGACAAGATGGTAAGTGGCTTGGAGGGGAACTTGCAGGTGGTAGTGTTCCCATGTATCTGCTGCTCTTGTCCCTCTGGTTGAAGTGGTCATAGGTGTGGAAGGTGCTATTTGAAGATCTTTGGTTAATTTTTGCAGTGCATCTTGTAGATAGTACACATTGCTACGACTCAGCATCAGTGATAGAGAGAGTAAATGCTTGGGGATATGGTGCCAATCAAACAGGCTGGTTTGTCCGAGATGGCATCAAGCTTGAGTGCTGCACCCATCCTGGCAGGCAGGGAGTACTCCATCACTCTTCTGACTTGTGCCTTGTCCATGGTAGATAGGTCTTGTGCAGGCAGGAGGTGAATTACTTAATGCAGTATCTGAAGTCTCTGACCTGGGCTTGTAGCCATTGTGTTTATGTGAAGTTGAATTTCTGGTCAATGGTAATTCCAAAGATGTTGAAGTTCAAGTCAGTAAATCCCCAAAAATAATATCCAAGCCTATTTTACCTGAAATAAGACAGGCTGAATAGCTTAAAACAAGGAAAGATTGACATTCAGATTTCTTACCATTATTGGAACGATTTCATTCTCAGGAAGTCATCACTGTTTTTTCATCTCCAAATTATATAAAAGCACATCAATATTATCAGTCTTGAAATTTTAAATCCTATATACCTCCAAACTAAAGTAACAGGATAAAATATTGTTGTGGAAGACGGATAAAATTTGTATAAGATAAAAGTAATGCATTTATAATATTGACATGATCACGAATGCAATACTTTGAATGCAGCTCAAAGTCACAAAATTTGTATGTTTTTGCAAATAGGTCATTAATTTGTGCCAGATGTCCAGAGATTTCAAAATCATTAATTTATAAATAATTCTGCATATTTAGTGGGGCAATGTGTCTGTATTTGACAAGAGAAACTCTTGTATCACTGAGAATGGAGATTCCAGAAGATGTAATATGATGACACATGAAAATTTCATGAAAAATACTTTCCAAAGTATTCCACTGTGCAGGTGGCACAGTGGCTCAGTGGTTAGCACTGCAACCTCACAGCACTGGGACCTGGGTTCAATTCCAGCCTTGGGCAACTGTCTGCGTGGAATTTGCACATTCTCCCCATGTCTGCTTGGGTTTCCTCCGGGTGCTCCGGTTTCCTCCCATAATCCAAAGACATGCACATTAGGTGAATTGGCCATGCCAAATTGCCTGTAGTGTTCAGGGATGTATAGGTTAGGTGTATTAGTCAGGGGTAAATGTAGGGTAGGGAGATTGGGTCTGGGTGGGTTACTCTTCAGAGGGTGGGTGTGGACTCGTCGGGCTGAAAGGCCTGTTTCCACACTGTTCTACGATTCAAAATAGAGAATATATGATCACAGGCATATTTATACTACAACTGTGTCAATACAAAACAGGATCCCTTAACTTATACTTTCTAAGTATTTAAAATTTGACTGAATTTTTCAAATAAATAACACTGAAAAGTAGTTTTCTTTTATACAGCATCTTGCTGTGGAAAATAGTCAAATCATTCTGACAAAAATATCAAATTTACAAGACAGAGGTTTTCATTAATAAATGTCAAGACATAAAGTAGTCAAAGATTCATCAGGTTCGATACACTTTCCAAATTTGCACACAAAAGAACATGAAACTGTACATTAGATTCAATAGAAAGAAAGATCATCAGTTGAATTTCAAACACAGACAAAACTAACAAATATTCTCAGGAACCTTTTAATATTGTAAGTCCACCTATGGATAATGGTCTTCTGCAAGTCTTGTAGTTGCCTATCTTTGGCTGTTGTCAATAGGAACTGTTTAAACTGGCTGTGGCTGAAGTGTAACATGATCTACCTTAAGCACATCTTTAAATGCATAGTTAAGAGCATCAATGAGAAGGTCAGGATGAATATCTAGGCCTTCATGTGAATTGGATAATCTAATCTCGTTTAACATGACTTGTACGTGATTTCAAAGTCATTTCCTTGCACCTTGACAAGCTAAGTACTGCAAATGTGGTTGTATAGTCAGTAATTTATATCAAATCATTTCTCATAGCTTAAGATCTATTTGAATGGTGAATTCCTTCCTGAATAAATAGGTGTGAAGAAATGCAATATGCTAAATGCTAGGAGCAATATCTTTGCTCAATATTGGGACTGTTTTCTTGTGCAGATGACAGGACATTTGAATTCAAAGCAGTAGATTTTTGTTTTGCAAAAGACACACACCTAGACCTTTTTATGAGTTGAGGGGCAGATTTTTGGGACTAAATAGTCTATTCCTGTTCTATGATTTTATGAACACAACATGAAAAGGTTGACTTCTTTTCAGCAATTAGCTTTTCCTAGTATTGATGAAGGGTTGCGTCGCCATGAAAATACAAACTTTCTATTCTCTACTGAAAGTCTCTAGAATTTTCAATTTTATTTCTGATTCTCAACATCCATAGTTTGTTGCTCATCATCTATTTGCTAGCTGCTTTAGCACACCAGTTCTCTTCTACAATTCCAAATTGTGACTGTGGTTCACATTTCACAAAATCTCTCTGCGGTTTTAATTTTTAAAACATTCCAGTAAAAAGTATAACTTAATTCCCTGTTCAATCAGTGTGCTCAGATAATATCATTGTTACAAGAAGACAGCCAAACCAATCAGCCTTTCTACCTTTGTATTCACACCAGAGTAAAATTAAAATCTGTAAAGATCCTCAGTAGTTACTCCAATGGTAACCATACTTTTGAATAATTGATTCCAGACACTGGTTTTGCATCTTAAACAGGAGACTAAAGAATTTATTAAATATACAAAAACAAACATTTTGGTTTGAAAGCATAGATATTAATTAGATTTGTTATTTAATTTTTCTCTGCTAGTTTCTAGCCCCCAATAACAAAAAGACAGACAAACCAATTTGGTTCAAAGATAAATAAAAGAAAATAAGAAAACTGGCCAAATTACTTAAATAATTTTCACGATGCATTGTTTCACACCTGGTGATATCTATCAGGATCATCTTTTCAGTTCACTCAGGCAAATCTCTAACTCAGTTTTCTATTCTCTGGGCTTCCAAAAGCTGGCAAGGGAGGTCAGGCATGGATATCTCAAAATCTTCATGCTGTGTTATCAGCAGCCAGAACTTCAGTTTCTCCCCACAGTTCAAAAACAATTTCAATCTGGTCCCTGCCTGATAGACTGACAATCCTTTCCTGAGGCCTCATTCACCATCTCCATCTGCTTGAATATACAGTCTCTCCCAGACTTGCTCCCAGGTGCTGACCTCATTCATAACCAACTTCTGCAATACGTTTAAACACAATGCCCTTTATGGGGTTGTTGTGCCAGGTAGGAACCTTTTAATCAAGAATCGGTTTGCAATCAATCTCTAGGGCTGGAATTACAAACAAACAAAAGCTTGTTTGGACTGTTCTTTTCCTTTTACCACAACTTGCTTTCCAAAGTCTAAAGATTATCTTCAGATCACAATTCCAAGTACACAGTCATAGAGATGTACAGCATGGAAACAGACCTTTCGGTCCAACTCATCCATGCCGACCAGATATCCCAACCCAATCTAGTCCCACCTGCCAGCACTCAGCCCATATCCCTCCAAACCCTTCCTGTTCATATATTTATCCAGATGCCTTTTAAATGTTGCAATTGTACAAGCCTCCACCACTTTCTCTAGCAGCCCATTCTATTCATGCACCATCCTCTGTGTGAAAAGGTTGCTCCTTAGGTCTCTTTTATATCTTTCCCCTCTCACCCTAAACCTATACCCTCTAGTTCTGTACTCTCCCACCCCAGGGAAAAGAGCTTATCTATTTACCCTATCCATGTCTCTCATGATTTTATAAACCTCTATAAGATCACCCCTCAGCCTCTGACACTCCAGGGAAAACAGCCCCAGCCATTTCAATCTCTCCCTATAGCTCAACTCCTCCAACCATGGCACCATCCTTGTAGATCTTTTCTGAACCCTTTCAAGCTCCACAACATCCTTGCACAGCTCCAAACTGAAATTGATTAAAGAATAAAAATTTAAAAATTTAAAAATCATCAAAGGTTCTAATGCCATTCTTTTTAAATAGACTGAAAAGCTATACATACCTAACAAAATAACCAAAAAAAAAACAGGATTTGTTCAAATGCTCTCAAGGAGTTTAAAAATAGCTCAATATCTGCAGTGACAAACTGCGCTGCTGAAATAGTCATTTCAGTATCAGTTATACATTCTGTTCATCTTCGAAGCCTGAGATATCCATGTTATTTAATATGAACACTCTAGATGCTTTATTAATATACTTTACGTTTTGGTAATCTATCAGGTGATATATCCCACGATCACTCGGCATAATTCAATCTATGGAGAAAAATAAACAAATAACACATGAAATAAAACCCATGTTTATCTGTTACATGAATACTGGAAAGAATGCAAGAACTGAGGGAGGGAAGGCAGAGAGAAAAATGTGATCATAATTAACTGCTTATTTGTCACTTGCTAGGAATAGAACTAGGAAACTAGTTTCAAGAATATGGGGGGAAGCATCCATAAAACAGATGAAGATGATGGTTTTATGAAATGCATGATTTTATGAAGGGTAAATTACATTTGACTAATTTGTGAGAGTTCTTTGAAAATGTAACAAGCAGTTTGGATAATAGGGATTCTGTATATGTATTATATCTGGACTTCCAAAAGGCATTGGATAAGGTGTCATTCAAAAGTTTAATATACAATGTAATATCTGTTCTGAAAATGTGGGTAAACTATACATTTTAAGAGAGTTAAAAGTTAGCAGTGACAGCACCAAGTGTTCTTAATAAGACACAATGTAACATGTGCTACAGCTACTGGAGTAGCTGGTTGCCTGAAAATGACAAAAACAGATTTGAATTAGGCCAATCAGTTTAGACGATTCCCTGGAAAAAATGCTAATTTCCAATCAAGTTTGAATTGAGTATATTGACAATCTTAAAAGCCAATGACACAATTCGATGCTCTGGGGTACAAGACCAAAGAAAAATTGAATAGTTGGGAGGAGAACTGCCAAGCCCCAGCAGGTAAAACACTGCCTGAAAAATAGCTCTCTTAAAAGTACCTTTTTTGATCAGTAACCTGTGAAGCAGAATCCCTAAGAAGAAGAAAAGAAGACACAGGAAGATCCATATTGAAGAACCGAAAGCTGCCTGGTTTTGAGATAAGGAGTGTTGTTTTGTAAATCTTAATTGGGAGTTTTATTGGACTAGTATTATAGAAAGGAAGGTAAAGGATAGGTTAGAGTAAAGACTTGTACATAGTTGTTAGTTAATTATTCTCTGCTATACTTTAAGAAATAAAGTTGTTAATGTTTACTTTAAATAGTTCTTGGCCACTCCAATTTTTACAGATTATTGTGTGGGATAATCTGTCTTGCTGGTTTTAAATTAAACAGCAGAGTTTACCCCATGTCCTAGCAGTTTGGGGGTTTGGGTCCATGATTTGAACTGGTTTAGACAGATTTGAACAGATTTAGGGGTAAAAAAAAAATCCCAGCTGATATAAACACTTGCAGGTTTGTGTCCTAGATCTTTAAGTAAAACATTGGTGAGACAATTTGTTTAACTTTGGTGACTTGTGGTTGTGGCTCTTAAAATTGCTAAAGAGGTTCTGGGATTTGAAGATGATTGTCAAATTTGCCAAGAAAGTTTTGAAGGAAAGAAAAAGGCCATACTTTTAGAATTAGCAAATAAGTTAGATTTGGGTTTAACCAAGGACAAAAGTAAAGCTGAAATTGTAAAGGGGTTGCTCGAACACTTAGGTGTGTCAGAGAAACAGATAAGCACAGTAGAGGTAGAAAAACTTCAAATACAATTGAGGAAAGTGGAGTTAAAAGATAAACAAAGAGAGAGAGAGGGTTAGAGAAAGGGAAAGAGAGAAAGAAGAGAGAGGGGGGGAGAAAGAGAGAGAGAAGGTTTTTAGCTGAGCAAAGAGAGAAAGAAGAAAGGGAGAGATAAAAAGAGAGAATTTGAACTCGAGAAGTTGCGACTTAGTTAACAAACACAAGTTGACAGGATGGAGATTAATAGAGATGGTAGTGATATATATAAATATGTAAAAGCTCTGCCACATTTTGATGAGAAAGACGTTGAAGCCTTCTTTATTTCATTTGAAAAATTAGCTAGGCAGATGGAGTGGTCCTAGGATTTATGGGTAATGCTAGTTCAGACTAAACTGGTAGGCAGAGCTAATGAGGTGTTTGTCACACTGTCAGATGAGGGGTCAAGAGATTATGAAGAGGTTAAACAGACTATTTTAAGTGCTTATGAATTGGTACCAGAAGCATATAGACAGCAGTTCAGAAACACAAAGAAAGAACCAGGTCAGACTTATGTTGAGTTTGAAATAATTAAATAGTCATTTGATCAATGAGTGCATGCTTTGAAAAGGAATGGGACATTTCAGGTTCTAAGAGAAATTATTTTGCTGGAGGAGTTTAAAAACTCACTTCCAGACATGGTAAGAATTCACGTAGAGGAACAGAAAGTTCAGAAACTGAGAAGGGCAGCAGAATTAGCAGATGAGTATATGTTGATGCAAAAGACAAGCTTTCGGTCAGAATTTCATCCTGGAGGGATAGAAGTTGGGAGAAAGGGAGATCCTACACTACGAAACCAAGAGAGCACTGTTAAGATTTTACCACAGGTTAAAGAAGCCCAAGAGGTTGGACAGAAGGTGAAAGGCCTCACGTAGTTTCACTGTAATGGAGTGGGACACAGAAAATTACAGTGTCGGTGGTTTCAGAAGGGTACTGGGAAGAGGTATTGTCGCTGCCAGAAGACACAGTCCTGGTCATTAAAGAAAGGTGCTGTGGGAAAAGATGTGGTAAAAGAAGCTAAGCCAATGGCATTAGTGAAGGTAGTAAAGGAGACCCCAAGAAGAGAAGAGGAGCTGAAGGAGAATACACAGCCGAGGCAGGGGCTGGGTAAATATTCGGGCATGGAGTGAGGTCCTTTGAAATTAAAGAAAAATTGACAGGACCAAAGTCGGAGATCTCACACTTCGAGTATAGATTGGAGGTGAGGGAGAAATTAAACTGAGTAGGTGAGTTAGCTATACAGCACCTAAAGAGAGCACAGTAGGGAATAAAGCAGGTGGCAGATAAAAGCTCTGACACTTGGATGTTTTCCCGAGGGGATAATGTATTAGTAGTGTTACCAGTGAGAGGAGATCCCTTCAAGGCCAGGTTTAGTGGATCCTATCAAATTCAGAAAAAGTTCAGTCAGGTAAACTATTTTAATAAAGATGCCAGATAGAAAATAAAAGTATTGGGTATGTCTTGTGGACATGTTGAAACCGTATAATACTAGAGAGAAAGAATTAGAGAAACAAGTATTAGTTACTGTCCCACAGAGTGAGGAATCAAATCCAGATGATGTGGATTTTGAGGTGCCTCAAAATAGATTAAAAAATGAAGAGGTACTCGAGGAGTGGGATAGGTTAGTAAGCTATTTGTCTCAGGAGCATAGAATGCAGTTGAAAGATTTGTTTCTGCATTACAAGGACATATGTAAGAATCAGATGGGGGAGGACTAATGCTATGTACACAAAGTAGGCGTAGGAAATACTGTTCCAATAAAACAACACCCCTATTGGCTTAATCCTTTCAAAGCCAGACAGGTCCAGATGGCGATGGAGGCTATGCTTGATGAGGACATCATCGAATCAAGCCAGAGCGAGTGGAGTTCGCAGATCGTCTTAGCTCCCAAACCGGACGGGACTCAACAATTCTGCATGGATAATCGGAAGGTCGACGCTGTTACAAAATTGGATTCATATCCAGTTCCTAGATTGGAGAACTGTATTGAGAAAGTCAGACAAGCCAGTTACATCAACAAGTTGGACTTAATGCATGGCTACTGGCAGGTACACATATCAGAGTTGGCAAAAGAAATTTCTGCGTTTGTAACCCCAAATGGGCTATATCAGTTTAAAGTTATGCCCTTTGGAATGAAGAGTGTGCCTTCCACAAGACTGATGAACAGAGTTGTGGCTGGGTTAACAAACTGTGCAGTCGATTTGGACAATGTATTGATCTTTAGTAAGTCCTGGAAAGATCATATGGTACAGTTGACAGAGCTCTTTGAATGACTACGAGAAACAAAACTGGTGATAAACTTAAATAAAGCGGAATTCACGAAAGCAGAGGTGACGTTCCGTGGGGCATCACATCAGTCATGGAAAGTTGACCCCACGGAACGCAAAGATGAAGGCCATCGAGGAATTTCCACGACCAACCTCGAAGAAAGAGGTGCTTCAAATCTCAGCAGATTCTATCGGAAGTTTGTTCCAAACCTCAGCAGTGTAGTGGCACCATTAACCGATTTTCTGAAGAAGAACACAAAGTTTTGATGGACAGAACCATGCTAGGAGGTATTTGAGCATTTGAAATCAATATTAACCATCAAACCAGTTTTAGCTACACCAAACTTTTCAAAATCTTTTAAAGTTGTCATTGATGCTAGTGACATTGGAGTTGGAGCTGTATTCCTACAGGAAGATGAGGATGGGATTGAACTGCCAGTTGGTTACTTTTCAAAGAAGATCAGCATCTACCAGAAGAAATGCTCCACAATCGAAAAGGAACTATTGTGTTTGGTACTGGCCTTGCAACATTTTAATGTTTATGTCACGAACAATGTGTCGGAGACAGTTTTGTACACTGACCATAATCTGCTTACATTCTTAGAACATTTTAAAGATAAGAATATGAGACTATTTTGTTGCAGTCTTATGTTACAGACATTTAATTTAAAAATCATACATTTTGCGGGTCAGAAGAATGTAATCGCAGATGCATTATCACAGATTTAAGTGCTGCTGGTTTTAAATTAAGAAGAGGGTTTACCCTGTGTAGTAACATATCACTGAGGATTTTGGGTAATTTATTACCTTGGATTGAGGATTGACGAACAAATGGAAAGCAGAGAGTCAGGATAAATGGGTTTTTTTCTGGTTAGCAGGATGTAACTAGGAGGATAGATTAGTTTAGATTCCCTACAGTGTGGAAACAGGCCCTTTGGCCCAATCAGTCCACACTGACCCTCTGAACAATAACCCACCCAGACCCATTTCCCTCTGACTAATGCACCTACCACTATGGGCAATTTACCATGGCCAATTCACCTGACCTGCACATCTTTGGATTGTGGGAGGAAACCAGAGCACCCAGAGGAAACCCCCGCAGACACAGGGAGAATGTGCAAACGCACAGACAGTTGCCCAAGGCTGGAATCGAACCTGGGACCCTGGTGCTGTGAGGCAGCAATGCTAACCACTGAGCCACCATGCCACCCTAAACAAGCACAAGTTTCAGCCCTCAGGCTCCAATTGTTTACAATCTATACAGGAATAGAGCGTACTTCAGCCAAATTTGCAGGTGACAGTAAAATAGGTGGGAAAGTAAGCAGCAATGAAGAATTTAAAAATCTATAAATACATATGGATAGGCTAGGTGAGTGGGCCAAACTTTGGCCAGTGAAGTTTAACTTGCATAAGCGTGAGGTTGTCCATTTTTGTCAAAGGATTAGAAAAGCAGTTTATTAGCTAAATGGAGAGAAACTTCCGAGTGCTTCGGTGCAAAGGGATCTGGATATCCTTGCGCATTAATCATAGGAAACCAGTATGTAGGTATAGCAGATAATAAGGAAACAAATGTAATTTTGGTATTTATTGTTAAAAGAATGCAGTATAGAAGTACAGAGGTATTGTTGCAATTGTAAAAAGCATTAGAAACACCACACCTGAAGTAATGCATACAATTTGGTTCCCTTGAGGAGAGATATGGTTGCATTAGAGGCAGTTCAGAGGACGTTCACTAGCTTGACTCCAGAGATGAGGCATTTGTGTTATGAATATAGATTGAGCATTTTAGGCCTAGACTCTCTTGATTTTAGAATAATCAGAGGCGATCTAATTGAGGTGTATAAGATGCTAAAGGTGAATGACAAAGTAGCCATGGAAAGGACATTTTCTCATCTAGAATCCGAGGTCATAGTTTTAGGATAAGAGGTGGCAGACTTAAGACAGAGATGAGAAAAACTAACTTCTGTCAAAAGGTCAGGAATCTGTGAATTCACTACCCCAGAATGTGCTGAATGCTGAGGCATTGAGTAAAATTAATGAGGAGATAGACAGATTCTTAATTAGTAACAGTTGAAGGGTGATAGACAACAGGCAGGAAAGTGGAGTTGAGGCTAGGTGAGATGAACAACTTTCTTTTAATTCATTCACGAGATGAAGGAAGCCAGCATTTATTGCCCAACCTTAATTGCTTACAGAGCAGATAAGAGGTAACCATAATTGGTGAGGGTCTGGAGTTACATGTAGGCCAGACCAAGCAAGAATGGCAGTTTCCCTCCTTAAAGGACATTAGCGAACCAGATGGATTTTATGAACAATTGGAAACGGTTTCATGGTCATCATTGGACTTTTATCTCTGGAATTTTATTGAATTCAAATTCCACCATCTGCCATGGCAGTATTCAAACCCGGGTTCCCAGAACATTACCTGAGTCTTTGGATTAAAAGTCTAGTGATAGGCAATCACCACCCCTGCTGGTGGAGCAGGCTCAAGAACTGAATTGACTGCTCCTGCTTGTAGTTATTACATAGTTCTTAAATAATGTATACATACTTCTGAAGTATCATTTGAATGAAGAATAAACATTTACGGTATATGGTGAATTGTTTACATTATATATTATACTCTGACAATCCGAGGATAATGTTCTACACAACAATAAGGGATCTGATTTTATTGAGACACATACTAATGAGTAAAATTTGTTTTATTTATAAAAATACCAATTCTAGCAACAACTTATATTTCTGTAACAGCTTTCTCATAGCGAACATAAAACAGTGTAAACATGGGAGAAAAAGTGCAAGAACAACTGACCACAGCACTGTGGTGCAGGGAGCCAATCAAATGGGGG
Organism: Chiloscyllium plagiosum; assembly: GCF_004010195.1. Taxonomy (NCBI): domain Eukaryota; kingdom Metazoa; phylum Chordata; class Chondrichthyes; order Orectolobiformes; family Hemiscylliidae; genus Chiloscyllium; species Chiloscyllium plagiosum. Next base: position 32,368,505 of record NC_057726.1, read on the forward strand.
GCGAGAAGAGAAATATTGTTGTAATCATATAGTTAGGGGCACAGACACTGTTCACTGTGACCAGAATCGAGAGTCCTGAAGGTTGTGTTGCCTGCCTGGTGCTCGAGTTCAGGATATCTCATCTGGGATGCAGAGGAATTGGAGTGGGAAGGTGAAGATCCAGTGGTCGTACTAAGTTCTGCTAAGAGAGTTATAAACAGCTGGGAGCTAAATTATAAAGCAGAACCAAAAAGGTAATAATCTCTAGATTACTACTTGAGCCACGAGCTAATTGGCACAGGGTCAATAAAATTAAGCAGGTAAATGCGAGGCTGGAAGATCAGTCTGGGAGAAATGGGTTTGAATTCATGAGACTTGGGCACCGTACTGGGAAAGTAGGGACCTGTTCCGATGGGACGGTCTTCATCTGAACCGTGCTGGGACCAGAGTCCTAGCGAATCACGTAACTAGTGCCGTAGACAGGACTGTAAACTAAAAGGGGGGAGGGGGTGGAGTTCAGTTGTAGGGGAAATTAGAAAATCTGAATTAAAAGAGGAGGTAAGAGTGCAGAACTCAAGACAGATAATTAAAATCTCCAGCACAGACACAAGTAGGACAGAGTATCTGGGAAAGATTAGCAATAAAACTTCAAGTACACTGGACAAATGAATGACAATGAGAAGAGGGATAGTTAATACAGGTCTGAAGGTGTTATATCTGAATGCATGCTGTAAGGAATAAAGCAAATGAGGTTGTGGCGCAGATCAAAATTGGCAGGTTTGATGTGGGTATCATGGAGACGTGGTTGCAAGGGGATCAGGATATTCAAGGATATATATCCTACCAAAAGGATAGGCAGATGGGATTGTCCTATTAGTAAGAAATGAAATTAAATCACTAGTAAGAAATGAAGTAGGATAAGGTGGTGTAGAATTTGTGTGGGTAGAATTGAGGAACCGCAAAGGTAAAAACAAGTCTTGGGTTTCCAAACAGGAGTCATGAGCTAGGGAACAAGATACACCAGGAGATAGAAAAGATGTGTAGGAAAGGCAAAATTAGAGTGATCATGGAGGATTTCAGTATGCAGGTGGACTGGAAAAATCAGGTTGGTAGTGAGTTCTCTAGAAAAAGAATATGTTGAATGTTTCCGAACTGGCTTTTTGGAGCAGCTTGTGATGGAGCCCACTTGGGAACAGGCAATACTGGATTTAGTGTTGTGCAATGAGGCAGATTTGATAAGGGATCTGAAGGTGAAGGAACCCTTGGAAGCAGTGATCATAACATGATCAAATTTACTCCGCATTTTGACAGAGAGAAGATAGAATCAGAGAAAACAGTATTTCAGGTCATTGAGTATATTTACGATGGAGATAGATAGGTTCTTGATTGTAAAGGAGGATCAAGAGTTACGCAGAGAAAGCAGGAGAATGGGATTGAGGAACTTATCAGCCATGACTGAATGGTGGAGCAGACTTGATGGGCTGAATGGCCTAATTTATGCTCCTATACCTTCATGCATGAAAGTGCACAAGTGTGAGAGAGAGCATGAAAATACGAGCATAATGGTGCATGAGACCACAAGCATTGGAGAGAGTGCATGAATTTGTGAGTGAATGTGTGAGAGTGAGAGCGATAATATATGAGAAAGGTTGAGAGAGAAAAAGAGAGCAAGGGTGATTCAGTGAGGGAGAGGTAAAAGAGACTGCAAGCATGGTTGTGTTTGAGAGCACAACCATGACAGACAGTATATGAGAGTCAGTTAATGGGAGAATGAGCAAGTTTGAGAGAATCAGCGAATCCCTACATTGTGGAAAGAGGCTGACTCCCTGCAGCTTGCAGAAGGTTTAACCCTTTGAGATTTGGTTTGGATGCACATTTGCTTGTCGGTGAGTGAATGTTTGCGTTTTGTGTCGGTGTTTTGTGGGGTTGGAGCCCATGGGTTTTGTGGGGTTGGAGCCACTGTAGTAATTGGGGTTGGACCCCCTGTTGATCAGTAGTTTGTGAAGGTTTAACGTTAGTAGGATAAGTATGGGTACGACCCTAGATAAGATGAAGGACAAATGTCCCCTAACAGAAATAATAAGTCTGTATGCTAACTATGAGAAACAATTAAGGGAAATATCACCTGCAGCTGCTCAACAGAATAAGGATTGGCCTCTAGGAGACACACATGATTTAAAACTACTCATTAAAATTGAACAAGGGATTTGGGAAAAAGAAAGCGAAGTGAGCAGAAAGAAGCCGAAAGGTAGTGAGGAAAAAATGGGAAATATCCATGCAATCATCATGGAGACAAAACTGTATTAAAAGGGGACTTAGTCTATTAACTGAGGAAGGATCTGAACTAAATTGGACAGAGCTAAAACACAAATGTGAAGCAGATGATTTAGAAGCAGAATTAGAATTGGCTAGGGAGAAAATAAAACAAAAGGAAAGTAAAGAATCACAGGCTAAGCTGAATTGTCAGGGGCCTCAAAGAAAAGGAAAACCGGTGAATAAACAACAGACTGCAGACACACAGGACGAAACTCATAACAAAGACTGGTCCTTATACCCCACCCTCCCTTCTCCCAAAGACCCATTACTAAAGAAACCTGATCCATCTGTGGATAACGGATGGGACTCAGATTCAAAGGAGGAAATATTTTACGCCTCCCATCCTATGAGCCGACCTCCTCCGGTTCCCCACTCAAAAACTCACCCACAGTACAGCCAAGGCGAACACGCTTCATAAAACAAAAAGTCGCCTGACCTCTCCTCCCTACTCTGAGGAAGAACATGCCAAGGCCCATGCCCTTCCCCCAACTGTTCAGCTAAATAAGGGTTCAGCTTACCATGAACCTGTAGCCCAGTGCACTAGGAGTCAATTAAAATTAAAACATGGAAGGAACACTGAAGAGACTCCTTTGATTTCCATTGCATTTATAGTAAGAAATCCCAAAGACATTAATGAATTGCAATGAAAGTTTCGGGACCTTAACATCAGTCCTTGCACTCACCCTGATGTGGGAGGGCCAAAGAGAGATTTTCTGAATAGAAGAGTTCCTAACCCACAGGCCCTGAATTCAGGACAAGCCCAATTTCTGGATCTTTATCAACCATGGAAACCTCATGAACTCTCAAGCATTATCAATAGGGCTCTAGATTATGGAAAGAACCCTGAGGGAGTTGTTAATTACATTAATAAGACTAGGAACATTTATAATGCTGCCTCCTAAGACCTACTTCACCTCATAGAATGCACCCTAAAAAGTGGGCTGAGTTCTTAGAAATTTTACAATGTAATAATCATACTCAGCTTATAGTCCAGCCAAACCCAACAGATCAGATTGAATTATACCTGTCTCCAGTGTGTCGTGCAGTTGATGTGGGTAAAGTCTTAACACATAAGCCCAGCTCAGGCAAAGGGGCTGAGGAGTTCCTTACCCATTTTAAGGAATGCTATGGCACTTACTCTGGTGACGCTAACTACCCACAAGGGCCATCATCCCAATTTAATGCCCTATGTATAACTGTCTTACCTGATCAGGTACAGAAAGCTATTAAAACCTACAATATCCACTGGCAAGATGCTGAGGTTTCACAATTCAGCTGAGAGGTTTGTTACTTCTGGGAACTAAAGGATCCCAACAGTAAGGCTACCATCGGCAAGGTCAAGACAGAACTTGTGCAAACTACAGAGGCTAAATCTAAACCCAGGATTCAAAATAGACCTTTCTGTCTGCTTGGTCAGGCTATCAAATGGAACCCTCATACTGTCATCCAGTATGGCAGGACAGTAGGACCGGTACTGTGTATTCACAACATCCCAATGGACCTTGGGGTCCTCCTACATATATTCCCAACAGTCCATGATGCCCCTTACTCCCTATACATTGTCTCACTACACTTTATCACCTCCCCCACCTCCTAGAGTCCCCCAATAGTCACACATTTGTTTCAATTGTAATCAACCAGGACATTGGTTCAAGAACTGCCCTTTCCCAAAGCAGCCCCTGGTTGATCGCCGAAGTACCCAGCAAGCTGAACTCCTTGCTCACACCCATGCCTGCATGCTTGCTGAAGGAATGTCAGCTAATCGCCCTCCCCAGGGACCTCAGCAGGTTGCCCTTTTTACCGCACTTTTCCATCCTTGACACCTGTGCTTCAGCTGTTCTGACCCAGTAATATGGCTCCTCTTGACACCTGTTGCATTTTATTCTACTAAGCTTGACCCTGTTGCTCAGGGTATGCCTTCCTGCACCCAGATTCTCCCCACCATCCATACTATGGTAGTGACTGCCTCTAATATAACTTTACATCAAAATGTAGAAGGCTGTACCTCCCATTCTGCGGTGTCCTTGCTTACCTCTAAACGTAATCAACACCTCACTACGGCTCGTCTCAATCACTATGAAATTTCATTACTTCAGAATCGGCTTCTCTCCTTTAAATACTACTCTAACATTAACCCCGCTAAATTCGTGCAGGAAGAACCTCTTGAATTGCCTGATCCTCCTCATGATTGTGTTCTCATAAATGACCTTGTTACTAAACCAAGCCCTGATCTTATGGATCAGGTTCTTGTTAATGGTTCTTCTTCTATCTCTCCAGAGGGCAAACGCATGTCAGGATGTGTGATTGTCACTTTGTCCCATATAATAGAAGCTTATTCTGTCGAACCACCCTGTTCTGCCCAGCAAGCTGAACCCCTTGCTCTCACCAGTGCCTGCATACTTGCTGAAGGTACGTCAGCTAATATCTATACTGATCCCCTTGATTTTGGATGTGCCCATGATTTTGGTCAACTCTGGCAGCAGCGAGGCTTCCTTACCTCATCAGGAACCCCTATCCTCAATGCTGCTATGTTGCTAATCTCCTCAGTGCTATTCAACTTCCCTCTCAATTTTCAATTATCTAATGTTCTGCTCACTTCTCTGATGCTTCTGAGGTCACTAAAGGCAACAACGCCGCTGATGCAGTTGCTAAAAAAAAGCAACTATTGAGCAAAAAGACATGGTTACTTAAATGACGAATAGGAAACCAAAGGCAGACTCTCCTATTTCCTCTTCTGACACCTCGACCATGCCTGACCCAGAGCAAATACGGACCCATCAGGGGGACGCCTCTGATGAGGAAAGACAAAGATGGTTGTTATGTAAATAATTACAATAAGGTTTGGGTTATGCCAATAAGACAGACATATCTGCCCGACTCACTTCGGCCTATTCTAGTTGATTATGTAAGGTGGGAATGGTGGACAGAATTTTCCAAACTTGGTGGAATCCCCATCTGCAAGAAAAAGCAAAACAAGCAGCTGCAAATTGCCTAATTTGTCAAAAGCATAGTCCTGAGAAAGGAGTAAAATGTCCATCAGGTGAAACTCCCTTGCCAAGTGCATCTTTTGATACTATCCAGTTAGACTTTATAGATGTCATTGTTATAAGTATTGCTAGGTGATAATTGATGAATTTAGTAAATTGATTGATGCTTATCCTTGTACTGACTGCATAGCAACAACTACTTGTAAAATTCTACTCAGGGAAATCATACCCAGATTTGGAATATCAGTAACAGTCTCTTCCGATAATGGCCCCCACTTCTGTGCAGAGCTAAATAAGGCACTATGTAAGAGTTTGAATATGAATCAAATATTCCATTGTGCCAACCAACCCCGAGCTCCGGGAATTGTAGAAAGAGCCAATGGTATCTTAAAAGGTCAGCTAAGAAAGTTGGTAGAAGAAACGGGCCTTAATTGGCTGCAAGTACTCCCAATTGCCTTTTTTAATATGAGAACCATGACACAGAAAAAGACTGGATTCTCGGCGGCTGAACTGATATTTGCAAAGTCCCTGAGGACTCCCTGGTCTGCACCATTAACTACCCAACACCCTGTTGATGTGCATGTCATGGCAGAAGAGATGCACAGGTACCTGATTTAGCAAACCAAGATGTTGCAGTCTTATCATCAACAGGTCAAAGGAGCCTATCGAATACCAGGGAAAGAAGCAGAAAGAGCTTCAACATTTAAAGATATTAACCCTGGTGACTTTGTACTATTGATAGACTTTAATCATGAAAAATTGGGCCCTGCTGGAAAGATCCTTATCAAGTTCTTTTGACAACTGAAACTGCAGTAAACGTAGAAGAACATTCAACATGGTCTACAAAGGACATTGTAAGCTTGTATCCCCCTCACAGTCTTAGTCCTGGTACTGGTACAGGCATCCGATGAAAACACAACCCAAGTACATGTGCACAGATGTAACCAACCCATCTGTGATATCTGAGACCGGCTAAAACTCCAATGTGGTTGTATAAATGAAACCTGTACAATACAATTGGAAGTCATGAATGCTGCTGCACAGTTGAAACTCATTTAAACTATTCACATTGTGTATCCCAACATCACTCAACCTTGTTGTCATCCTCGTAACACTTCTATGCCAGTCATCATGAGATGGCACAATTCCATAACCTCATCCGCTCCGTCAGCCGAAAACTGTTACTTTGAAATGTTTGTCTGTTCCCCTCTAAATATGAATCGTACAAATTGCAGTATTGAGCACGGAGTACCAAAACCACCAAACCCTAAGGCACCTACTGCCACGAGACTGACCACCTATACCTTCTCAACGGAATCCTCTCCTATCCAACCTACCGCCACTGACAGAAATACCTTTACATGCTTCCTGTATTCAGTAGCTACTATAATCAACAAGCCAAGCTGGAAAAATGAAGAAAGACCAAAAATACTATGCATTCCCAATCATCCTTCTGTTACTAATGGTTTCTTTATTCAAGTTAATCCCCCTGATCCATGTGTTATCTGCTCACTCTTCCATTATTCTGATATACGTGTATAAATAGGACTCACCCACTTACGCAATCCCTCATTTGTGATGGAAAAACCCATTTGGTAGAAGAAGTGCGTCACTGTGCAAAGTGCACTAACAAACCAAAAGAATTCAATGTTAACGTTGTTCTACTATTAGAATGGTGCATTGAAAGACTTTCCGGCATCCACGACATGGGGCAAGTGAAACAAATACTATGTAAAAATATTACCAAAGACACTGATCATACTCCTACTTTACATCCATTTATTTACTTGGACAACCGAACCCACTGTTTACAAGACTCACTCTGAGTGGACTAGTCATTTACTCACAGAAGTGCACCCTTGAAACTCCTTTTAGCCTCCACTGGCTATGCAAAAACAAAGCTTATCCATATTTACCCAATGACCGGTACGGACGTTGTGTCCTAGTATACACCTTACCACTTTTTACCCTCAACCATGAAATATCTGAAGTATATGATAATCGAAACACCGACCAACATGTGAATTAATACGGAATAAAAAATAGAGGAAAAACAAAACGGGATTTACACAACTTCTTCCATCAACAAACCTGGTGGTCCAGGTTGCTGGAGGTCTTATTTCTGGCTGGGGTGTTGAGATGGACCTAGCTCAGATAAATGACCTTGCTTATGATATCAAAAAACTTGTCAACTCAACTGCCCACACTCTGAAGCTGGTGGACAAAGAGTACAGGAGACCTGGATGATAATGCTTCAAAATCGGCTAGTACTAGATTTCTTCCTTGCTAAAGAAGGAGGTGCTTGTTCAGTCATTGGCCCGCAATGTTGCACCAACATCGCTGATTTCTTAAAGGACATTTCGGACGTCACAGATGTAATTAACAAAACGATTCAGACGCAGGGAAGATACCTGCCCCACCGTCGTCCGTATTCATGTGGATGGAGTGTTAACTTGCTGGCTTTGGTCACTGTACAGATGGATTGTATGGGACGTAATGATAGTCCTTGGTCTCATCCTAGGAATATACATTATCGTCCACTTATGCATGAAATGGACCGTCCATTGCTTTTTGCCTAAACCAAAGAGGAATCTGGTTAATCAACCCTTGTCTACTCCTGTACCTCCATGCCAAACTCCCATGCTGAAATCCAGTATCTTTCTGACTCTGCTCCTCCAGATGATGACTCGCCAGAGAAGGCACTTGACTTACTAAGAGTACAAATCAGCTAAATGGACTAATTATACTTGTATAAGCTATGTAGTTGTCATGAAATGGCAAAAGGAGGGAATGAGAAAGTGTATAGTTTAAATGTTGTCCTTAAACATTTAGACTAAAATGCAATTTTGAACTATAGAATACATTTACTGCATAGTAAAAAAATGGTATGGCAGGCAAGATACGATAATTAAGAACATTTACCTTAACATCAGCAAATCTGTATAAACAAGACACTGAGTGATAACTTTCACTGCTGTTTGTGAAATTAATAAACAATGTTTAATTCTAACCTCAGAATGAAACTCGGTATCAAATTAACTTCTCTCCTGAATTACTGTCCTTCGCTATTATCTGTCTAGTTCAGAACCTGCAGTGCTTTCATTAACTTTTGTGTTTGTGACAGTAACGCTTTTGTAAACCTGTGTGTAAAAATAGTCTGTTTTTGATTGTACTACAGAGTAGCTGGCCAGGGCTCTTGAAAGAAGACTGATTTCTACTCTTCTGGATTATTAGAATCCAGTTAGCCTAGCTTATAGGTATCAGTGTTATGTTGTAACAGTGATGCTATTAGTAAGTGAAGGGAATGATTAAAATTAAACTAACTGTCTGCAAGAGTTTTTTTTATTCCAGACCACCAAAGAGTACAATCTCTGGGACGAACCATGAGAGAGGCTTGTAGGTCTGAGTTCACAAGGGCGTCCCTGAGCCATCTCATATCTGTACTTTAACACCCCAACCCTCTAAAGAGCACCCCAGCCAGACCCACTCCTACCCTATCCCGAGGGCTGTATTTACCATGGCTAATCCATCGAGCTTGCACATTCCTGGACACTGTGGGACAATTTACCATGGCCAATCCACCTAATCTGCACAGAGTCATTGAGTCATCTTTGGACCATAGGCAGAAACCCACATAGACACAGGGAGAATGTCTCAGTGGAGTTTGCACAGTCACCCAAGGCAGGAGTCAAACCTTGGCCCCTGGTGCTGTGAGGCTGCAGTGTGAATGACAGCCACTGTACCACTCCGATGCATAAGAGAGCATGAAAGAGAGAGATACAGTATGAAGGAGAGATCATAAGTGTGTGACAATAGAGCAAGAAAGTGAGCGTAAGAGAGTGAGTGTGACTGACAGTGGATGTGAGAACGCATGACAGAGGGTGTGAAAGAGATTATGAGAGCATGTGAGTGAAAGTACGAGAGTGAGAATGGGAATAAGTTGTCAGCAAGATAATAAATGTGTGAGCTATATTCCTGCTGATGCATAAACTTCTGAGGCTCATACAAGATAGTGATTTCCAGAATTGGAATTCAATGAATCATGAAAGAGGGCACATGATAGAGAGAAGGAGAGAGAAAGAAAAGGTTTGGGAAACTGAACAACTTTTTGTAACAGAGAACATGTTAGTACAGATTGCCCATGTGAGTTGAGTATGCATGAGTGGCAAGGAGTGTGCAACTAACAGAGGGCACATGAATAGCAGAGGATGCATGGACAAGAGTCTCTAATAAAAGACTGCATGTGTTAGAGTGAGAAAGATTAAGTGTGTGGAAAGGTGAGCAAACAAGGGAGCACATAGATAAGAGGGAGTATATGCAACAGAGGGACTGCAAACCATACCATAATTCTATTAATTTTAAAATAGTGATAGAAAAGGAAAGACAGGATCTAAAAGTTCAAGTTCTGAGTTGGAGGAAGACCAACTTTGAACGTACTTGGCAAGAACTTTCAAAAGATGATTGGGTGTGGATATTCACAGGTAAAGGGATGGCTGGAAAATGGGAAGCCTTCAAAAATGAGATAACAAGAGTCCAGAGACAGTATGTTTCTGTTAGGGTGAAAGGCAAGGCAAGTAGGTGCAGGGACTGCTGCACGACCAGAGAAATTGAGATGATGGTGTGCCACAAGAGTCGGAGCTGGGTCCATTGCTTTTTGTCATTTATGTAAATGGTTTGGATGTAAACACAGGAGGTATAATTAGTAAGTTTGCAGATAACACCAAAACTGGAGGTGTAGTGGACAGCGAAAATTACCTCAGAGTACAACAGGATCTTGATCAGATGGGCCAATGGGCCAATGGGTGGCAGATGGAGTTTAGAATTAGAATCCCTACTGTGTGGAAACAGGTCCTTCGGCTCAACAAGTCCATACCGACCGTTGAAGAGGATATCCAACCCAAACCCATTCCCCTACATTTACCCCTGACTCATGCACCTAACCTACACATCCCTGAACATTATGGGCAATTTAGCACAGCCAATTCACCTAACCTGCCCATCTTTGGATTGTGGAAGGAAACCGGAGCACCAGAGGAAACCCATGCAGACACGGGGAGAATGTGCAAACTCTACGCAGACAGTTGCCCGAGATTGGAATTGAGCTTGGGTCACTGGTACTATGAGGCAGCAGCACTAACCACTAAGCCACCACCTTACCCCAATGTCTAATTTAGATAAATGTGAGGTGATGCATTTTAGAAAGGCAAAGTAGGGCAGGACTTATACACTTAATAGGAAGGTCCTGGGGAGTTTTGCTGAACAAAGAGACCTTGGACTGCAAGTTCAGTTCCTTGAAAATGGAGTCTTAGAGAGATAGGACAGTGAAGAAGGCATTTAGTAAGCTTTCCTTTATTGCTCACAGCATTGAGTATCAAAGTTGGGAGGCCATGTTGTGGCTGTACAGGACATTGGTTAGGCCACTTTTGGAATATTGTGTGTAATTCTAGTCTCCCTCCTAATGGAAGGATGGTGTGAAACTTGAAAGGGTTCAGAAAAAATCTACAAGAATATTGCCAAGTTTGGAGGATTTGAGCTATAGGAAGAGGATGAATAGCTGGGGGTGTTTTCCCTGGAACATCCGAGGCTGAGGGGTTACATTATAGAGGTTTATAAAATCATGAGGGGCATGGTTAGGATAAATAAACAAGGTCTTTTCCCTGGGCTGGGGGAGACCAGACCAAGATGCCATAAGTTTAGGGTGAGAGGGAAAAAATTAGAAAAGGATTTAAAGGGGCAACGTTTTTCACACAAAGACTGGTGTGTGCATGGAATGTTTTGCCAGAGAAAGTGCTGGAGGCTGATACAAATACAACGTTTAAAAGGTATCTGGATGGGTACATGAATCGGAAAGATTTAGAGGGATATGGGCCAAGTGCTGGCAAATGGGATAAGATTAATTTCGGATATCTGGTCAGTGTGGACGAGTTGGACCAAAACGTCTGTTTCCATGCTGTACATCCTATGACTTGAAGGGCAGAAGCACGTGCAAGAAAGTGTGTGCAACTGAGAAAGTAGTGCCAGCAACCAAGGGCACATGCAACTTAGAGAACACATAAAAGCGACAGCGAGTGTAAGGGAGTAGAAGCAAATAAGAATGAGGGACAGTGGATGTATGGGACATCATGCGAGATGGGGAGCAGGTGCAAGACAGAGGGTGTGCAATGCTGGGAGAATGTTGAGAGGGAGCGCGTGAAAGACAAAGCGTGAGACAGCATATGTGAATCAGAGCTAGAGACAGAAAAAGAGCAAGACAAACTGATGGAATGGGCGAGAGAGAGAAAAAAGTGATTGAGTGTGATGGCATGAGTGAGAGAGGCAGCATAAGGGACAAAGACACAGAATGTCAGTGGATGGCAGACAGAGAGAAAGTGAAAATGAGTGAATGTGAGAGCAAAGGAGAGAGAATGAGACTGAAGGAGAGAATGCAAACATGGGTGGCCAAGGAGTAAGAGGGCAAATGATGAAGTGCACATAAAGAAGTGCGCAAGAGAGAAGATGTGTGTGCACATGCAAAAGCATGCTAGTATGTATGAGTGAACTTGAGACAGAATGTGTGAGAGAGAGAGGATGTGGTGGAATGTGATGAAGGAGGAAGGATGAGATTTATTGATTGATTTACTGTCATGTGTACTGAAGTACAGTGAAAAGCTTTGATTACGAGAGGTAGACAGATCATAGTAAGCAATGATATGCAGAACAAATGATTTAGACAGAGACATACAGGTAACATTACACAGGGCATACAAGAGAGATCAACATTAGCAAGATCAGCATTATTTGAGGCTAGAGTACCATTTATCAGTTGTATAAATGGCCAGGAATCAGCTGTCCCTGGAATGATAGGTGCATGTGTTCAGGCTTCTGTATCTTCTGCCTGACAGAAGACGTTGTAGGACATTATTACTTGGGGGGGGGGGGGGGCGGCAAAAGGTGTTTGATGATGTTGGCAGCATTTCCGAACCAGCGAACCATGTAAATGGAGTCCATGGATGGAAGATTGGCTCATGTAATGGCATGGGCTATATGAACCACCCTCTTTAGTTTCCAACGATTCTAGGCAGAGCAGTTTCCATACCAGGCCATTATGCACCCGGACAATACACTGTGACAAAGAGGAGAGTGCAAAGAAAGAAGAAAGTGAGAAAATGAGAGTTTGAAAGTGAGGGAAGGTTTGAAAAAGGAGGATGAGAGTGAGAAAGAGGTTAGAGCAGGAGAGAATGAGTGAGAGGGGGAGAGAGGGAGTGTGAGAAAGAAAGCACAAAAATTGTGACAGAGCAAGAAAGAAAGTGTGCAAGGGAGAGAGAAAAGAAGATTTTTTAAAATTTATTCATGGGATGTGCATGTTGCTGATTGGTCAGCAGTTATTGCCCATGCCTAGATGTCCTTGAGAAGGTGGTACTGAGCTACTTTCTTGAACTGCTGTTCCTAAAGCTGTTCAGGAGGAAATTCCAGAATTTTGGTCCAATGACAGTGAAGAAACAACAATATATTTCCAAGTACAGGATGGTGACTTGCTTGGAAGAGATCTTGCAGGTGGTGATGAAAGAGATAGCATGTGAGGGAGAGCACACCTGAGTAAGAGGGGGAATAAGTAGGTGACAGAGCAAGGGAGAGACAGAATGAGAGGGTGACAGAGTGAGAGGGAACAGAGTGATTTAAAAAGCAACATCATGAAAAAGACAACATAAGCAAGCGTAGGAGAAAGCAAAAGTGAAAATGAGTGAATGTGAGAACATGGGGGTGAGAATTAGAATGATGGGCCAAGGCCCAGAAGAAGTGTGCAAGACAGAAGGTGCCTGTGTATATGTGCAACAGAGAAAGAGGATGAGGGCAAGTGCATAAGAATGAACATGTGAGAGAGAATGCATGAGATGATCCAGAGTATGACCATGAGAGAGACCAAAAGCATGAGAGTGAAAGAAAAAAAAGACATGAGAATGAAGAAAGATCCAAAGAGACATCTTGAGAAATTGAGAATGAAAATGAGTAAATTTGAATGTGTTTGGGACAGAATGAGAGTGAGAGACAGAATGTGAACAAATGTGAGAGGTCAGCGGCCCACAAGGAGGGGAGGCACAGGAGGGTGAGTGTGAGTGAGGGAGATTACATGAGACAGTGTGGAAGACAGAAGACATATATTGCATGTGCACAAACATGGCATTAAGAGAGAGAGAGGGTGAAGGAGGAGATAGTAAGGGAAGAAAGTGTGAGAAAGAGAGGAAGGATGATAAAAAGGGAAGATGAGATAGACAGGAAGGGTGATAAAGAGAGGGAAGGTGGGAAATTAAGTGAAGATGGCAACAGGAGAGAGCTTCAGGGGAGAAATGGTGAACAGACAAGAAGGATAAGGGATAAGAGAGAGAATCAGAGAAATGGTGAGAGACAAGAGAAGGTGAAAGAAGAATGGGAGAGATAAAGTGAGTGCAGTGTGTTCTGGTATAAGGCAATAGTTGTATTCCCCTGCAACCTTGTTCTATAGAAAATCACACTATGGAAAACTGCTATAGAAAATCGAGCTGGAGAAGATCGCCACAGAAAATTGCTATACCCATTCAGTAGAAAATTTGCATTATCCAAACAGCGTCCACAATTTGTCAATCACATTATAGCTAAATTGTGTTGATGAAACACACGTTATACCAGAATGACCTGTAAGTGAATAGGCAGGATTGTAGGTCAAGGGTAGTATGTAATAAAGTGAGCAAGGCAGTGAGTGAGTGTGTGTGAAAGTGAGAAACTGAGAGAAGGGTGAGAGAGCAGGTGAGAAAGGTGAGGAGAGGATGGGAGACAGTGAAATAAGGGAAAGGAGTTGCAGAAGAGAACAGAGTGAAAGAATAACATTGAGGCACTGAGAAAGTGGGGCAGTGAGAGAGATTGAGAGAGTGATGGAGTGAAATGTGTGAGAAAGAGGGTGAGAAAGAATAGAATGAGAGAGGAGAGGGTGACAGATAAAAGAATGAGAGAGAACTGTGAGACCATGAGAGAAGGTGAGGGAAAATGAATGAGACAGAGAGACAAAAGTAGTGAGTGAGATAGAGCAACAGCATGCATGTGAGATAGCACACATGTACATGAGAGAGACTGTCAGAGACATAACAAGAGAGTGAATGAAAGAAATCCATAGCACGATTTTTCTATAGTGCGAGATTGCAGAGGAATGCAACTGTCGCGTTATACCAGAATGCTCTGTATAATATTCCTTGTGGTACCAAATTTCATTTTCTAATGATACTAATTACATACACTTACAATAAAAGGTTGAATGTTGAATGTATGAACATTGATCTACATTTTTGTTTTGCAAATCAATGAATAAGTGTATGACTCAGTATTTGGTTGGAGTAAGAGTGAATTTGGGCTTCATTTGTTTATTAACATAATAGCCCAGATATTGAAATGCTTTAAAAAATTTCAAAGTTTATGCTCAATGTTAATTAATATCCCACAGTACTTCATACGCATTAGTCACTGAAAATCAGACTGTTTGACCAATAAAGGCAAATGGACCATAATATACTTGCCTTTATTACTTGAGGCATTGAGCTTAAACACAGGAAGGTTATGCTGAAACTGTATAAAATGTTGGTTAGGCCACAGCTAGGATATTGTGCGCAGTTTTGGAATCTACATTATACGAGGTTTGGGCTAAAACAGTACAGAGGAGGTTACCAGAATGTACCACACAATACAATGTCCTTTTATTATCACGTGTAGGCGTAGACTGAAAAGCTTTTATGATGTCTGCTTTCTTATGGCGACATCTTAGCTACAAATACCGACATATAATTTTTGGTTGCCTGGACTCCAAAGAGTTTCAGATTTGAAAAGAGATTGGACAGTCTGGGGTTGAGTACTTGAGACGCCAAAGTAAATAGGGCTATGGGCCAACTGCTAGAAAATGGGATTAGAATAATTAGGTGGCTGTTTTTGACTGCTGTGAACACGATGGACTGAAGGGCTTTTTCTCTCTACCGTAGATGTCTATGACTCTATTTACTCTTGGAGAGCTTCACTCCTAGATAGAAACATTACATTTAGATGCTAAATGAGAGATATCATATGGTAAAAGTCTTTTAAAAATTATAAAAGTTTATTAAGTTCCCGGTTCATCTACAGAATGCTAAATAGCATTGCTCAAACTCTTCAGCACGACTGACAATGCCCTGAATTTTGTGGTCAATAGTCAACACATGCTCTAGTTGTTCTTTACACTAACATTTGCTTCTAAAATATCTGTGAGTCTTTCTATTAGAAGTTTAAGTTATTAGAAACCCAAAACACTGTACCATTCTCAATTAGGGTTCTGGGGACTGAATGAGCAGAACAAGCTTGAAGTACCAGCATAAAGCACAGAATTTAAAGCAGCAAGGGCAAGTATGAATATTTATTTCAACATAAAATCATGTATAGAAAGTAAAACAGAGAATAAAATTGAGTTAGATAAAGAGAAACATAAGTTTTCTTATTTCTAGGTTTAACAATGCCTGTGCAGTTGCTGACATAAGCTGTTGCTGGAAGATTATTAATTTCATTGCCACTTTTACTGTAAAACTCATATTACAATCAAGTAATGTGACACAGCTGATTCCAAAGGGTCAGGACAGGTCCTTACTTCTGAATTATTTACAAAGTCCTTGCTTAACATAGACTCACTTAACATATTAACAATGCTAAAATGAAACAAAGTACGGTCAGTTTCAACATTTAATGTCAGTTTCACTTTAACATTGTTTGCTTGCACAAAGGTTGAGAGATTTCTGCCAGCACTTCCACCCTCATCTTCCCTCCTCTTCTTCCCAGCATTGCCTCTCTCTCCCTGGCTGTGTCCAGAGTCTTCCTTCCCTCTTATCTGGCGTTGTCTGATAGCATTGTCTTCCTACTGGTTTTACTTCTCAGTGTTATTATAGACCGATTAGTTTAACTTCTGCAGTGGAGAAGATGTTTGTGTCTATTATCAAGGAAGAAATAGCAAGGCATCTAGGTCAAAATTATCCCATTGGGCAGATGCAGCATGGGTTCATGAAGGGCAGGTTATGCTTAATTAATCTTTTGGAATTCTATGAAGACATTATGAGCAAGGTGGACAATGGGGACCCAGTAGATGTGGTATACCTGGATTTCCAAAAGGCCTTTGACGAGGTGCCGCACAAGAGGCTGCTGCATAAGATGAAGATGCATAGCATTACGGGTGAAGTATTCGCATGGATAGAAGATTGGTTGACAACAGGAAGCAAAGAGTAGGGATAAATGAGCATTATTGTGGTTGGCAATCATGACCAGTAGTATGCCTGATTTGGAGTTGGGGACCACGTGTAGTGTGTCAAAGTTTTCAGATGACACTGAGATGAGTAGCAGCGCAAAGTGTGCAGAGGACTGTGAAACTTTGCAGAGGAATATAGATACTTTAAGTGAGTGGGCAAAGGTCTGGTAGATGGAATACAATGCTAACAAATGTGAAGTCATCCATTTTGGTAGGAGTAACAGTAAAAAGGATTATTACTTGAAAGGTAAGAAATTGCAGTATGCTGCTCTGCAGATGGATCTGGGTGTCATTGTGCATGAATCACAGAGGGTTGATCTATAGTAATTAGGAAGGCAAATGGAATTTTGTTCTTCATTGCTAAAGGGATTTAGTTTAAAAACAGGGAGGTTATGTTGCAGTTGTACAGGGTGTTGGTGAGGCCACACCTGGAGTACTGCATGCAGTTTTGGTCTCCTTACTTGAGAAAGGATGTACTGATACTAGAGGGGGTGCAGAGGAGGTTCACTAGGTTGATTCTGGAGTTGATGGGGTCAGCTTTTGAGGAGAGACTGAGTAGACTGGGATTGTATTAATTGGAATTTAGAAGGGTATGGGGGGATCTTATAGAAACATAAACTTATGAAGAGAATAGATACAATAGAAGTAGAGAGGATGCTTCCACTGCCAGGTGAAACTAGGACAAGAGGGCATACCCTCAAAATTAGGGGAAGCAGCTTTAGGGATGAATTGAGAAGGAACTTCTTCACCCAGAGGGTTGTAAATCTATGAAATTCCCAACCCAGTGAAGTAGTTGATGCGATTTCAGTAAATGTTTTAAAAGCTAAGAGATATATTTTTGAACAATAAAGGAATTAAGGGATACAATGAGAGCGCGGATAAGTGGAGCTGAGTCCACGAAGAGATCAGCCATGATGTTATTGAATGGTGGAGCAGGCTCAAAGCGTCAGATGGCCTATTCCTGCTCCTTGTTCTTATGTTCTTATGCATGTTACCTCCAAATTAGCCTTGTTTCCCAAAGTTGCTCTGCACTGGCCTCTCTATCCAACTCTGATCATATTGTGTCCTTATGCTCAAGGTCAATTCTGGCCTTTTCCACTGGCTTCATTCCTGACCTTATCGAGATCCTCAGCTCCATCCAGTTGCAAAGGTCAATTAGGGCAAGTAGTTGGGGAGTCCAGCTTGTGACCTTTACTGACTAACTTCTGCCCCTGGCTAGAGCATGGTCAGTCTAACAGCGTCATACAACAAAATGAGCATAGACTTTTTCAACAAAAAATGTTGTATTCTGGATATTTTCTACTTAGTGATGCATTTTATATTGCAAGCTATTTCAGCCAGGAATGCTGTGTTGCACAGACACAGTACAGTATTTCAAATTTACAGATCTCCCCCTCCCCCTGCCTGCCTACCCCCACCCCTGAGGTGAGAAATGTTGGCCTTCATAGTAGAAGAGACTAATAGCATTCCAAAATCAGTAAATAATCAAGCAACCAAAGGAGGACACGAAATAAACAGAATAAATGGGAAACAAATGCAGCTACAGGCTGATAATTGCCCTGGATCCAATGGGATGCATCCTAAGATCATAAAGGAGGTTGCTACAGAGATAGTGGATGGTAGTAATTTACCAAGAATCCTTAGACTATGGATACATTCCAAAGGATTGGAAAACTGCCAATGTAACATCTTTATTTTAAAATGGAAAGAGACAGAAAACAGGTAACTATAGGCCAGCAAGCCATTGAAAAAATGTTTCCGATTATTATAAAGCATGAAGTAACAGAGCATTTAGAAAAATACAATATGATCAAGCCCAGTCACCATGGCTTCATGAAGGGGAAATCATGCCTGACAAGTTTATTAGAATTCTTTGAGGTGGTAACAAGCATGATAGATAAAAAGGAAGCAGTGGATGTACAGAAGGCATTTGATAAGGCACACATAATAGGCCACTTAACAATGTAAGAGTACATGGTGTTGGAGGTAGTAAATTAGCATGAATAGAGGATTGGCTAACTAATAAAATAGAGATTTGGGATAAGGAAAGTATTTTTAGGATGGCAAACTCTAACTAATAGAGTGCCATGGAGATTAATTCTGAGGCCACAATTATCTACAACACATATTAATGATTTGGATGAGGAAAGTGAATGTATTACAGACAAGCCTTTGGAGTTCAGACACAAATAGATGGGAAGGCAAGGGGTGAGGATGATACAATTAGTCTGTAGAGGTTTACAAACAGGTTAAACATATGAACAAGAACTTGGAGTATGGAGAAGTCAAAATGCGTGGTGCTGGAAAAGCACAGCAGGTCAGGCAGCATCTGAGAAGCAGGAGAGTCTATGTTTTGGGCATAAGCAAAATCCTAGCCAGCCAATGCTTGGAGGAAGAACGCCTCACCTTCCGCCTAGGGACCTTCAAACCACACAGCATTAATATTGATTTCACCAGTTTCCTCATCTCCACTCCCCCCACCTTATAGTAATTTCTTCATTGAGGATAGTGAATCTATGGAATTCTTTACCATAGGGAGCTGTAATCAATATCGAGAAACGTAGAAAAATAGAGTTTAGGATTATTAGATCACCTATGTTCTCATTGAATACTGGAGCAAACTCGATGGGTCAAATGGTTTATTTCTTTTTTTTTGTCTACTTTTGTTCACATATTTCCTGGTCTAATGGAAACATAATCTGATTGAAACAATGAATCCAATGTGATTCCCTTTGAGTCACATCATTTAAAAGTCATGATTCTTGAAAGCTCAACCAAAATTTTGAATGAGGACTTGCTGTACTGTTACCTGTCCATCAACATAAAGCAAAAACTGCATGGCAGAAATGTAAAGGTGTCGGCGTGACATTATAGTATGCATAAAATTTGTAACTTGGAAAATGTATTTACAGTTACATGATCATATTACAAATGTACAGCTAATTATTTAGTGGGCTATGGAACTGCAACAGTGAATTTGCACGTACGACATCATACAAACAGCAATGTCTAATTCTACTGATGCCTATTGATGGAGGAAGGTTGGAAACCACACCATCTACTTTGCCCACAATCCCTACTAAGGAGAGGAAAATGCGTAAACCTCATCCCCACAGTTAAAAAATTGCTTATTTTTAAACATGTATCCAGACAATTAAAGGTCAGGGTGACACACACAGCTGCAGTCAAATATAAATTCATCCCTCCAAAATGTCTTAGAAGCAACTAATATGATGTATACTCCCTCCAGCAGCACATACATTTCAAATAAGTCTTTTGACATCCTCTTGCTCTTTTACGAAATGTGCATTCACGTATTACATGCTGAAGAAAAGCTATTCTCTTTACCGCAAGGGAACATTATCTGCTTTTTGAAGGGTTTCAATTTTGTGATAAATGTTTTAAATGAAATTGTGGTTAATGCATACTTTTGTAAATTTAAAATAATACATTTGCAAACAGTAATCTTAAAGCATTGGAGAACAAAAAGTAAGGCAACTTCACTGTTGGGTACTTTAAACTATAGGGCTGAACTCTGTTTGTAATCATAAACTCAGCATGCAATCACAGATGTTAGCTTTACAACTTTATTAAGCAATTGCCAATGCCACATTAAATTGCTTTTAGTGGTACTCAACTGCAAAATTAGCTGTCTGCAAGAACAAAACCTTAAAATGTAGCTTATAGGACAAGCTAGGACTACAGGACTGTATGTGGACGAATTGGAAAAATAATTAAATACTATACAGTTTTGATAAATGCTTGTTTAGTATGTTGCAGCAGGATAGAAAGTATACCTCACTACCATGAATTATAATTTTACCACAACAACAGACAGCAGCACAACACAGATGAGATAAATATGCTGCAATGGAATATAAATCACACTGCCACATGAAAATACATTATAATGAACAATAATCTTACCACAAAGGAACAGAGAAGAAAAAAATAATCAGGATAGCAAATAAGACTAATGCAGTTTCATCACTGGATAGAAGTAAATATACTCTACAGATCAATATAGCAAACCACACAAAACGATTCTGTAACACCATTTCACAATGCTTTTATCAAAGAAAGAACACATATGTTCCAATAAATGAGTGAGGAAGGTGTGCCAAGCAGGCTAAGATAAAAGGTAAGGAGGAGGGACTTGGGGGAGGGGTGTTTGGAATGCGATAGGTGGAAGGAGGTTAAGGTGAGAGTGATAGGCCGGAGATGGGGTGGGGGCAGAGAGGTCGGGAAGAAGATTGCAGGTCAAGAAGGCGGTGCTGAGTCCGAGGGTTGGGACTGAGATAAGGTGGGGGGAGGGGAAATGAGGAAGCTGGAGAAATCTGCATTCATCCCTTGTGGTTGGAGGGTTCCTAGGCGGAAGATGAGGCGCTCTTCCTCCAGGCATTGTGTTGCCATGGTCTGGCGATGGAGGAGGCCAAGGACCTGCATGTTAAAGTGTTCAGCCACGGGGGGGTTGGGTTGGTTGGTGCGGGTGTCCCAGAGGTGTTCTCTAAAACTTTCCGCAAATAGGCGGCCTGTCTCCCCAATGTAGAGGAGGCCACATCGGGTGCAGCGGATGCAGTAAATGATGTGTGTGAAGGTGCAGGTGAATTTATGATGGATATGAAAGGATCCCTTGGGGGCCTTGGAGGGAAGTGAAGGGAGAGGTGTGGGCGCAAGTTTTGCATTTCTTGCGGTTGCAGGGGAAGGTGCCGGGAATGGAGGTTGGGTTGGTGGACCTGACGAGGGAGTCGCGGAGGGAGTGGTCTTTCCAGAATGCTGATAGGGGAGGGGAGGGAAATATATCCTTGGTGGTGGGGTCCAAACAGACAGAGACAGAGGCAGGATGTCGACACTTAATGGTAAGGTCCTAGGGAGTGTTGCTGAACAAAGAGACCTTGGAGTGCAGGTTAATAGCTCCTTGGAAGTGGAGTCTCAAGTAGATAGGACAGTGAAGAAGGCATTTGTATGCTTTCCTTTATTGGTGAGAGTATTGAGTATAGGAGTTGGGAGGTCATGTTGCGGCTGTACAGGACATTGGTAAGGCCACTGTTGGAATATTGCGTGCAATTCTGGTCTCCTTCCTATCAGAAAGATGTTGTGGAAATTGAAAAGGTTCAGAAAAGATCTACAAGGATGTTGCCAGGGTTGGAGGATTTGAGCTATAGGGAGAGACTGAACAGGCTGGGGCTGTTTTCCCTGGAGCGTCGGAGGCTGAAGGGTGACCTTATAGAGGTTTACAAAATTATGAGGGGCATAGATAGGGTAAATAGACTAAGTCTTTTCTCTGGGGTCGGGGAGTCCAGAACTAGAGGGCATAGGTTTAGGGTGAGAGGGCAAAGATATAAAAAAGACCTAAGGGGCAACGTTTTCACACAGAGGGTGGTACGTATATGGAATGAGTTGCCAGAGCAAGTGGTGGAGGCTGGTACAATTGCAATATTTAAGAGGCATTTGGATGGGTAGATGAATAGAAAGGGTTTGGAGGGATATGGGCCAGGTGTTAGCAGGTGGGACTAGATTGGGTTGGGATATCTGGTCGGCATGGACAAGTTGGACCAAAGTGTCTCTTTCCATGCTGTACATCTCTATGATTATGACTCTATGATTGGCAATAGCATCCCTGACTGTCAATTTGTTATCTAGGACTGACTTCACCTGGTTCCATTCTTATCTATCCAACTATAATCAGAGAATCACTTGTGATCATTTCACTTCCTGCTCTAAAATGGTTACTCTGGGAATCTTCCAAGGGCCCTCCCACCTTTCATCTACAAGTTGACCATCAGTAACATAATCTAAAAGTGCATCTGCTTCCATACATATGCAGACGATGATTCAGGTATGCTCAATATCTCAAGACCGTTCTCCTGGTTCTGATTTAACATTGCTGGTTGGACACGAAGCAGTGCACCAAGAGAAACATGTCTTCAACAAATTATTGCTAAGACCGAAGCCACTCTCTTCAATCCCTGCCACAAACTCAGCTCCCTCGCTGCTAACTCCATCTCTCTGCTGGCAATAATCTGAAACATTTGTAACCTGGATGTCATTTTTCTTTCATTTTTTTTCATGGGATGCCAGCATTGGTGGATAGGCCAGCATTCATTACTCATCAATAAATGTCCTTGGGTAACTTTACAGTCCACATGAAATAGTCATGCCCACAGTGCTATTCAAGATGAACTTTCAAGATTTTCAATCAGCGACAATTAAGGAACTATGATACATTTCCAAGTCAGGATGGTACATAGTTTGAAAAGGAATGTGCAGAAGTTGGGGTTCCTATACAACTGCGGCCCTAGCCTTTCTAGGTGGTAGAGGTTACAAATTAGGACAGTGTCATTGACGGAACCTTCGATTGTGTAGGTGTACCTATCACAACGTACGGATATTCAAAATTAGAACCTGCTGTTGCCTGAGTCATCACAAAGGTTTTATAAGAGTATGCTGAAATGTCAATTGACCTGCATGTTTAGACCCAGGTTGACAGAAAGCACAAACTAAGTTTCTGCACTTGACAAGAATTACATATTACAAATAAACTGATCCGAGCTATGAGCAAACAAGTACGATATTGTCGAAAGATAAAAGTTTAATATTTCTATAAAACACATTATACACATTACACACAGTATACACATGCAGACAGCAAAAACAACCCTTGGTGCTGTGAGTGAAAAGAAAAACTGGGAAGGCAGTTCAAGGATTCCTGTCCACAGGGTTCACTGAGATGATCCTTTTGGATTGACAGGACTTGCTGCTCCTCAATCTCTCTTCTCCAAGTATGTTCTCCCTGCTTGGAACAGTTATAGAGCAACTGGTTCAGACCTTATAATGGACTTGACATGTTGGCTAAATAGAAACATTTACAGCAACATGTGAGGGAAAATGAACTGACTGTTAAAAGGCGACAGACTGAGAGTGAGAGTGTACGAGAGCGCGAGCGCGAAACAGAGCAAGAGCACAAGACCACGCAAGAAGGTGCGAGAGCACAAGAGCATGTGAGAGAGAGTGAAGGTGCAAAGAACACTAGAAAGTGAGAGCGCGCGACAGAGCGCATGAAAGTGAGCAAGAACACCAGGGAGCACAACAGCACGTGAGAAAGAGCTTGTGAGATAGACTGCGAGTGTGCGAGAGAGACAGTGGGAGCAATAGCGCGAGAGAGAGAGAGAGCGAGTGCACGGGAGAGGGCACGAGTGAGAGTGGCAGGGACAGGGCACAAGAGAGAGCGAGAGAGCAAGAGAGAATGAGAGTGAGACAATGAGAGCAAGAGAGAGTGAGAATGAGTGCGAGAGTGAGCGAGAATGAGTACAAGAGTGAGCATGAGAAAGCGTGTGGCAGAGAGCACATGACAGAGAGCGCATGACAGAAAGCATGTGCTTGCGCTGTCTCTCTTACTCGAGCTCTCACTTGCTTGCTCGCGCTCTCTCCCTCGCTCACTCACTCTCCAGCTCATGCTCTCTCATGGTCTTGCCCTCTCACGCGCTCTCTCACTTGCGCTCCCTCTCACACTCCCTCTCAACTTTCACGCTCACTCGCTCACTCTCTCTCACATTTTCGCACTCTCTCTTACTCACCCACGCGCTCCCTCACTCATTTGCATTCTCTCGCTCGCGCTCTCTCTTACACTTTCGTGTTCTCTTGCTCTCGCATTCTTTCACTCGCTCGCGCTCTCTCTCGCTCGCTCTCTCTCTCTCTCTCTCTAGCTCATGCTGTCTCACTCATGCTCTCTCTCACCCACTCTCACTCGCTCGCGTTCTTGCTCACGCTCCCGCACCCACTCTATCTTGGTCACGCACCCTCTCACTTGCGGTCTCGTGTTCACTCTCTCTCGCTCGCTCACCCAGTCTCTTGCTTTTTTGCGCTCTTTTGCTCACGCTCCCTGTTACTTATTCACGCACTTCTTGCTCTTTTGCAATCTCTCGCTCACGTTCTCTGTCGCTCTTTCATACTCCCTCTAGCTCTTCCGCGCTCACTCGCTCTCGCTCTCGCTCATGCTCGCACTCTCGCTCACTGGCACTCTCTCGCTTGCGCTCTCTCTCATTCAGGCTCTCTTGCTTTTGCTCTGTCTCATGCTCGAGCTCTCTCTCACTCAGTCTGTCTCTCTCTCGCTCTGTCTCTCTCGCTCGAGCTCTCTCTCACTGTCTCTCTCGCTCTCGCTCTCTCTCTCTTGTTCTCTCTGTCTCTTGCTCTGTCTCTCTCTCTCGCCCTGTCTCTCTCGCTCGAGCTCTCTCTCTACAGCGCTCCCTCTCTCGCTCTATGTCTCTCGCTCAAGCTATCTTGCTCGCTCTCTCTCGCTCGAGCTTTCTCGCTCACGCTCTCTCGCTCTGTCTCTCTGTCTCTCTCTTGCTCTGTCCCTCTCGCTCTCACTCTCTCTCACTCTGTCTCTCTCGCTCTCACTCTCTCTTTCTCTCTCTCGCGCTCGGTGTCTCTCTTGCTCTCGCTCTCTCTCTCACTCTCTCTCTTTCTCTGTCCTTCTCGCTTGAGCTCTGTCTCTTTCTTGAGTGCTCCCTTGAGCTCATGCACTCTTGCTCTCTCTCAGTTGCGTTCTCCTTCTCCCTCTTGCTCTGTCTCTCTTGCTCGAGCTCTCTGTCCCCCGCTCTGTCTCTCTTGCTCAGTCTCTCTCGCTTGAGCTCTCTCTCTCGATGTGTGTCATTCTCTCTCGCTCTGTCACTCTCGATCAAGCTTGAGCTCTCTCACTCTCATTCTGTCTATCTCACTCAGTCTCTCCCTCTCTCTCACTCGAGCTCTCTTGCTCGAGCACTCTCTCTCGCTTGAACTCTCTCGCTCTGTCTCTCACTCGAGCTCTCTATCTCTCGCTCTGTCTCTCTCGCTCGAGCTCTCTGTCTCTTTTGCTTGAGCTCTCTCTCTTGCCCTCTCTCTCTCTCGAGCTATTTTGCCTGCGCTGTCTCTCACTCAAGCTCTCTCGCACTCGCTCTCTCGCTCCATCTCTCTCATTTGAGCTGTGTCTCTCTCGCTCTGTCTCTCTTGCTCAATCTCTCTCGTGCTCTCACTTGAGCACTCTCTTCTCGAGCTCTGTCTTGCTTGAGCTCTCTCTCTCGCTCTCTGTCTCAGTCTGTCTCACTTGCTCAAGCTCTCACACTCACTCTCTCTCGCTGGAGCTCTGTCTCTCTCATTCTGTCTCTCTCGCTCGAGCTCTCCCACTTGCACGGTCTCTCTCGATCGAGCTGTCTCTCTCTCTCGTTCTGTCTCTCTCGCTCTCTCGTTCTCTCACTGTTTCTCTCGGTCGAGCTCTCTCTCTCTTGCTCTGTCTCTCTCGCTTGAGCTATCTCTCTCTCTCTCGAGCTCCCTCTCTCTCACGAGCTCCCTCTCTCTCACTCTGTTTCTCTTGCTCGAGCTCCCTCTCTCTCACTCTGTCTCTCTGTCTCTCTCTCTCTCTCGCTATCTCACTTGCTCTCTCTCTCGCTTGAGCTCTCTCACCCTCGCTCTGTCTCGCACTCTTTCGCTCTGTCTTATGCTCTATCTCTCTCACTTGAGCTCTGTCTCTCTATCTTGGTCTGTCTCTCTCACTCTCTCTCTTGCTCTGTCTTTCTTGCTCACGCTCTCTCTTGCACAAGCTCTCTCACTCATGCTCTCTCGCGCTCGAGCTGTCTCTCTCGCTCTCTCTCTCTCTATCTTTCTCACTCAAGCTCTCTCTCTCTCTCTTGCTCTCTCTCTTGCTCTGTCTCTCTTGCTCTGTCTCTCTCTTGCTCGAGCTCTCTCTCGCTCTGCCTCTCTCGCTTGAGCTCTCTCTCTCGAGCTCTCTCTCACTCACTGTCTCTCACTCGAGCTCTCCTCTCTGTCTCTCGCTTTGTCTCTCTTGCTCGAGCGCTCTCTCTCGAGCTATTTCGCTCGTGCTCTCTCTCACTCAAGCTCTCTCTCATTCGCTCTATCGCACGCTCTCTCGCTTGAGTAATGTCTCTCTCGCTCTGTCTCTCTTGCTCTCTCTCTCTGTCTTTCTCGCTCAAGCTCTCTCGCTCGAGCTCTCTCGTGCTTGCACACTTTTCTCAAGCTCTGTCTTTCTCGCTCTATTTCTCTCGCTTGAGCTCTCTCTCTCTGTCTCGCTCTCGCTCGGTCTGTCTTGCTCTCTCTCTCGCTCTGTCTCCCTTTCTCAAGTTCTGTCTCTCTCACTCTGTCTCTCTTGTTCAAGCTCTCACTCTCTCACTTCTCTCGCTTGAGCTTTGTCTCTCTCGCTCTGTCTCTCTCTCTCTCTCACTCTCTCACTTGCTCTGTCTCTCTCGCTCAAGCTCTCTTTCTCTTGCCTTGTCTCTCTAGCTTGAACTCTCTCTCTCTCTCACTCTGTCTCTCTTGCTCAAGCTCTCTCTCTCAGTCTCTCTCGCTCGCTCTCTCACACTCGAGTTCTGTCTCTCTCGCTAGTGCGCTCCCTCTCATGCTCGAGCTATCTTGCTCGCGTTCTCTCTCGCTCGCACTATCTCTCGCTCGAGCTCTCTCGCTCTGTCTCGCTTTGTCTCTCTCACTCTCTCTCTCTCTCTCTTGCTCTGTCTCTCTTGCTCTCACTCTCTCTCTTGCACTGTCCTTCTCGCTTGAGCTCTTTCTCGAGCGCTCTCTTCAGCTCATGCACTCTCTCTCGCTCGCACTCTCTCACTCAAGCTTCCTCGCACGCTTTCTCTCGCTCGAGCTCAGTCTCACTCACGCTCTCTCTCGTGTTCACACTTTCTCTTGTGCTCGTGCTCTCTCTCACGCTCTCTCACTCTCGCGCGCTCTCTTGCTCGTTCCCTTTCACTTGCGCTGTCTCTCTCGCGTGCTCGCTCTCACTCTGCCTCACTAGCTCAAGCTCTCTCTCTCTCACTCGCCAACTCTCTCACTCATGCACTTTCTCGCTTGCTTGCGGTCTCTCTCACTCATTAGCGCTCTCTTGCTCACTTACACTCTCTAGCGTAAGCTCTCTCTTGGTTGCTTTCGCACTTTCTGGCTCGTGCTCTCTCATTTGCAATCTTTCTCTCATGCCTGCGTTCTCTCGCTCGCGCTCACACTCTTTCGATTGCACTCTCCCTCACCCTCTCTCTCTGTCTCTCTTGCTCGAGCTCTCTCTCGCTCAAGCTTGCGCTCTCTCACTCTCACTCTGTTTCTCTCTCTCACACTCCGTCTCTCTCACTCGAACTCTCTCTCATTCGCTCTGTCTCTCGCTCTCCCTCTCTTGCTCTGTCTCTCTCGCTCGAGCTATTTCGCTCGTGCTCTCTTTCACTCAAGCTCTCTCTCATTCGCTCTGTCACACGCTCTCTCGCTCCATCTCTCTCACTTGAGCTGTCTCTCTCACACTGTCTGTCTTGCTCTGTCTTTCTCGCTCATGCTCTCTCATTCGAGCTCTCTCGTGCTTGCACTCTCTCTTCTCGAGCTCTGTCTTTCTCGCGCTGTCTCCCTCGCTTGAGCTCTCTCGCTCTGTCTCCCTTGTTCAATCTCTCACTTCTCTCGCTCGAGCTCTCTCTCTCTCTCACTTACTCTGTCTCTCTCACTCAAGCTCTCTCTCTCTCTCACTCTGTCTCTCTTACTCGAACTCAAGCTCTCTCTGTCTGTCTTTCTCGCTCGAGCACTCTCTCTCTCGCTCTCTCTCTCTCAATCTGTCTTTCTCGATCTCTCTCTCTCTCTCGCTCTCTCTCTCTCTCGGTATCTCTCTCGCTCTGTCTCTCTCTCTCTCTCTTGCTCTGTCTCTCTCACTTGAGCTCTGACTCTTTCGCTCAAGGTCTCTCTCTCTCGGTCTGTCTTTCTCACTCTAGCCCTCTCTCTCTCGCTCTCTCTCTTGCTCTGTCTCTTTCGCTCGTGCTCTCTCTCTTGCTGTCTCTCTCTCTCGAGCGCTCCCTCTCTTGCTCTCTCTCGAGCTCAAGCTATCTCGCTTGCTCTCTCTCTCGCTCGAGCGCTCTTGCTCTGTCTCACGCCCTCTTGCTCTGTCTCGCACACTCTCACTGTCTCACTCGCTCTGTTTCTCTCGTTCTCTCTCTCTCTCACTCTGTCTTTCTCGCTCACGCTCTCTCTTGCACAAGCTCTCTCACTTGCACTCTCTCGCGCACAAGCTGGCTCTCGCTTTCTCTCTCTCTCTCTCGAGCTCTCTCTCTCATAAGCTCTGTCTCTCTCACTGTTTCTCTCTCGCTCTCTCTCACTTGCTCTATTTCTCTCACTCTCGCGCTCTCTCTCTCTCGAGTTCTGTCTCTCGCTCTGTCTCTCTCACCAAACTCTCTCTCTCGGTCTGTCTTTCTCGCTCTGTCTCTCACTGGCTTGAGCTCTGTCTTTCCTGCTCTGTCTCTCTCGCTCGAGCACTCTCTCTCTCGCTCTGTCTCTCTCGCTTGAGCTCTCACGCTTGAGCTCTCTCGCGCTCTTTCTTGCTCTGTCTCCCTCGTTCTCACTCTGTCTCTCTCACTCTATCTCTCTCGCTTGAGCTCTCTCTCTCTCGGTCTGTCTCTATCTCTCGCTCTCTCTCTCTCTCTCTCTCTCTCACACACTGTTTCTTTCATACGAGCTCTCTCTCCCTGTCTCTCTCTCTCTCACTCTGTCTCTCTCGCTCTCCTTCTTTTGCCCTGTCTCTTTCAGTCAAGCTCACTCTCTCTCTCGCTCTATCTCTCTTGCTCGAGTTCTCTTTCTCTCGCTCTGTCTCTCCTGCTCTGTCTCACTCACTCTCTCTTTTGCTCTCTCTCTCTCACTCTCTCTCTCATTCTGTCTCTCTCGTTCTGTCTCTCTCGCACTCTCTTGAGCTCTCTCTCCCTCGCTCTGTCTCTCGCCCGAGCTGTCTCTCTCTCGCTGTGTCTCTCTCACTCGAGCTCTCTCTCTCTCACTTGCTGTCTCTCTCTCCCTCGAGCTCACTCTCTCGCTCTCTCTCTCTCTCTCGGTGTCTCTCTCACTCTGTCTCTCTCTCGCTCTCTCATTCTGTCTCTCTTGCCTTGTCTCTCGCTTGAGCTCTCTCTCTGTCTCTTTCGCTCTCACTTGCTCTGTTTTTCTCTCTCTCTCTCTCTTTCTATCTCTCTTGCTCTCTCTCTCGCGCTCTCACCCTTTGTCTCTCTCTCTCTCACTCGAGCTCTCTCACTCTTGCTCTTTCTCTCGCTTGAGCTCTCTCTCTCGCTGTCTCTCTCGCTTGAGGTCTTTCCCTCTTGCTCTGTCTATCTTTCTCTCTCCTCGCTCCCACTCTCTCACTCGCTCCCGCTCTCTCGCTCCCACTCTCTCACTCGCTCCCGCTCTCTCGCTCCCACTCTCTCACTCGCTCCCGCTCTCTCGCTCCCACTCTCTCACTCGCTCCCGCTCTCTCGCTCCCACTCTCTCACTCGCTCCCGCTCTCTCGCTCCCACTCTCTCACTCGCTCCCGCTCTCTCGCTCCCACTCTCTCACTCGCTCCCGCTCTCTCGCTCCCACTCTCTCACTCGCTCCCGCTCTCTCGCTCCCACTCTCTCACTCGCTCCCGCTCTCTCGCTCCCACTCTCTCACTCGCTCCCGCTCTCTCGCTCCCACTCTCTCACTCGCTCCCGCTCTCTCGCTCCCACTCTCTCACTCGCTCCCGCTCTCTCGCTCCCACTCTCTCACTCGCTCCCGCTCTCTCGCTCCCACTCTCTCACTCGCTCCCGCTCTCTCGCTCCCACTCTCTCACTCGCTCCCGCTCTCTCGCTCCCACTCTCTCACTCGCTCCCGCTCTCTCGCTCCCACTCTCTCACTCGCTCCCGCTCTCTCGCTCCCACTCTCTCACTCGCTCCCGCTCTCTCGCTCCCACTCTCTCACTCGCTCCCGCTCTCTCGCTCCCACTCTCTCACTCGCTCCCGCTCTCTCGCTCCCACTCTCTCACTCGCTCCCGCTCTCTCGCTCCCACTCTCTCACTCGCTCCCGCTCTCTCGCTCCCACTCTCTCACTCGCTCCCGCTCTCTCGCTCCCACTCTCTCACTCGCTCCCGCTCTCTCGCTCCCACTCTCTCACTCGCTCCCGCTCTCTCGCTCCCACTCTCTCACTCGCTCCCGCTCTCTCGCTCCCACTCTCTCACTCGCTCCCGCTCTCTCGCTCCCACTCTCTCACTCGCTCCCGCTCTCTCGCTCCCACTCTCTCACTCGCTCCCGCTCTCTCGCTCCCACTCTCTCACTCGCTCCCGCTCTCTCGCTCCCACTCTCTCACTCGCTCCCGCTCTCTCGCTCCCACTCTCTCACTCGCTCCCGCTCTCTCGCTCCCACTCTCTCACTCGCTCCCGCTCTCTCGCTCCCACTCTCTCACTCGCTCCCGCTCTCTCGCTCCCACTCTCTCACTCGCTCCCGCTCTCTCGCTCCCACTCTCTCACTCGCTCCCGCTCTCTCGCTCCCACTCTCTCACTCGCTCCCGCTCTCTCGCTCCCACTCTCTCACTCGCTCCCGCTCTCTCGCTCCCACTCTCTCACTCGCTCCCGCTCTCTCGCTCCCACTCTCTCACTCGCTCCCGCTCTCTCGCTCCCACTCTCTCACTCGCTCCCGCTCTCTCGCTCCCACTCTCTCACTCGCTCCCGCTCTCTCGCTCCCACTCTCTCACTCGCTCCCGCTCTCTCGCTCCCACTCTCTCACTCGCTCCCGCTCTCTCGCTCCCACTCTCTCACTCGCTCCCGCTCTCTCGCTCCCACTCTCTCACTCGCTCCCGCTCTCTCGCTCCCACTCTCTCACTCGCTCCCGCTCTCTCGCTCCCACTCTCTCACTCGCTCCCGCTCTCTCGCTCCCACTCTCTCACTCGCTCCCGCTCTCTCGCTCCCACTCTCTCACTCGCTCCCGCTCTCTCGCTCCCACTCTCTCACTCGCTCCCGCTCTCTCGCTCCCACTCTCTCACTCGCTCCCGCTCTCTCGCTCCCACTCTCTCACTCGCTCCCGCTCTCTCGCTCCCACTCTCTCACTCGCTCCCGCTCTCTCGCTCCCACTCTCTCACTCGCTCCCGCTCTCTCGCTCCCACTCTCTCACTCGCTCCCGCTCTCTCGCTCCCACTCTCTCACTCGCTCCCGCTCTCTCGCTCCCACTCTCTCACTCGCTCCCGCTCTCTCGCTCCCACTCTCTCACTCGCTCCCGCTCTCTCGCTCCCACTCTCTCACTCGCTCCCGCTCTCTCGCTCCCACTCTCTCACTCGCTCCCGCTCTCTCGCTCCCACTCTCTCACTCGCTCCCGCTCTCTCGCTCCCACTCTCTCACTCGCTCCCGCTCTCTCGCTCCCACTCTCTCACTCGCTCCCGCTCTCTCGCTCCCACTCTCTCACTCGCTCCCGCTCTCTCGCTCCCACTCTCTCACTCGCTCCCGCTCTCTCGCTCCCACTCTCTCACTCGCTCCCGCTCTCTCGCTCCCACTCTCTCACTCGCTCCCGCTCTCTCGCTCCCACTCTCTCACTCGCTCCCGCTCTCTCGCTCCCACTCTCTCACTCGCTCCCGCTCTCTCGCTCCCACTCTCTCACTCGCTCCCGCTCTCTCGCTCCCACTCTCTCACTCGCTCCCGCTCTCTCGCTCCCACTCTCTCACTCGCTCCCGCTCTCTCGCTCCCACTCTCTCACTCGCTCCCGCTCTCTCGCTCCCACTCTCTCACTCGCTCCCGCTCTCTCGCTCCCACTCTCTCACTCGCTCCCGCTCTCTCGCTCCCACTCTCTCACTCGCTCCCGCTCTCTCGCTCCCACTCTCTCACTCGCTCCCGCTCTCTCGCTCCCACTCTCTCACTCGCTCCCGCTCTCTCGCTCCCACTCTCTCACTCGCTCCCGCTCTCTCGCTCCCACTCTCTCACTCGCTCCCGCTCTCTCGCTCCCACTCTCTCACTCGCTCCCGCTCTCTCGCTCCCACTCTCTCACTCGCTCCCGCTCTCTCGCTCCCACTCTCTCACTCGCTCCCGCTCTCTCGCTCCCACTCTCTCACTCGCTCCCGCTCTCTCGCTCCCACTCTCTCACTCGCTCCCGCTCTCTCGCTCCCACTCTCTCACTCGCTCCCGCTCTCTCGCTCCCACTCTCTCACTCGCTCCCGCTCTCTCGCTCCCACTCTCTCACTCGCTCCCGCTCTCTCGCTCCCACTCTCTCACTCGCTCCCGCTCTCTCGCTCCCACTCTCTCACTCGCTCCCGCTCTCTCGCTCCCACTCTCTCACTCGCTCCCGCTCTCTCGCTCCCACTCTCTCACTCGCTCCCGCTCTCTCGCTCCCACTCTCTCACTCGCTCCCGCTCTCTCGCTCCCACTCTCTCACTCGCTCCCGCTCTCTCGCTCCCACTCTCTCACTCGCTCCCGCTCTCTCGCTCCCACTCTCTCACTCGCTCCCGCTCTCTCGCTCCCACTCTCTCACTCGCTCCCGCTCTCTCGCTCCCACTCTCTCACTCGCTCCCGCTCTCTCGCTCCCACTCTCTCACTCGCTCCCGCTCTCTCGCTCCCACTCTCTCACTCGCTCCCGCTCTCTCGCTCCCACTCTCTCACTCGCTCCCGCTCTCTCGCTCCCACTCTCTCACTCGCTCCCGCTCTCTCGCTCCCACTCTCTCACTCGCTCCCGCTCTCTCGCTCCCACTCTCTCACTCGCTCCCGCTCTCTCGCTCCCACTCTCTCACTCGCTCCCGCTCTCTCGCTCCCACTCTCTCACTCGCTCCCGCTCTCTCGCTCCCACTCTCTCACTCGCTCCCGCTCTCTCGCTCCCACTCTCTCACTCGCTCCCGCTCTCTCGCTCCCACTCTCTCACTCGCTCCCGCTCTCTCGCTCCCACTCTCTCACTCGCTCCCGCTCTCTCGCTCCCACTCTCTCACTCGCTCCCGCTCTCTCGCTCCCACTCTCTCACTCGCTCCCGCTCTCTCGCTCCCACTCTCTCACTCGCTCCCGCTCTCTCGCTCCCACTCTCTCACTCGCTCCCGCTCTCTCGCTCCCACTCTCTCACTCGCTCCCGCTCTCTCGCTCCCACTCTCTCACTCGCTCCCGCTCTCTCGCTCCCACTCTCTCACTCGCTCCCGCTCTCTCGCTCCCACTCTCTCACTCGCTCCCGCTCTCTCGCTCCCACTCTCTCACTCGCTCCCGCTCTCTCGCTCCCACTCTCTCACTCGCTCCCGCTCTCTCGCTCCCACTCTCTCACTCGCTCCCGCTCTCTCGCTCCCACTCTCTCACTCGCTCCCGCTCTCTCGCTCCCACTCTCTCACTCGCTCCCGCTCTCTCGCTCCCACTCTCTCACTCGCTCCCGCTCTCTCGCTCCCACTCTCTCACTCGCTCCCGCTCTCTCGCTCCCACTCTCTCACTCGCTCCCGCTCTCTCGCTCCCACTCTCTCACTCGCTCCCGCTCTCTCGCTCCCACTCTCTCACTCGCTCCCGCTCTCTCGCTCCCACTCTCTCACTCGCTCCCGCTCTCTCGCTCCCACTCTCTCACTCGCTCCCGCTCTCTCGCTCCCACTCTCTCACTCGCTCCCGCTCTCTCGCTCCCACTCTCTCACTCGCTCCCGCTCTCTCGCTCCCACTCTCTCACTCGCTCCCGCTCTCTCGCTCCCACTCTCTCACTCGCTCCCGCTCTCTCGCTCCCACTCTCTCACTCGCTCCCGCTCTCTCGCTCCCACTCTCTCACTCGCTCCCGCTCTCTCGCTCCCACTCTCTCACTCGCTCCCGCTCTCTCGCTCCCACTCTCTCACTCGCTCCCGCTCTCTCGCTCCCACTCTCTCACTCGCTCCCGCTCTCTCGCTCCCACTCTCTCACTCGCTCCCGCTCTCTCGCTCCCACTCTCTCACTCGCTCCCGCTCTCTCGCTCCCACTCTCTCACTCGCTCCCGCTCTCTCGCTCCCACTCTCTCACTCGCTCCCGCTCTCTCGCTCCCACTCTCTCACTCGCTCCCGCTCTCTCGCTCGCACTCTCTCACTCGCTCCCGTCGCTCGCTCGCACTCTATCATTCACTTGCACTCTCTCACATGCTCGCACTCTCTCACTGTCTCTCTCTCTCGAGCTCTCTCTCGCTCTGTCCCTCTCTCAAGCTCTCTCTCTCTCGCTCTGTCTCTCTTGCTCGAGCTCTCTCTCTCTCACCCTATCTCTCTCTCACTTGCTCTGTGTCTCTCGCGCCCTGTCTCTCGCTCGAGCCATCTCTCTCGCTGTGTCTCTCTTTCGCTCGTGCTATCTCTCACTTGCTCGCTCTCTCTCGCCCTCTCTCGCCCTCTCTCTCTCTCTCTCTCTCGCTGTCCCTCTCTCGCTCTAGCACTATCTCCCTCACTCACATTCTCTCACTCGCTCGCGCTCTCTTGCTCGCTCGCACTTTCTCACTCGCTCTCACTCTCTCACTCGCTTGTGCTCGCTTGCGTTCTCTTACTCATACTCTCTTGCTCGCTCACTCGCACTTTGTCACTCACTCGCACTCTTGCCCATGCACTCTCTCACTTGAGCTCTCTTGCTCACTCGCACTGTCACACGCTCATGCTCGCTCTCGCTCGCTCAGTCCTGCTCTCTCTCTCGTTCGCACTCTATCGCTCACTCACACTTGCTCGCTCGAGCTCTCTTGCTTGCTCGCACTCTCTCATTCATGCTCTCCCTTGCTAGCTCGCACTCTCTCTCACCCGCGCTCTCACTCACGCTCTCGTTTACGCGCTCACTCGCTTTCTCGCTCACTAGTGCTCTCTCGCTGGCACTCACCCGCGCTCTCTCTCACCCGTGCGCTCTCTCACTTGCTCGCACTCTCTCTCACCCGCACTCTCTCGCACTCTCTCTCGCTTGCTCATACTCTCATGCTTGATTGTGCTCTCATTCGCATTTTCCTTCGCTCTCTCGCTCTGGCTCTCACCCACTCACTCGCTCTTTCGCTTGTGTGCGCTCTCTCACTTATGCTCTCACTCGCGTGTTCTCACTTGCACTCTCTCGCTCACGCGCTCTCACTCACGCTCTCTCACTCGCTAGTGCCCCCTTTCTCGCGCTCTTTCTCACTCACTCGGACTCTGTCCCTCGTTCACGCTCTCTCCCTCACTCGAGCTCTCTCACTCGCTCGCACACTCTCACTCGCGCGCTCTCTCTCTCTCTCGCTCCCATTCTCTCTCTCGCTCGCGCTCTCTCTCGCACGCGTTCTCTAGCTCTCTCTCGATCGCTCGCACTCTCTCTTGCTTGCACGCACTCTCTCACTCACACTCTCACCCTCACTCATGCTCTCTCTTGCGCTCTCTCGTTCTTGCTCTCGCCCACTCACTCGCACTCTCTCTCACTTGTGCTCTCTCGCACGTGCGCTCTCACTCACGCTCTCTCTCTTGCTAGTGCTCTCTCACTCACACTCACTCTTTCTCACTCGCTCACACTCTTGCTCACTTGTACTCTCTCACTCGCTTGCGCTCTCTCACTTGCACTCTCTCAGTCACTTGCGCTCTCTCGTTTGTACTGTCACTCGCACTCACTTACTCGCACTCTCTCACTGGTGCTCTATCGCTCGCACTCTCTCTGGCTCGCGCTCTCTCGCTCGCTTCCACTCTGGCTTGCGCTCTCTCGCTCGCTCACTCTCACTTTATCGCTCACTCGCACTCTCGCTCACTTGAGCTCACTTGCTCGCACGCACTCTCACACGCTCATTCTCTCGCTAGCTCGTACACTCTCCTGCGTTCGCTCACGCTCTCTCACTCGCGCTCTCTCACTGCACTCTCGCTTGCACTCTCCCTCATCCGCGCTCTCGCTTGCTCATGCTCTCACTCGCACACACTCTTGCGCTCACTTGCACTCTCGCTCACGCTCTTTCTCATTGGCTCGTGCGTGTTCGCTCGCTTGTGCTCTCACTCGCACTCTCTCTTGCTCGCTCGCACTCTCGCTCGTGCTCTCTCACACTCACTCTCTCTCACCCGCACTCTCCTTGCTCACTCAAGCTCTCTTGCTCACTCGCGCTCACACTCTCTCACACTCACATGCTCTCCCTCACTTGCACTCTCTCCCTCGCTCGCACTTGCCCTCTCACTCGCACTCTATCGCTCACTCACACTATCTTGCTCGTGCTCTCTCGCTCGCTCGCACTCTCTGTGGCTCACGCTCTCTCGCTCGCTCACTCGCACTGTGTCACTCACTCGCACTCTTACCCGCGTTCACTCGTTCGCACTCTGTCGCTTGCTCGCTTGTGCTCTCTTGCTCACTCGGACTGTCACGCGCTCATGCTCTCTCTCGCTCGCTCGGTCCTGCACTCTCACTCACTCAAGCTCGCTTGCACTCTCACATGCTCATGCTCTCTCTCGCTAGCTCGCATTCTCTCCCACACTTGCCCACACTCTCTTGTTCATGCTCTCTCGCTCAATTGTGCACTCTCACTTTCACTCTCTTGCTCGCACCCTCACCCGCACTCTCTCTCGCTCGCTTGTGCTCTCGCTTGCTTGCTCGCACTCTCACTCGTTTGCTCGCTCGCTCTCGCTCATGCTCTCTCATTCACATTTTCACTTGCTTGTGCTCTCTCGCTCTAGCTCTCACCTACTCGCTCGGACTCTCACTCGTGTGTGCTCTCTCGCTTGTGCTCTCTTGCTCGCAACCTCTCAGTCACGCTCTCTCGCTCTCTAGTGGTCTCACTCACGCTCTCTCACTCGCTAGTGCTCACTCACTCCTGCTCTCTCGCTCAGATTCTCACTCGCTCACACTTTCTCTTTCTCACTGGCTCAGACTCTCTCACTCGCTCATGCTCTCTCACTCGTGCTCTCTCTCTGGCTTGCGCTCTCTCGCTCACTCACTCACATTTTGTCACTCACTCGCACTCTCACTTGTTCGCACTCTGTCTTGCTCGCTCGCACTCTCAAATGCTCATGCTTTCTCTCATTAGCTCACTCTCCCCTGCTCGCTCACTCTCTCTCGCTCGCTTGTGCTCTCTTACTTCTACTCTTGCTCGCACTCTCTCGCACCGGCGCTCTATCACTCACTCGCGCACTCTCTCTCGCACGCAATCTCTTGTTCATTTGCACACTCACTCGCACTCTCTCTTGCTCAATCACGCTCTCACTCGTATTCTCTCGTGCTCACTCACCCTCTCTCTTGCTTGCACTCCCTCGTGCTCACTGGTTCATGCTTTCTTGCATTTTCTCTCGCTCGCTTGCATTCTCTCTCTCTCATTTGTGCTCTCTTGCACTTTCTCTCACTTGTTCACATGCTCTCTTGCTCGTTCGTGCTCTCTCGCTCACACTCTCGCTCGTTCTCTCCCATGCTCACTCGCTCTCTCCCGCTCGCTCTCTCCCATGCTCACTCACTCTCTGTCGCTTGCACTCTCTCATGCTCTCTCGCTCACATTCTCACGTGCTCACTTGCTCTCTCTCGCTCGCACTCTCTCGTGCTCACTCGCTCTCGCTCGGAGTCTCTCACTTGCTCGCACTCTCTCACTCGCACCCTTCCTCGCTTGCTCCACTTTCTCTCGCTCGCTCGCGCTCTTCCTCGCTCACTCCATGCTCTCATTCGCTTGCACTCACTCTCGCTCACTGGCACAGTCTCTCGGTCACTTGCAGTCTCTCACTCACTCGCGGCTCTCTCGTTCTCTTTCGCGCTCACTCGCTCACACTCTCTCCCTCACTCGAGCTCTCTCCCGCTCACTCGCACGCTTTCCCTCTCTCGCGCTCACGCACTCTCTCGCTCACTTGCACTCCTGCTCACTCTCACTCGCACGCTCGTACTCTTGCTCGCTCGCACTCTCTCTGATTTGCTCACACTCTCTTGCTCGTACTCTATCTCTCGCTCGCTCATGTTCTCTTGCTCGTGCTCCCTCTCACTCAATCTATAGCTCACTCGCTCGCTCGCGCTCTCTCTCGGTCATGGCCTCTCTCACTCGCACTCTCTCTCACTCGCAATCTCTCACGCGGTCTCTCTCATTCGCACATTCGCACTCTCTCCCTCACTCGCACTCTCTTGCTCGCACTCTCTCGCCCTCCCTCACACTTGCGCTCTCTCACTCGCGCTCTCTCTTCCTCATTCATGCTCTCCCTCTCGCTCGCTCGCTCACTCACTCATGCTCTCTCACTTGCTTGCGTGCTCTCACTCGCTCACACCCTTTCTCACTCCTTCTCCCTCGAACTCTCTTTTGC
Organism: Chiloscyllium plagiosum; assembly: GCF_004010195.1. Taxonomy (NCBI): domain Eukaryota; kingdom Metazoa; phylum Chordata; class Chondrichthyes; order Orectolobiformes; family Hemiscylliidae; genus Chiloscyllium; species Chiloscyllium plagiosum. The sequence continues at coordinate 32,406,971 of NC_057726.1, forward strand.
TCGCTCACTGTCTCACTCACCCGCACTCTCGCACTCGCTCTCTCGTACACATTCATGCTCTCTCTTGCTCTTTCGTGCTCAATCTCTTGCTAGCTCGCTCCTCTCACGCTCTCTCGCTCTTCGCACTCTCACTCATGCTCTCTCTCACTCGCTCGCACTGTTTCTTGCTCGCTCATGTTCTCTTTCGCTCGGTCTCTCTCACCCGCTTCCACTCTCTCGCTCGCACTCTCTCTATCTCGTTCGCACTCTCTCGCTCTTTCGCGCTCTCTCACTCATTCACGCTCTCTCTCATTCGCGCTCTCTCACTCGCTTGCATTCTTTCTCATTCTCTCACACTCTCTCGCTCGCACTCTCTTTTGCTCACTCTGTCTCTCTCGCTTGCTCTCATTCGCTCTGTCTCTCTCACTCGCTCCCTCTCTCGTCGCAGTCGCTCGCGTGCTCTCTTGCTCGTGCTCTCTCGCTTGCTCTGTCTCTGTCGCTTGCTCGTGCTGTCACTCTCTCGCACTCTCTGATATGTTGGACTAAGTGGATTTTATTGGAAGTTTGTTCCAAACTTCAGCAGTGTGGTGGCACTGCTGATGGATTTACTAAAGAACTCAAAATTTTGGTGGACAGAACAATGCTAGGAGATGTTTGAGAATTTAAAAGCCATATTAACCACTGCACCAGCTTTATCCACACCAAACCTTTTGACACCCTTCAAAGTTGCAATCGATTCTAGCAATATAGGGTTGGAGTAGTACTGCCACAGGAAGATGATAATGGAATTGAACAGCTAATTGGCTACTTTTCAAAGAAACTCAACACCCATCAGAGAAAATACTCTACCATAGACAAAGAATGATTGAGTTTGGTACTGGCCTTACAACATTTTAATGTTTATGTGACGAACAATGTATCAGAGACAATGTACATGGACCGCAATCCTCTTACATTCTTGGAAAGATTTTAAGATAAATATATGAGACTAGTTCATTTCAGTCTTATATTACAGACTCCTAATTTACAAATTGTAGATGTTGTGGGTAGTAAAAATGTGATAGCAGATGTGTTATCACAAGCTTAAAGAAAGTGTAGATAAGATTGGGCAGATTCCAATGTTATATATGTTGTGCAAAAATTAATATGAGAAGTATAACTTAGATTAATGACTTACGTATTTCATCGTAATAGAATTAAGAATTAGAAAAAAAATGAAGCCATCTTTTCATTATGATGGTTCATTGTCTTCTTCGGGGGGGAGGTGTTATGAAGTTGAAGGCATATATGGTACCTTTAAGAGAGACAGAATGCTTTTCTGGACTGAGAGCTTACAAACACCTATGTATCCAATTTGTTGGCAACCCCAGAGTGTGGTGGAAAGTTGAAAGTATGTAACATTTGGCTGTGAAAGGGATATATGAGTTTTGGTTGCTGTTTTGACAAATGAATTTAACCAATTAGTTTAAATTATACCCCAGGATACTAAATCCCAATTGAGTTTGAATATATTGCTTATCAACATCAAACTAATGAGATGATCTGATATTGAAGGTATAAAAATGTGGACATTTTGAAAATTGGAGACAGAGCAACTGCCATCGAGACAGAAACACATGGAAAGCTAACATCTAACATTTCCAAAAAAAATTAAGAAACACTCTCTATCAAAGGTAACTTTTCATATGAAACAGATTTGCAGTAAAAATGAAAGACAATGACCCAGGGAGTTCCTCAGACAGAAGAAAGACAGAAGAAGACAGCAACTATGTGGTTTTGAAATTAAGTTGATGTAATTTTAGTAAGTGTCTTATTGGAACAGCATATTGTTACCAAATTAGAGGCAAATAGTAAGCAGTTAAGAGAAAGGGGGCTTACAATAGTGAATAGTTGTTGTTTAATGTTCACTCTTAGAGTTCAAAAATAAATTGATAATATTTTCTTTAAATAGTAGAATTTGGGAGTTCTCTGTCACTCATTTTAACAGACTGTGAGGCAAGGCGATCTTTTCTGGGTATTTGTTTTAATTAAAAGAGGAGTTCACCTCAGTGTCATAACAATATCCAATATTAAAAAGTAATAGTTTTCAAGCCAATAAGTAGCAGGCCTAAGTGACTTCAGCAAGTGCTGTTAAAACTCCACATTTTGTCTGAAAGTGCCTGACAATAGTGGATTGGAAACTCATAACTGAAACACAGAGCATTTCAGCTAGATGTTATCACCTGTGATTTTACATCTTGGAGATTCACACTGGAAACAGATACGGCAGAAGGCAATCTAATTTAGAATTTTTAAAAAAAATATTCATTTAGGGGATGTGGTCTTTGCTGGCTAGGCTATTACTTACTGCCCATCATTAGCTGCCATTGAGAAGATGGTTGTGAACTGCCTTCTTCAACCACTGAATTTAGATTAGGAACAATCAATGCAATTAGGGAGGGAGTTCCAGATTTTGTACCTCGCAACATTGAAGGACTGTTGACATATTTACAAGTCAAATGGTAAGTGCCTTGGAGCAACTTGCATGTGGTGGTACTCCCACATATCTGCTGCCAGGTCTTTCTTGATGTTAGTGGCTGAGGATTTGTAAGATGCTGAAGGGGTTTTGTTTGAATTTCTGAAATGCATCTTGTAGATGGTGAACACTGTTGCTATTGTGTGTCATTAATGAAGGGAGTGGTTGTTTGTGGATATGGTTTCAGTCAAGTGTTGGCTTTGTTTTGGATGGTATCAAGCTACTTTAGAGTTGTTGCAGCTGCACTCATCCAGGACAGTATTCCATCACACTTCCGACTTTTGACCTGTAGAAAATGGACAGGCTTCAAAGAATCAGGAGATAGAATTCTGCAGTGAAACCTGAGCCTCTGACCTGCTCTTGTAGCCACAATGTTTATCTGGCTAGCGCGGTTCAGTTTCTTGTTAATGCTAATGCCCAGGAAAGTTTCAGTGATGGTAATGTCAAGGGGAGATGGTTATATTTTAGAGTCATGGAGTCATAGAGATGTACAGCATGAAAACAGACCATTCTCTCATGCTTGAGAGGATCACTCATGCCACACACGTGCCAGGCAATGTTGCTTCCACTTGTCAGCTCATGTCTGGAGTGTTGTCCAGGTCTTGCTGCATTTGGGCATGGCCTGCTTCAGTATATGGGGTTGCATTGGCGAACATCCCCACAGCTTTCATTACAATGGAAGGAAGATCATTAATTGAGCAGTTAAAAGATGGTTGGACCTAAGACACTACCCTGCAGAACTCCTACGGTGATGTTCTGGAGCTGAGCTAAGGGAGTTCCAACAACCTTCCTTTATAAGTATTTTAGTTAGCTCGCTGTGCTGGAAGGTTTGTTTTCAGATGTTTCGTCATCATGACTAGGTAACATCATCACTGAGAGTCTCCAGTGAAGCACTCACTGATGATGTTACCTAGTCATAGTGATAAAACATCTGAAAACAAACGTCCCAGCTCAGCAAGCTAACTTACATACTTATCATCAACCTAAACTACAAATCTTTTCAAAAATTGCTAATCTTTCTTTATGCTAGGTATGGCTCCATCTAGTGGAGATCTTTTCCCGATTCCCATTGACTATTTTTCTAGGGCATATTGGCATCTTACTATTTGGCAAGTTAAACTTGAACACAACTCAACATCCACACCCTTGCTTTCAAAACTTTCAAGACTAATTAACTGTTCATAAATAAGGAAATCTTAATTTATATGTTTGAATAAAGTATTGGTACTTTATAATAACTTTATTTAGAGGAATTGACACAATAAATAATGTTCATGCTCATAAGAAACAAAATTCAACAAATACATTAGTGGGGTGGGTGGCAGGGATGGTAGTGGGAAGATTTATCCAGGATGCAGAAGACAATGCTCGGAAATCCCTAGGAAACAAACACTTCCTTCCTCCACTCTTTTCTCATTAAAGGAATGTTGGCATACTTGCAGGTCAGTTTTAAGCCCCTCTACACTTACAATATCATTCCTTACTTTTGCATTTGTACACTTCTATTCAGGACTCTTTTACGGCAGTCATCTTATAAGATTACAAACAATTCAGGAACAGGCCATTCGGTCCAACCAGTTCTTGCCAGTATTTATGTTCCATACAAATCTCCCCATTACTCTTCACCTAAATGTACCATCATAACCAACCATTCCATCTTTCCTAATGTTTGTTGACCTTGAACAACTGTGTCCAGTTCCATATTTTCATTATTCTTTGCATAAAGATGTTTCTTTTCTGAATTTCCACACACATGGAAAAGTTTACTGTGTATCCATTATCAACTCCGTTCATAATTTGAGACATTTCTATTCAGTTACCCCTCTGCCTTATTTTTGTTTGAGAGAAAAAAAAATCCAGCCTGTAAATCCTTTCTTGATATCATCCTCAAATATTCACCACTTTCTCTGCAGTAAACCTTCTTCTTACCAAAATGCAAGACCTCACAGGGTGACACAGTGGTTCAGCACTACTGCCTGACAGTACCAGGTTCAATTCTGGCCTTGGGTGACGTCTGTGTGGAGTTTGCATATTCTCCCCATGTCTGTGTGGGTTTTCTCCTACAATCCAAACATGTGCAGGTTAGGTGAATTGGCCATGTTAAATTGCCCAGAGTGTTCAGGGATGTGTGGGTTAGGTGCATTAGTCAGGGGTAAATGTGGAGTAATAGGGCAGGGGGATGGGTCTGAGTAGGTTACTCTTTGGAGGGTTGGTGCACACTTGTTGGGCCAAATAGCCTGTTTCCACACTGTAGGGATTCTATGATTATCTGGGCTCACCTTTATTTGCTAATTATTTTCCCTTTCTACAATTTTATTAATATCTTTCTGCAATCAACTACCACTTAAAATCCCAGGTATTTGGTGTTATCCACAAATTTGATTTTGTTTTATTCTGAAGTCCAAATCATGATTGTAAATTGAGAGCACCAGTGGGTCTCTATACCAAACCTTCTGGGACAAGGCATTTCCCACAAAGAACAGTACAGCACAGGAATGGCCCTTTGGACAACAATATTGTGCCAAATTATGCCAAATTAAACTAATCCCTTGGTCCATACTCTTCCATTCTTTGCATATTCATGCGCTTATCTAAAAGTCCCCTTAAATGCCCCTATGGTATCTGCTTTCACCATCCCACCTGGCAGCATTTTCCAGATTCCTGCCACTGTAAAAAAAACTTGCCTCCCATATCTCCTTTGAACCGTCCCCTTACCTTAAATGCATGCCCTCTAGCATTAGATATTTCAACTCTGGGAAAAACTTTCTGTCAACCCTCACCACGCATCTCATTACTTTATAGACTTCTATCAAGTCTCCCCACAGCCTCCACCGCGCCAGAGATAACAACCCGAGTCTTTTCTCGCCTCTCCTTATAGATCATACCCTCTAATTCAGGAAACATCCTGGTAAACCTTCTGCCACTCCGACTAATTCTCACTACATTTTTTTTCAAAAAGGGTTGATAGGAATTACGACAATCGCCTTTTTAAAAATTCAGCATATTTACCTGCCTTCTTGTTGTGGTCAGGGAACATTTCTGCCCATCTTGCGCATTTCTGCCCATCGCCCATCTTATTTTGATCTCTAACGGACATCTGCTCGTGCGCACCTAGTGACAGCTCGTGCAGCCTTAGTGACAGCACGTACAGCAGCCTCGCGCGGGACCCACCTGCTCGCTTTCAGTTCGTCCGTCTCAAAATCATGTCCCATCAATCCGGGCAGGGGGCCAAAGAATTTTACGAGATGTACGTAGAGAAACTCAAATAGCTGCCCAACTTTTTTTTTTAAATGTTTTATTGTTTAAATTCTAATTTTTTACTGAAGTTTGCGTTTATACCTTTTCTGGCTCTTAGTTGCCGGCACCAGATCAATTTTGCAAAAGATCCAAGCACAAGTTGTCAGATGATGTCGCCTCTCTATTAGTGTACTGCGGTCATAGCTAAGAAGATCACATATTCATCAAAAGACCCGAAAACGTGGCGTTATTGTTCACAAGCACAAATGTATTAGCAGCACATTTTTTTTAAAACCGTACGAGAGGCATTTCTTTGAAAATAGCAATACATTTTACACCCAGGAAAATTAAGTTTAATGCTGTCCGACAAGAATCAGATACGGACGACTTCCAACACTGAAAAACACTCCATCTATTTCAAAGTTCTCGATTAGTACTCAAAGTATTAGTGTTAAAGACGAGCTAAGACCAAATCACTCCTCTTTTAAAACAGTTCTCTGTAACTGCCATCTTAAAACAACGTTTCCCAAAATAGAAGCATTGAAATTTAACAAATTAAACTAAATAGGATTGTTAAAACGAGCTTAATTGAAAACACTGTAGAGGCGTATATATGTCTGATGCAAAAAGTATGATTCGCCTGACTGTTCAAAGACAGTGACACATCAACAGTAAACTTGTTAAATTTTATCGTAAGCTTTCAGCGAACTTCGCAACTGTGTAGAAAAGAACGTACTTTTTCTAAAGCTTATGACGACTAATGAACTTCCAAGTTATCCATTTTTAAAACCAAGCTTGTTCGATTTCAGGTTAATTTTATGAAATTGCATTAAACAGTGAAACCTACAGCAGTTATCAATTACTTACCCATTCACAGCGCTGAATGATTCAAAGTAAAGAATGATTCGAGAAGTTAAAGTGACACGTGGAGTTATAAATGGATGAGTGATTTTTTTTTGTCAAATTGAGAGATTCCTACTTTGCAGCACTTTTACTTACATGAGGGAAATCTCTCCGCCCTCACGTTTGGTTAACTCCGTGTGTACCAAAAGCCTCCCTTCCACGATGTTCTTAATTTCTATTAAATGGTAATCCATTCAAACAACATGCTGACCTGCCGAGGTTTATATACTACTTTTGTTAAATGTTGACAAAATATAGAAACTTCTAAATTCTCATGTTTAAATTTGATAGATTGGCACAAGGTAATAGAGCTGATGGGCTCCTACACCGTAAAAAATGCTGATTCTGACATTGCTGGAACAGGAAACGTTGCAATTAACAAGTAGTCATGCACAACTTATGTTTTAGTTATAGATTTACTAGCCTTATGGGGTGGGGTATCTTCTGGCACAGTAATAGTGTCCCTGTCTCTTGACCAGATAGGTCCCAAGTTCAGGTCCCACCAGCTATAGAAGTGTGGCATTCAGACGTCTGAACAGGTTAATTTTAAAAAAACTTAATTTTATAATCCTGAAATACACAAAGCCCCATCCCCAAATTGTGTTCTAAAACAGAGAGCTGTGGGCTTTCTTTTGCCATAAGTGTCACAGTTGAAATTACTGGTACTGACTTCACAAAACAAGTGATCAAAAATTGAAATTAACACGAGGGAAGCTTGACTTTCTAAAGGAGTAAACTTATTTGTGAGAGTTGATTGTTAGGTAGTCGATAGCTTTTGACATGTAATGGCAATTATAAGGAACACTGGAATTGCAGACAGAGGCTTCCTGCAAAAGGAATAGAGCATTGGAAGTACAAAGAAAATGATGCCCCTTTATTTACTCCTAGATGAAGTGTTGAAAATAACATGCTGAATGCTATGTGGCGGGAAACAACAGAACAACAGATTGTGCTAAAAAAAATCAAGAATTCAATGAGACCTTAGGTAAGACAAAAAATAATGACTATCTTTTCTCTTGGATGCCACTATCTTAGAAATGTTTCTCGAAACAAATTCAACTGGAATTTTAAGGAAGCATAGTCACAGGCATTTAATTTGGTCATTCAGATCTGTTTTGCAGTGTATATAAAATATGCTTCTAGCTTTCTTGTACTTTTTGAGTTTACTTTTGATGTGTCTACTCAATTGACATGCCTGGCCTCTGAAAATGGTTTGGATAGCTCACAGCCTCTAATCTTTTTTTCGCTGTGCTGAGTCTAAAAATCTGTCTACTAACATTCATAGAAGATAGCATCCAGGGAACAGGAGAATCGACGTTTCGGGCATAAGCCCTTCTTCATTCCTGAAGAAGGGCTTATGCCCGAAACGTCGATTCTCCTGTTCCCTGGATGCTGCCTGACCTGCTGCGCTTTTCCAGCAACACATTTTCAGCTCTGATCTCCAGCATCTGCAGACCTCACTTTCTATTCATAGAAGATAGGCCATTAGCAAATCTAAACAGAAGAAATACTTGGCTTACCTAGCAAGAATAGTTTATCGATAAACAAAAGGTAAAGCTCACATTAACTTGCTAACTTAGTCCTATCAGGAACACATCTCCTCCTCTTAGGAATGCATTCAGACTCAAGAACTCAATGGCTTCCATCCAAAAAAATCTATGTGACATCAAGTCAGGGATAGCATAAAAGCAAAAGCAAAAGGGAAAGCATATAACATGGTGAAGGGCAGTGGGAAGCCAGAGGATTTGGAAGCCCACAAAAACCAATACAGGACACCAAAGAAAGAAATAAGGAGGGAGAAGATTAAATATGAGGCTGTTAGCTGGTAACATTAGGAAAGATTGCAAGAGTTTCATTAGATATCTAAAGGGCAAAAGAGAAACAAAAGTGGACATTGGATTGCTGGAAAGTGATGCTGGAGAAGATGTAGTGGGGAACAAAGAAATAGCTGAGGAACTGAATAAATACTTTTCGTCAGTCTTCACAGTGGAAGACACAAATAGTATCCCAAAAATTCAAGAGAGTCAGGGGACAGAGATGAATACAGTGGCCATCACTAAGGAGAAGGTGCTAGAAAAACTGAACAGTCTGAAGGTTTGTGGTGGCAGGCTGGCTCAGTGGTTAGCACTGCTGCCTCACAGCACCAGGGAACTGGATTCGATCCCAACCTAGGGCGACTGTGTGGAGTTTGCACATTCTCCCCATGTCTGTGTGGATTTCCTCCGGGTGCTCCAGTTTCCTCCCACAATCCAAAGATGTGCAGGTCAAGTGAATTGACCATGCTAAATTGCCCATAGTGTTAGGTGCATTAGTCAGAGGTAAATGTAGGGGAATGGGTCTAGGTGGGTTACGCTTTGGAGGGTCGGTGTGGACTTGTTGGGCCGAAGGGCCTGTTTCCAACTGTAGGGAATCTAATCTAAACAAAAAAGTGGATAAATGGCTTGGACCAGGTGGACTACAACCTAGAGTTCTGAAGGAGATAGCTGAAGAGATAATGGAGGCTTTAGTAGTGATCTTTCAGGTATCACATGAGTCAGAGAGTCCAAAGGACTGGAAAATCATTAATGTAACACCCCATGTAAAAAGGGAGCAAAGCAAAAGTTGGGAAATTATAGGCCAATTAGCCTGATCTCAGTTGTTGGTAAGATTTTGAAGTCTGTGGTGAAGAATGAGATTTCTGAATACTTGGAAGTGTGTGGTAAAAAGGGCAAAGTCAACATGATTTCGTCAAGGGGCGGTCATGCCTGAACAAATCTGTTAGCATTATTTGAGGAGGTAACGAGCAGGTTAGACCAAGAAGAGTCAATGGATGTTATCTATCTGGACTTCCAGAAGGCCTTTGATAAAATGCCACACAGGAAGCTACTGAATAAGATAAGAGCCCGTGGTGTTAGAGGCCAAGTACTAGCATGGATAGAAGATTGGCTGTCTGGCAGAAGGCAGAGAGTGGGGATGAAAAGGTCCTTATCAGGATGGAAGCTGGTGATTAGTGATGTTCCACAAGGGTCAGTATTGGGACCACAACTTTTCACTTTATACATTAATGAACTGGATGAAGGAACTGACTGCATTGAAACTAGTTTTGCAGATGATCCAAAGACAGATGGTGGAGCAAGTAGTATTGAGGAGGCAGGGAGACTGCAGATAGATTTAGACTCGTAAGGAGAGTGGGCAAAGAAGTAGCAGATTAAATATAATGTGGGAAAGTGTGAGGTCATGCACTTTGGTAGGAAGAATAGAGGTATGGATTATTTTCTAAATGGGGAGAAAATTTCAGACATCTGAAGTTCAAAGCAAGTTGGGAGTCCTAGTCCAGGGTTCTATCGAGGTAAACTTGCAGGTTGAGTTGTTGGAAGGCAAATACAATGTTCTCATTCATCTTGAGAGGACTAGATGGAAAAGCAGGGATGTACTTCTCAGGCTCTATAAGACTCTAGTCAGACCGCATTTAGAGCAATTTTGGGCTCCATGCCTCAGGAAAGATGTATTGGCTGTGGAGAAGATCTGGAGGTGATTCATGAGAATGATCCCAGGAATGAAAGGCTTAACATATGAGGAATGTTTGAGGAGTCTCGGACTATACTGAATGGAGTTTAGAAGGATGAGAGGTGATCTGATTGAAATTTTCAGAATACTGAACAGCCTGGACTGGGTGGACATTGGGAAGATTGGCAGGAAAGCACAGCCTGAGAGTAAAGCTTTTAGATTGGAGATAAAGAGCGACATCTTTAGCCAGAGCGTGTTGAATCTGTGGAATTTATTGCCACAGATAGCTGTGGAGGCCAGGTAATTGAGTATATTTAAAACAGAGATAGATAAATCTTTGATTGACAAGGGGATCAAGGGTTATGGGGAGAAAGCAGGGAAATGGGTTTGAAAACCCAATCAGCCAGGATTGAATGGTGGAACAGACTTGATGGGCTAATTTCTGCTCCTAAATCTTATGGTCTGATGACTTTTTGGAGCTTAGTGCAACATGGACACTAACTCCTTCAAAACCATTACCTTATACATAGAACATAGAACATAGAACAATACAGCACAGAACAGGCCCTTCGGCCCACGATGTTGTGCCGAACATTTGTCCTAGCTTAAGCACCCATCCATGTACCTATCCAATTGCAACTTAAAGTTCGCCAAAGATTCTCACTCTACCACTCCCACAGGCAGCGCATTCCATGCCCCCACCACTCTCTGGGTAAAGAACCCACCCCTGACATCTCCCCTATACCTTCCACCCTTCACCTTAAATTTATGTCCCCTTGTAACACTCTGTTGTACCCGGGGAAAAAGTTTCTGACTGTCTACTCTATCTATTCCTCTGATCATCTTATAAACCTCGATCAAGTCACCCCTCATCCTTCGCCGTTCCAACGAGAAAAAGTCTAGCACTCTCAACCTATCCTCGTACGACCTATTCTCCATTCCAGGCAACATCCTGGTAAATCTTCTCTGCACCCTCTCCAAAGCTTCCACATCTTTCCTAAAGTGAGGCGACCAGAACTACACACAGTACTCCAAATGTGGCCTAAACAAAGTCCTGTACAGTTGCAACATCACTTCAAGACTCTTGAATTCAATCCCTCTGCTAATGAACAATAATACTCCATAGGCCTTCTTACAAACTCTATCCACCTGAGTGGCAACCTTCAAAGAACTATGTACATAGACCCCAAGATCCCTCTGTTCCTCCACCTCACTAAGAACCCCACCGTTAACCCTGTATTCCGCATTCTTATTTGTTCTTCCAAAATGGACAACCTCACACTTGGCAGGGTTGAAATCCATCTGCCACTCCTCAG
>NC_057726.1:32421385-32456870 GCF_004010195.1 Chiloscyllium plagiosum
TATTGTTTAGGGGAACGACCACAAGGGATCCCTGCACTGTCTGCTTCCTCCCCTTCCCACCTCTAACTGTTACCCAGCTACCTCTGTTCTCTGGCGTAACTATGTCCCTGTAGCTTCTATCTATCAGCCTCTCGAATAATCCTCAGTTCATCCAACTCCAGTTCCAGTTCCCTAACTCGTTCTGTGAGGAGCAGGATCTGACTGCATTTTCTGCAGATGAAGTCGGCAGGAGTATCAGTGGTCACCCCTACCTCAAACATCCTGCAGGAGGAACATTCCACTGCCTGCGCTGCCATTACTCTACACTTCGTCTCCAAAACAAGAACACTGAGTAGCTTAGCTGTGGACTTTAAAGTTAGGTTAGAGGAGGAGGATGGGAGGGAGGCCCTACTATGTAGGGTCTGGGGTCTAGAACACACCCACTCAAATATCAATCACTTACCTTCCCGACTAGCTCTGCGCTCCAACTTCACTTCCGCCCAGCTCGCGCCGCTCTCTGCTGTGAAAAAAGTTCTCTTAAGTCCTTTCCTCCATAATTAACTGTATTACATTTACGACTATCCCATCTTCCACCACATCCCTGACTTTACAAATGCAACTAATCTAGATGTTTCACAATTTTTCCAGATCACTCTGCAGATTTGGAGGAATGATACACAAGCAGGACAAGAGTTTATTTGGGTTTGAAGCCTAATGATTTGAACATAGATGAAAGTTTGGTCAAATTGGTCATGTTTTGGCTAAAAACCAATCAAAAAGATGATTTGCCAACTGAGATGTGATTAGGTTTTGACAAATTTGGAAAGCATGGAGATAATTCCATGGAAGAGTACATGAGGGAATTCAATAGATTGACTGCAGTACTACAGACATTTCAGTTGGAAAGTCATTAATCTGTGCAAGCGTTTAAGCTATTAGACTGAGCCAAAGGTTTGAGTATGGACAGACTTTTATTTTCTGACAGGGGTTAAGTTTGCAGATAAACACACACTGCTAGAATACAGGCTGCAGTGAAGGCCTTATGGATGGAATTTCTCTAGTACTGTTATGTGTCACTGAAGCACAGTCCAGATTTCATTGCAGTACTGGAATGTGATGATAATAATTGCAGTGTGTACTTCTACTTCTGTTGAATTGCATAGTTCTTTGTTATCAACATTTCCTATCATCATTGGTAAAGGTTGAAGAGGTGTTGGATCTCTTCATTAATGGTTATCCTTTGGACAGAAGTGCCTGCTAAGGCATAGAAAATATTCAACATTTTCCAGAATCCATAAATTTGTAAATAATGTGCTCGCTGTGATGCAGCTTTGCTTGACACTGTTATGGGTTTCAAAGGTGTTTATTTCAGAGAAAGAAAAGAGGATCCTATTAATTGAAAAGTGGCATGTGTGTCCTGGTATTTGACAGACTGTAGGGGGAAGGTAGGATAAAGGGCTTTGAAGAATTTAATGAAACAAATTTGAATTTTGATGCCATTAAGTTAGGGGTTGGGGAGTTAGTTGACTTTGGCAAGCTCAGATGAATATAATTTGTTAAAACATATGATGTTGGCTGTGGCATTCTGGCTGAGTCAATATTTGACAGGGTGGCATTTGGAGCACAAGAGAAGGCCTGAAAATGATGCAAGACTGGATTGGTGTTTTGGCTGTGGTGGAGTAAACTAGAAACATTAATGATATGGCTCAGATCTATCAATCAAGATTGGAAATCCTTTCCTCAACACTGGTTATACTAAAAATGTACACTAGTCTTTGCCTAATTTTTCAGAACCCACTTGGTGCAGAAAACCTCAGAAGGAGCAGCAATGAGAATCTGACAGAAACTCTGCTCCTTTTTTTTTATGGCACTAGCTGCTACATTCCATGAGGTAAAATTTTAATGTCCTGAAGCTTCTTTGAAAAACTATGGAAAATAAATGTGCAAGGTAAATAGCAGGCAGACAGGGTGGTCGGTAGATTGGGGATAGTCAAATCAGGATATGTCAGCTTGCTGACTGGGGAAGCAGAATGCAGTCAGGTCATGACAGTGGGGGGTATCAGTCATATAGTTACCCAAGTGTTAGATTAGATTTTTATTTGTGTCTAACATTTCCTGCATAAAAACTAGTAATGATTCTCAATTTTTTCTTTTCTAAAGAACAAAGCTTGACCTGTTTTTTATGGAAATATTAACATCCATTTGTAAAATAACTACGATATCAATTTAACTTCTTAATTAAGGAATAACAACACAGCATACACTTAATATTTGAATGGCATGTCAGTTCCGTTTATATATTCATGTGTACATCTGAGCTTCTGACCTACGTGCAATACTAATAGTTTTTTGGTAAACTTGATAATTGATACTATTTGGCCAAAATTAGCTGTTCCTGTTTGAAACATTCATTACATAGAATGAAGTGAGCTAAATTCCAGTTGTCAATATTTTACTAGAAAATTGAAAATTCTATTTTGCGCTCATGCTAACTTATTTTTTGAAAGGAAAGTAATCTTTTAAAGAATTTTCATGAAAAATGTGGCATAATGAAAATAAGTTCAGGAAAGAGATATGAGATGTCAAATTCATTAACTTGGTATTTCAATTCCAAAACACATTAAAATGAAAGCTAAATAAAGCACTGGAAAATAACAGCCATATATAATCAAACAATGACCAACTGACAAATTGTAGTGAAAACATATTGCTTTTTGAGTAAGATTAAAATGAATTTTAATTAATTTGAAGTTATGCAAAAAAGTTTCAGAGTGTGTTCTTAATGTTTTATGTGCATACTCATGGTTATTTGTGAACATGGAGTAAATTTACATGGAGTCAGAAATGTTTTTCCAGATTTTGAATGTAGTAATGAATGGCACATGATTGGATATGCATAGACTTTGTAATATGATTGTGGTTTTAAGGAGTTTGCCAAACAGAGGCTCATAACTTGCCAGTGGGGAGGAAAGGAACATTGAAAAATAAGTCACTTGTTTGGATCTATTCTTCTTTTACAAAATTAAATTTGCACAGAGTGGGAGTTTGGCTATCCGTGGAAATAAGAAAATGGGAGACATGAGGACAACTTGGAAATTTTTGGTTTGAGCCAATGTGCAGCTAGCAGTTACATCTTGTTGGGCCATACGTTTCTTTGGGGTTACTCTTCACTACTAAAAAAAAGTCCTCATAAAGCTGTGCATTCATGGCACAGTGGGGACAATCAGTAATATGACAGAAAGTGGAGGATACGATGTTAATGGATGGGCTAGACAATCTAGACACAGGTCAGATGATGATAGAAAAAGGAAACTGTAACTAAAAGAAATTAGGACAGCAATGCTTTTCATATTGTTGAGAAGTGAAGAGAATTTGTGATTACATAAGAGAATGAAGCACAGAGGTGCCGAAGGCGTAGTCAATCAATGAATTGCATCTGAAACAAATGATCAATAAGCAATGCAGATCAAATAAAGCTTATCTGCTCAGCTTTAAATTTAAGTGATTTATTTAAAGTGCAAGTAATAGGGTTATTCAGTCTATCATGGCTAGATTTGCAGGGTTCATGCAGATTCCGGATGTCCCTAGAACTTGATTCATCAGTTTCACTTTGCTGACTTGACTGTTCTAACAAATGAGTAATTGTTTAACAAAAACAGAAATTGCTAGAGAAACTCAGTAGGTCTATTAGCATCTATTGGAGGAAAAATGAGTTAACATTTCACATCCAGTGACTCTTCGTTAGAACTGAAAGCAGCTGGGAAATGGTGATATTTATACTCTAGACAGGAGTGGGGTTGTGGGGGGAAGGAGTGAGACAAATAGAAGAAGATGGTACCCAGAGAGAGGGAGTTAGACAGGGAGAAAGGAAAAAAGAGGAAGCAGACAAAGGGATTACTGATAATAAGCTGGGAAACAAGTAAATGCTGGATAGGTCATAATAGGAACTGTAAATAGTTGAAAATGGGTCAGTTTTGTTGGAAGCAACCCATACAGAACAGAACCTAGAGATGGTAAAGTAGGTAATAAACATAGATGTTCACACTCTAAAGTTGTTTAACTCAATATTGAGTGCTGAGGGCTGTAAGCTACCTGGGCAGAAGATGAGGTGTTGTTCCAGCTTGCATTGAGCTTCGCTTTAATACGTCAGCAAGTCTGAGATAGCAATGTTGACATGGGAACATGGTTGTGTGCTGAATTGGCAGGCAGTTGGAAGCTTTGGGTCATTTTTACAGATAGAGCAGAGGTGTTCAGTAAAGTTGTCATCCAGTCTTTGTATCATCTCCCCAGTGTCGAGGAAATGACATTGTGAGCGCTGAATACTAGATTAAATGAACTGCAAGCAAATCACTGCCCTACCTGCAAAGTGTGTCTAGGGTTTTGTACAGTGAGCAGGAAGGAGGTAAAAAGGCAAGTATTACACCATTGTGATTGCATCGGAAGGTGCCTAGGGGTTGTGATGATGTGTTGAGAGTGAAGGAGCAGTGGACCACTATGTTCCAGAAGAAACAGTCCCTGCAGAATGCTGATGAAGAAGGGGAGGGGAATTTGTGTGATGGTGTCATTCAGCTGGTGCCAAAAATAGCGGGTTATAATCCATTGGATTAGTGAGGTGAAAAGAGAGAACAAGAGAGACTTTTGTGTGTGAGAATGGAAAGGCTGAGGGCAGAAGTGCAGGAAACTGGTCAACAAGGCTGTGGACCCTGTTGATCACAGTAGTGGGGAATCTCAGTTGACAAAAAAAGGTGGACATGTCTGAGGCCCGACATAGAAGGTGGTTTCTTCAAAATTAATGCGATGGAGATGGAGTGATTTTTGAATCTCATTTACTTTTTATTCTGATGTATTGGCTTACCATCATCACACAAGGCAAGATGCACCCTGTCCTGTGTGTGTGACTACATTCAATTGCTTGCAACAACATTAACACCCTGTGAACCTGTCTTTGCTCCTCATAGATTATGATATCTGGCAGCTTTGCTATGTACTCTGAGACTTGTATTGATCCTTTATTGTCCTGATCCTTAACTCTATAGTGTGACCCAAGGGTTCTACTTCAGTACCATTGGGTTATTAACTGTCCCAAATGGTATAATAGAGTAATTGAAATTTAGCATGAAATGGAAGATCATAGAATCCCTACAGTGTGGAAACAGGCTCCTTGGCCTAACTAGTCCACATTGATGCTCCGAAGTGTATCCCACCCAAACCCATTCCCTATTACTCTACATTTACCCTGACTAATGCACCTAGCGTACATGTCCCTGACCACTATGGGCAATTTATCATGGCCAATTCATCTAACCTGCACATATTTGGATTGTGGGAGGAAATCAGAGCACCCAGAGGAAACCCATGCAGTCACGGGAGAACGTGCAAACTCCATACAGACAGTCATCAGAGGCTGGAATCAAACCTGGGTCTCTGGCGCTGTGAGGCAGGAGTGCTAACTACTGAGCCACCATGATTTGGAGGAAGAAAATGGTGATATGGACCAAAGAGAGGCATAGTATTGGTGACAACATTTTTCAACCAAATGATGAATATGTTGTTGGTAGAATCTTACTATTATGTAGTATTAGACAGAATGCATGCATATTTTTTGCAAGGTTTGTGAAGGTTTGTAGCTCAGGTTGAGATTTAGGGTGTAGGTTTGCTCACTGAGCTGTAGGTTTGATATCCAGATGTTTCATTATCTGGCTAGGTAACATCATCAGTGGCGACCTCCAAGTGAAGCGAAGTTGTTGTCTCCTGCTTTCTATTTATATCTTTGTCCTAGATGGGGTTCCTGGCATTTGTGGTGATGTCATTTCCTGTTCATTTTCTGAGGGGTTGATAGATGGTATCTAGATCTATGTGTTTGTTTATGGCGTTGTGGTTGGAGTGCCAGGCCTCCATTGAATTCTCTGGCATGTCTTTGCTTAGCTTGTCCCAGGATAGATGTGTTGTCCCAGTCGAAATGGTGTTTTTTTTCATCCGTTTGTAGGGCTACGAGGGAGGGAGGGTTGTGTCTTTTTGTGGCTAGCTGGTGTTCGTGTATCCTGGTGGCTAACTTTCTTTCTGTTTGTCCTACGTAGTGTTTGTGGCAGTCCTTGCATGGAATTTTGTAGACGATGTTGGTTTTGTAAATGGGTTGTACTGGGTCTATTAAGTTTGTTAGTTTTTGTTTGAGAGTGTTGGTGGGTTTGTGTGCTACTAGGATTCCAAGGGATCTTAGTAGTCTGGCTGTCATTTCTGAAACTTCTTTGATATATGGTAAGGTGGTTAGGGTCTCTGGCTGCGTTTGGTCTGCTTGTCGTGGTTTGTTCTGGAGGAATCTGCGGACTGTATTTTTTGAGTATCCATTCTTCTTGAATACGTTGTATAGGTGGTTATCCTCTGTTTTCTGAAGTTCGTCTTTGCTGCAGTGTGTGGTGGCTCATTGGAAAAGTGTTCTGATACAGCTTTGTTTGTGTGTGTTCGGATGGTGGCTGGTGTAGTTAAGTATTTGGTCAGTGTTTGTCGGTTTTCTGTATACGCAGGTTTGTAGTTCTCCGTTGTCTTTTCTTTCAACTGTGACATCCTGGAATGCGAGTTTGTTGTCGGTTTCTTCCTCCTTGGTGAACTTTATGCCTGTGAGGGTGTTGTTGATGATGTTGAATGTCTCTTCTATCTTGTTTCATTTTGTGGTGACAAAGGTGTCATCTAGTGGACCCAGATTTTTGGTTTGATGGTTGGTAGGGCTGTTTGTTCTAGTCTTTGCATTACCCCTTCTGCTATGAATCCTGATAGTGGAGATCCCATGGGTGTGCTGTTGGTTTGTTTGTAGATTATGTTGTTGAAGGTGAAGTGGGTGCATGCATATGTTGGGTAGAATAGAGTGGCTGAGCTACTACCTCAGACCTTCTGAGTGCTAAGGATCAGGACAAAGTTAAGGAGCCTGAAAGTTCCATTAGTTTCAGGTTTGGGGACAATTAACACACCAAAAAAATAGTAGATATTTCTTGTAAAACTCCAAATGCAATAACTTTATTACCGTGGATGTTATATCCACTGAAATATCATAATTATTAAGTAGGCCATTAATGAAGAAGGTATTAGAGAAATTAAGTATGGAAAATGACAAAACTATTGTATTTGGAAACTGTAAAATTTACACAATCAGGAAGCCATTGTATTCATTTAATGGGACATAATCTTTTCACGAAAGAAATTAAGTCAGTGTTATTGACATTGGGGCCGAAATCTAGAAGACAAAACAACAATTCTGATAAAACTGCACAGGTAATATAAATAACAGTCTCCAAAGGTTAAACATTTTAGTAGAGGATGCAGGAATAAGGGATGGGGAATAAACTAAGCTTATAGGAGAGATGTGATGGATGTGAGATTTATCAGAAATACCAAAGGATAACCAGTTTATAATAAGCCTGCCCTTAAAAAGATATTTTAGCAAGGTAGTAGTTATGGATTTACAAACGTAATTGGATAGAGAATACACACAATTTATATTTTGTGGATTTGGCAACCAGATACTGTCAGCGAACAATAGTACATGTTGCCGTGGTCTTACCAGATGACAGGGGCTGCTCTCTTATTACAGAGATGACTGTTGGTAGTCTAACCTGAGGGTCACCATTCCTGAGATGAGGGGAAAAGTTGAGAAGGAGAATCCTTTGTGGTAATCCCAATTGGTGTGGGAATTGAGCCCATGCAAATTGCATTGCTCTGCAAGGCAAACCAGCTGTCTAGCCAACTGATCTAAACTAATCACTCCAATAATAGTTGGTAGTAAAGATAAAACCTGGATAAGGTAATGGAAACGTGGATGGGAACTGGACTTGGATCATTGGCAAAATTTCTCACAGATAACGGGGAAGAATTTGCTAATGATGAATTTAGAGACGTGTGCAAGTATGAACATAATAGTTATGAATATGATACCAAAGTCCTTTTAGCAATGTGTTGTGTGAATTGAACCTCGCAGTAATAAACAGAATGATTTATTAAATTTTGGCAGAAGAGCCAACTGTAAATTATTATCCGTACTAATGTAGCCTGCCAAACAGAAATATCCCTGCAGATGTTTGGAAAGTATAGACCATATCAAGTAGTTTCTGGTAGAAAGTCTAAGGTTCTATCAGACATAAATGATCATCTTGGGGAGGACTACCATTTACTTTTTCAGTGCATTTGGATGCGTCACGTTCAAGCAGAAAGACTTTTATTAAAGTCTAAATCTCAAAACATTTAGCATGTCTTAAACTATAATGTAAGGCAATTGGATACCAATTTCAATTAGGGAGATATGGTTTATTATAAGAGAGAGAGAGTCTTGAAGAATGGAGAGGCCTGGGAAAAGGATATTGGTAAAGATGGAAAAGTATTAATTGTACAGCATTGGAGATAGATTATTCAGGTACATTTTTCAAGATTCCTTGGAAAAGATTACAGTATACATTTGCAAGTGGTAAAGGAGCTATAGAAGATAATGAGTAAGAAGTTACCTCTTGTATTTAAATTTCCAGAGCTGTGATGGTCAACCTGCCACAATTGACAGTTTGCCTGATGATGGGCAAATCAGTTCTGAAGGTCAAAATGGGGCCAAATATTTACCAGAAGAGGACTAGTCAATGAAGAAATGTGACTATTATAACCAGAGAAGGGAAAACCAGTGAAAAATGTAAAAGCAGGATGAATGTTATCTGTAAGAATAATAGGGTGGTTATGGTTGGGGATTTCAACTTTCCAAACATAGACTGGGACTGCCAGAGCACTAAGGGTTTAGATGGAGAGGAATTTGTTTGGTGTGTACAAGAAATTTTTCTGATTTAGTATGCGGATGCATCTACGAGAGAAGATGCAAAGCTTGATCTTCTCTTGGGAAATAAGGCAGGGCAAGTGACTGAGGTATCAATGGGAGAGCACTTTGGGATTAGCAACCATAATTCTATAAGTTTTAAAGTGATGGAAAAAGATAGATTCGATCTAAACATCAAAGTTTTAAATTGGATGCAGGCCAACTTGGACTGTATTAGGCAAGAACTTTCAAAAGTTGATTGGGGGCGGATGTTCGCAGGTAAAGGGATGGCTGGAAAATGGGGAGCCTTCAAAAATTAGATAGCGAGAGTCCAGAGACAGTATGCTCCTGTTAGGGTGAAAGGCAAGGCTGGTACGTGTAGGGAATGCTGGATGACTAGCCAAATTGAGGTTTTGCTCACGAAAAAGAAGGAAGCTTATGTCAAGTATAGACAGCAGAGATTGAGTGAATTCTTAGAAGAGTATAAAGGCAGTAGGAGTACACTTAAAAGGAATATCAGGAGGGCTAAAAGGGGATATATGAGATAGCTTTGGCAAATAGGGTTGAGGAGAATCCGAAGGGAGTTCATAAATACATTAAGGACAAAAGGGTAACTAGAGAGAATGGGGCCCCTCAAAGATAAGCAAGGCAGCCTTTGTGTTGAACTGCAGGAGATGGTGGACATACTAAATGAGTATTTTGCATCAATGTTTACTGTGGAGAAGGACATGGAAGATACAGTGTGGGGAAATAGATGTGACATCTTGAAAAATGTCCATATTACAGAGGAGGAGGTTGCCAGGGTTGGAAGGTTTGAGCTATTGGGAGAGGGCCGAATAGGCTGGGGCTGCTTTCCTGGAGCGTCGGAAGCTGAGGGATTGCGGTTTATAAAATCATGAGAAGCATTGATAGGACAAGGTCTTTTCCCCGGATGGGGTGTCCAGAACTAGAAGGCATAGGTTTAGGGTGAGAGGGGAAAGATTTAAAAGGGACCTAAGGGGCAACTTTTTCACGCATAGTGTGGTGCATGTATGGAATGAGCTGCCAGAGGAAGTGTTGGAAACTGGTACAATTACAATATTTAAAAGGCATCTGATGGGTACATGAATAGGAAGAGTTTAAAGGGATATGAGCCAAGTGCTGGCCAATGGGACTAGGTTAATTGAGGATATCTGGTCAGCATGGACGAGTTGGACTGAAGGGTCTGGTTTAACCGGAAGTATAGTGCAAACCAGGAATACTCAGCCATAGAAGCCCATGTCATTAGGAAGTTTTAATGGCCATGAGCAATTTAAAAGACAAGTTTGTAAAAGATGCCAAACTAGAAGAACTTGGGATATACACAGAGGTGTGAAAAGGGGCACTGTCAGTTACATCCCACAAATGGAAATGCACAGAAAAGTTACTTTCTGATGGACATATAATGGCATGAGATTTTGAATGAAAACTGAGGGCATCAAGGTATGAGTAAATTTACTAATGACTGGAAAAGCAATTTGAATATTTTCTTGGATTTGTTTCTTGCATTGGTATTAAAAGGGAGATTGCCTCAAAAAGTTGAGTTCCTTTTCCCTTCAAAGAAGGCACCAAATGCTGTGGGGACACTTTTAGTAATGCCTCTCGAGTTTGGTATTTCTCAATAAGTTCCATCCCATTAACATTGGATTTAAAGTTAAAAGCAGATTCTGCCATGTTTTATTGGTGTTGTTTGGAGGATCTTTCAAACATCTTTATGATGCACATCGATGACTTTTCATGGTGGAATCTTTTAGGGCTGAGAGTGCCTTGGGCTATGGCAGGTTTCTGGCAGAATTGGTGAGGATGATCTCAACATTGGGAGCATCCTGTTCAATGTTGTACGCTTTTGACAAACAATGTAGCAAATTTCTCTCTGCATAACAGTGAGTTTGCGATGAAAGGGAATTGCTTCTTTTAAAAAATTATTCATTTGTGGGATGTGGGCATCGCTGGCTAGCCAGCCTTTATTGCCTGTCCCTAGTTGCCCTTGAGAAGGTGATGGTGTGCTGCCTTCTTAAACCGCTGCAGTTCACCTGTTTTGGTTGACCCACAATGCCAATAGAGAGGGAATTCCAGGACTTTGACCCAGCAATAGTGAAGGGACGACAATATATTTCCAAGTCAGAAAGGTGAGTGGTTTGGAGGGGAACTTGAAGGTGGCGGTGTTCCAATATATCTGCTGTCCTTGATCTTTGAGATGAAAGTGGTCTTGGATTTGGAAGGTGCTATCTGGGGATCTTTGGTGAATTTTCACAGTGCATCTTGTAGATAGTACACACTGCTGCTACTAAGCGTTGGTGGTGGAAGGAGTGGATGCTTTTGGGTGTAGTGTCAATCAAGCGGGCTGCTTTGTTCTGGATGGTGTCAAATTTCTTAAATATTGTTGGAGCTACACTCATCTAGACAAGCATGGGGGGAGTATTTCATCACACCCCTGAACTGTGCCTTGTAAATGGTGGACAGGCTTTGGGGAATCAGGAGATGTGTTATTCGCTGCAGTATTCCTAGTCTCTGATCTGTTCTTGTAGCCACTGTGTTTATGTGGTGAGTCCAGTTAAGTTTTTGATCAATGATAACCCCCAGGATGTTGACAGTGGGGGATTCAGTGGTGGTAACACTATTGAATGTCAAGTGGCAGTGGTTAGATTGTCTCTTATTGGTGATGGGCAGACCCTGGCATTTGTGTGGCATGAATATTACTTCCCACTTGTTATCCCAAGTCTGGATATTGTCCAGATCTTGTTGCATTTGAACATGGGCTCCTTCAGTATCTGATGAGTCATGGAATGGTGCTAAATGTTAGGCAATCATTGGCGAACATCCCTACTTCTGACGTTATGATGGAGAGAAGGCCACTGATGAAGCAGCTAAAGATGGTTAGCCGAGGATACTACCATGAGGAACTCTTGCAGAGATGTCCTGGAACTGAGATGACTGACCTTTATCCAGCACGATCACCATCCTATGCGTCAGATATGACTCTAACCACCAGACAGTTTCCCCCCCCACCCCCGATTCCCATTCCAGTCTCAACAGGTAATATCATACTCAATCAAACATAGCCTTGATGTCACTCTCACCTCATTTCTGGAATTGTCCTGCTTTTTATGTATAGGATATACCTGGTCAACCTTCTACATTGTCAATTTGATGTCAGTGTTGTAACTGTCCTGGAACAGCTTGGCTAGGGGAGCAGCAGGTTCTGGACCCCAAGTATTCAGTACTCTCACTGGAATGTTGTCAGGGCTCATAGCTTTTGCAGTATCTAGTGTTTCCAAACATTTCTTGATATCAGGTGGTGTGAATCGAATTGGCTGAAGACTGGTATCTGTAATGGTGGGGAACACACGAGGAGACTGAGATGGATCATCCATTGGGCACTTCTGGTCAAAGATTGCTGTGAAAGCTTCAGCATTATCTTTTGCAATGAAATGCTGTCCTCTTCCTTTATTGATGATGGGGGTATTTGTGGAGCGCCCTCCTGCAGTGAGTTATAGAGTCATAGAGTCATAGAGATGTACAGAATGGAAACAGACTCTTCAGTCTAACCCATTCATGCCGACCAGATATCCCAACCCAATCTAGTCCCACCTGCCAGCACCCGGCCCATAATCTCTCCAGACCCTTCCTATTAATATACCCATCCAAATGCCTCTTGAATGTTGCAAATGTACCAGCCTCCACCACTTCCTCTGGCAGCTCGTTCCATACTCGTACCACCCTCTGTGTGAAAATGTTGTCCCCTAGGTCTCTTTTATATCTTTCCCCTCTCACCCTAAACCTATGCCCTCTAGTTCTGGACTCCCCAACACCAGGGAAAAGACTTTGTCTATTTACTCTATTCATGGCCCTCATAATTTTGTAAACCTCTATAAGGTCACCCCTCAGCCTCCGATGCTCCAGGGAAAACAGCCCCAGCATGTTCAGCCTCTCCCTATTGCTCAAATCCTCCAACCCTGGCAACATCCTTGTAAATCCTTTCTGAACCCTTTCAAGTTTCACACGTCTTTCCAATAAAAAGGAGACCAGAATTGCATGCAATATTCCAACAGTGGCCTAACCAATGTCCTGTACAGCTGCAACATGACCTCCCAACTCCTGTACTCAATACTCTGACCAATAAAAGAAAGCATACCAAACGCCTTCTTCACTATCCTATCTACCTGTGACTCCACATTCAAGGAGCTATGAGCCTGCACTCCAAGGTCTATTTGTTCAGCAGCACACCCTAGAACCTTACCATGTATTTCAACACCTGCAACACATCCATGATTATAATATGGACTCTTAAAGACATCCCTATTTATTTCCCCAAATTCAATGTCCTTCTCCACAATAAATCACTGATGTGAAATATTCATTCGCATCTCACCTATCTCACATAGTTCCACACATCGACATTCTCTTTGATCTGCAAGGGGCCCTGTTCCCTCCCTAGTTATTATTTTGCTCTTCTTGTATGTGGTGGAATCTCTTTGGATTCTCCTTAACCCAATACACCAAAGCTATCTCAAGCTCTATTTTTGCCCTCCTGATTTCACTCCATTCCAGCTGTCAATACTGGGCAAATGCCTCCTTATGTTTCTTGACCAGAGCCTTAGTTTCTCTCATCCTACCAAGTTTGCCCTTCTCACTACACTAATTGGAACATACTGTCTCTGAGCTCCCATTATCTCATTTTCTAGTGCCCACAGAGTTCAAGGGTAGACCTGATCAGGTCCTGGGGATTTATCCACCTTTATGCATTTCAAGACATCCAGCACTTGCTCCTCTGTAATCTGGACATTTTGCAAGATGTCACCATCTATTTTCCTACAGTCTGTATCTTCCATATCCTTTTCCACAGTAAATACTGATCCAAAATACTTGTTTAGTATCTCCCCCATTTTCTGCAGTTCCACACAAAGGCCACCTTGCTGATCTTTGAGGGGCCCTATTCTCTCCCTGATTACCCTTTTGTCCTTAATGTATTTATAAAAATCCTTTGGTTTCTCCTTAATTCTATTTGCCAAAGCTATTTCATGTCCCCATTTGCCCTCCTGATTTCCCTCTTAAGTACACTCCTACTGCCTTTATATTCTTCTAAGGATTCACTCGATCTATCCTGTCTATACCTTACATATGCTTCCTTCTTTTTCTTAACCAAACCCTCAATTTCTTTAGTCATCCAGCATTCCCTATACCTACCAGCCTTTCCTTTCATCCTAACAGGAATATACTTTCTTGTTATCTCATTTCTGAAGGCTTCCCCTTTTCCAGCCGTCCCTTTACCTGCGAACATCTGCCCCCAATCAGCTTTTGAAAGTTTAATCATCCAACACCATACACATTCAGATGGATGTGGCAAGACTGCAGAGCTTAGATCTGATCCTTTGGTTATGGAATCACTTAGTTCTGTGTGCCATTTGCTGCTTATGCAGCTTGGTGGCTTTACCAGGTTTACACCTCATCCTCAGGTGTGCCTGGTGTTGCTCCTGGCATGCCCCGTGGCACTCTTCATTGAACCAGGTTGATCTCCAGATTTGATGGTAATGGTTGGGAGATATGTGGGCCCATGAAGTTATAGATTGTATTGGAGCACAATTCTGCTGCTGTTGATGGTTCACAGCACCTTTTGGATGCCCAGTTTTGAGTTGCTAGATCTGTTCGAAGACTGTCCCATTTAGCATGGTGGTAGCACCATACAGCATGATGGAGGTTATTCTCAACGTGATAGCGAAACTTTGTTTGCACAAGGACTGTGAGGTGATCACTCTTATTGATACTGTTATGGATAGATGCATCTGCAGCTGGCAGATTGGTAAGGATAAGGTCAATTATGTTCCTCTTGTTGTTTCCCTCACCACATGCTGCTGTTCCAGTCTAGTACTATGTCCTTTAGGATCCAACCAGCTCGATCAATAGTACTGCTGCTGAGCCACACTTGGTGCGGACATTGAAATTCCCCACCCATAGTACATTTTGTGCCCTTGCCATTCTCCGTGCTTCCTCCATGTATTGTTCAACATAGAGGAGAACCGATTCATCAGCTGAGGGAGAGCGGTACATGATAAACTTGCCCCGTTAAACCTGAAGCTATGAGGTTTCATGGGTTCTGGAGTCAATGTTGAGCACTCCCAGGGCTACTCCCTCCCAACTGTATACCACTGTGCTGCCACCAATCATGGGTCTGCCCTGTCGGTGAAACCGGAGATATCCAGGGATGGTGATGGTGGTGTCTGGGACATTGTAAGATATGATTCCATGATATGACTATATCAGGCTGTTGCTTGACCAATCTGTAAGACAGCTGTCCCAATTTTGGAACTAGCCCCCAGAAGCTAATAAGGAGGACTCTGCAGGGTCAACAAGGTTGTTTCTGTCTTTGTCATTTCCAGTGCCTAGACCATTGCCAGTTAATCTGGCTGATTTAATTTCTTTGAGACTTTGTAGTGATTGGTACAACTGAATGGTCTGCTAGGCCATTTCAGAGGACAGTTGAGAGTCAACCACATTGCTGTTGGTCTTGAGTCACATGCAGGTGAGGATGGTAGATTTCCTTCTCTGAAGGATATTAGTGAACCATTCGTGCTTGATAAGTGCCTTCTTAATTGGCCAACTCACCTCATTAATATGCTTCCTATCAGATTTCCATTGCACCAAGTGTACCGAGCAAGCTACATGTTTGGGTATCTGTTGAATTCAGCTTAGCACTGAAAGTCTTCCATGTTGGATACTGGCCACCAATGACTCTGGGCATGCTCCATGGAAACAAGCCACACAATCTCCACTTCCACAGACATTGGCATCTGATATGTGCTAGTCTCTGACAACCTTCATGATCCACATACAGGAGATTTCTGCATTTCATTGCACCTCAGGCTGCACCAGCCACTAATATTGTAATGCTGCAACAAGAACCCTGTATGCTCAAGGATAAGTACCCAGTTTATGGACTGGACCTAACTGCATCCCTGGGCTCTTCACTCACTGTCATATTGCTCACTCTCTCTGAACCTACTTGGATACTCACACCATTCAGACAATGCTTTACATTTTTGTGTTTTGCCCCTTAACCAGAGTTACGACCCTTACGTTATTTCTGTCTTGCCTTGCTGTTCAGTGCAAGAAAATTGCCAAGGTTCTCTGCAAACCTTGGTCAAGTCAAGAAGGGTATCCTTTCTTGAGGGTTTCTGACACAGTAAGTCAAGGGCATCCTCCAGTACTAGTTCAGAGGCTGTCAGTCAGTGAGTCCAGGCAGTCAGAATCAGGAAGGGCCGAAAGCTGGGCAGCTTGCCACCTGTCTTTCCACTCTATGTTGGATTGTTCTTGGATAAGAGAGAAGCAGGTATTAAAGGAGATGTAAGTGGATTTCACAGCTGTTACTTTTGGTGCAGGTGGGAGGTGGCTTGAGCTAGTGAGTGGCAGTACAAAGGGCCTACAGGATAGTCTCAGGGATTGAGGTGAGTGACAATGAGTGAGGAAAGATGTTGCAGGCAGTAGCAAGAATAGTAAAGGGTCACTGGTAGCCACGTTTTTTTTCAGAAGCAGAAATATTGAATATGAAATATTAGAGAGAAGATGACGGAACTTGTACTGAGAGAGTGGAGGAAGTAGATTACCTTCTTTCTAAAGTGGTACGCATTCCTACAGTCAGCTGGGACTGCTTTAATCCAGGTGGAAACCTCAGACCAGGCTGGCATAATCTCGTGTCGTGGCTGCCACTAATGGTCAGAGAACATAGAACATTACAGCACAGAACAGGCCCTTTGGCCCTCGATGTTGCACTAACCTGTGGAACCAATCTGAAGCCTATCTATCTTACACTATTGCATTTTCATCCATATGTTTGTCCAATGACCAGTTAAATGTCCTTAAAGTTGGAAAATCTACTACTGTTGCAGGCAGTGCGTTCCACGGCCCTACTACTCTCTGACATCTCACCTATATCAATCACCCCTCAATTTAAAGCTGTGACCCTTTGTGCTAGCCATCACCATCTGAGGAAAAAGGCTCTCACTGTCCACCCTATCTAACCCTCTGATTATCTTATATGTCTCAATTAAGTCACCTCTCAACCTTCTTCATGAACACTCTAATGAAAACAGCCTAAAGTCCCTTAGCCTTGCCTCATAAGACCTTCCCTCCATTCCTGGCAACATCATAGTAAATCTCCACTGAACCCTTTCCAAAGCTTCCACATCCTTCCTATAATGCAGTGACCAGAACTGTATGCAATACTCCAAGTGCGGCCGCAAATTAGATTTGTACAGCTGTAGCATGACCTTGTGGCTCCGAAATTCAATCCCTCTACCTATAAGAGCTAACACAGTATGCCTTCTTAACAACCCTATCAACCTGGGTAGCAACTTTCAGGGATCTATGTATATGGACACGAAGATCTCTCTGCTTACCTACACCACCAAGAATCTTACCATTAGCCTAGTACTTTTTGTTCCTGTTGTTCATTCCAAAGTGAATAACCTCACACTTTTCCACATTAAACTCCATTTGCCACCTCTCAGCCTAGCTCTGCAGCTTCTTTATGTCCCTCTGTAACCTACAACATCCTTCAGCACTATCCACAACTCCACCGATCTTAGTGTCATCCACACGTTTACTACCCTGTACTCTCATATAGGTCATTTATTAAAAATGACAAACAGCAGTGAACCCAAAACACATACACCACTAGTAACTGAACTCCAAGATTTACGTTTCCCATCAACCACCACCCTTCGTCTTCTTTCAGCCAACCAATTTCTGATCCAAACTACTAAATCACCCTCAATCCCATGCCTCTGTATTTTGTGCAATAGCCTACAGTTATCCTATCTTATCAAAAGCCTTACTGAAATTCATATACATCACATTAAACACTTTACCCTCATCCACTTGTTTGATCACCATCTCAAAGACGTTAATAAGGCTTGTAAAGCACAGACTACTCTAGGGATAGTGTTGACTATCCCTAATCAACTTATTCCTTTCTAGATGATTATAAATTTGATCTCTTATAACCTTTTCAAACACTTTACTCACAACCGAAATAAGGCTCATTGGTCTATTAATTACCAGGATTGTCTCTACTTCCCTTCTTGAACATGGGGACGGCATTTACTATCCTCCAGTCTTCTAGCACTATTCCTGTAGAAAAGGTCCTGGGAGAAAAGGAAGTCCCACCTCTGCACTAGCCCATCCGGCAGAACCTCCGGCACACAAAAAGTTAAGAATTTTAACGTAAGTGTGCATAAATCCCAAATTATCCTTACTTAGAGACATAAGTTAAGAGAAAGAACAGACCAGGTTTCTGTATGGAATAAGAATGACTATTTATTAAAAATAATAAAACTCTTGTCATAGGTAAGTGTTTTTAAACTGTCGGAATGTAACACTATGAATTAAAACTTGATTCGCCTTATAAATCCCTGTCTGTTTTTCTCTCTCTCTCTCACTCACAGACAAAAAGACACTCATCCTGCAAAATGGGTTATGGGCAAAATAAGGCTGGAAAGCAGTTCAGTGATTCCTATCTATGGGTTGCTGAAATGATCCTTATGATTCTGTATTGGTCAGAATGTTGCTTTTCAGTCATCTTTCTTCAGATGCTTTCACTGGTTTGTAAGAAACTCAAGGTGCTTATTCATTTATAAAATGTCTTTGATTTATCAATTAATTTGATTGGAAAATAGCAAATGTCAAGCCTCTGTTAAAAAAGAATGTCGACAAAAGGCAGGTAACTATAGGCCCGTTAGCTTATTTTCTGTCGTGGGGAAAATGCTTCAATCTATCATTAAGGAATAAATAGTGAGATATTTGGATAGAAATTGTCCCATTGGGCAGATGCAGCATGTGTTCATGAAAGGCAGGTCATGTTTAACTAATTTATTGGAATACTTTGAGGACATTCTGTATGTGGTGGACAATGGGAAACTGATGGATATGGTGTATTTGGATTTCCAGAAGACATTCAACAAAGTCACGCATAAAAGGCTGTTGAATGAGATTAAAATGCATGGTGTTATGGGTATTAGCATGGTTAGAAGATTGGTTAACTAATAGAAAGCAAAGCACGTTGATAAATGGGTGTTTATCCAATTGGAGATCAGTGGCTAGTGGTGTGCTTCAGGGATCAGTGTTGGGAGCACAACTGTTTACAATTTACATAAATGATTTCGAGTTGGGGACCAAATATAATGTGTCAAAGTTCGCAGATGAAACTAAGATATTTAGTGTGCAGAGGACACTGAACATCTGCTGGTTAAATGAGTGGGCAGGGTCTGGCAGACAGAGTACATTATTGGTAAATGTGATGTCTTCCATTTTGGTTGGAATAACAGCAAAATGGACTATTATTTAAATGATGAAAATTTTCAGTATGCTGCTGTGCAGAAGGAACTGGGTGTGCTTGTGCATGAATCACAAAAAGTTTCAGGTACAGCAGGTAATTAAGAAGGCAAATGAAATATTGCCCTTCATTGCTAGAGGGATCAAGGTTAAAAACAAGGAGGTAATGCTACAACTGCATAGGCTGCGGGAGAGGCCATATCTGGAGTACAATGTCCAGTTTTGGTCTCCTTACTTGAGAAAGGATATATGGGCACTGAAGGGGATGTAGAGGAGGTTTGCTAGGTTGATTCTGGAGTTGAGAAGGTTCGTTCATGAGGAGAGATTGTGTACACTGGGACTATACTCATTGGAATTTAGAATAGCGAGGGAGAATCTTGTAGATACATATAAAATTATGAAGGGAATAGATAAGATAGAAGCAGGGAAGTTGTTTCCACTGGCAGGCGAAACTAGAATAACGGCCCATAGCCTCAAAATAAGAGGGAGCAAATTTAGGACTGAGTTGAGAAGGAACTTCTTCTTCCAAAGAGTTGTAAATCTATGGAATTTGCTGCCGAGCAAAGCAGATGACACTACCCTATTGAATGTTTTTAAGGCAAAGATAGATATTTAAACAGTAAAAAATTAAGGGTTATACTGAGTGGATGGGTAAGTGGAGCTGAGTCTACAAAAAGATCAGCCATGATCTCATTGAATGGCAGAACAGGCTGAAGGGGCCTGATGGCTTACTCCTAGACCTATTTATCATGTTCTTAAGTTCTTACGTTCAATTAAAATTACAGCTCCCAACTGCTTACAAAAGGATTTACTGGTTTTCTTCAGGTTTAAAGTGAGTTTTGGTGCATAGAATAGCGAGACCAATTGTATGCTGGTGAGGACCAAAACCCTTTGCTCTCTCTTGTTTTCAGCTCCAAGCTGTTAACTTATCCAGGAACTAGACACAAGTTTTTGTCATTAATGATTAGTCACTGGTCCATAATCCAATCAAGTTCTTGTTGCCAACCAGAGTTTTATATGAATACAGAATTCCTCAGCTCCTGGTTGTCTGCAACTGCTTTAGTTACTGAATGTTCAAGCAGCTGTTTA
This sequence comes from Chiloscyllium plagiosum, assembly GCF_004010195.1. Classification (NCBI taxonomy): domain Eukaryota; kingdom Metazoa; phylum Chordata; class Chondrichthyes; order Orectolobiformes; family Hemiscylliidae; genus Chiloscyllium; species Chiloscyllium plagiosum. Next base: position 32,441,577 of record NC_057726.1, read on the forward strand.
CATGATATTTGCCACGATTGTCAGATTACTTGCTGCTCAAAACATTCAGTACTCTTGCAAAACACTCTTTTAAAACAATTCTTTTTTGTTTCAGTCCACAATTTTAAAAAGTATAAAAATAAAAGGATCTGGTCCTTACATTGCTACGTCTGAGGCAAATGTTTGGAATTATACAGGACAGCTTGAGACTGACGGTGCTTGTCCTGGTGTATAATGAGCTTTCAAAGATGGAACAAGTGTAGGGGATGCCTTGAACTCTGGGCTGTCTGCTGAGTAAGTGAGTTCTCAGAACAGTACAATATGATGGGGCTGATATCAGATGTGATGAACACCACGGACGGGATAAGTAGTTAATGACACGACTTTGGTAAAATACAGTGAGAAGGCTTGCTAGACCTCGTGGCAGAAATTGTCCAGAAAACTTAACATAACTTAGATGAATTCCCAAAAACATGAGATTCAGCCTATTATCATGAATGGGCTTAAAGTATACTTTAAAATTGGACTTCAGGCTTCGGAAGCTTTTAAATATATAAGATTGGATATCAGTTTGGGAATAAAACTGAATCAATAATCATACCTAGAGAATGTTAATAGCATTCTTATAAATCAGGCCAGATCTTCACAGAAGGAAAATTTCATACCTAAGGAAGAAACAGGAACTTATGCTGTGATATTTGCATTGTATTGTTATAATGACCAGTGAGAACAAACAAATATTCTTGTTGCAATCTGATTGAAGTGTTTTCAAGATGGGGAGAATGAAAAGTTTGTTAAAGATTATATAATGATGCACCTTGCAATGTATCATGTTTGTTGTTCATTAGAAGACAGTTGGTATCTAATTCTGTTTGCAGGAATTTAAGATAACAAAGCAAACAGATGGTATAAATTGATTAATTAAGTGTACTTAAATACATGTTGTCCTTGCCAGCCATTGCATGTAATTTAATTATGTGGAAACATGGATGATTTAATGGCGAAGGATAATGAGTGAAAAGTACTCCAGATGATTTGGTGAAGGAAAAGTAAAATGTTCACTTGTGTGTAAGAGCACTTCTGGATTTTTAAATGTATGCATGGTTTTGTACAGTGCAGTAGTAGTTTCCCTACCTCTAATTCAGAATATCTGGGTTCAGGTCATACCTGCCATGGAAGTGTAGTTTTTGAACAAATTGACTAATTTTTAAAAATCCATTCATGGGATGAGGGCAGCTCTAGCTAGACCAGCATTTATTGCCCATCCCGAATTGCCCAGAGGGCAGTTAAAAGTCAACCACATTGCTATGTGTCTGGAATCACATGTAGGCCAGACCAGGTGAGGATAACAGTTTCCTTCCCTAAAGGACATTAGTGAACCAGATGAGTTTTTAGGTTCTTAATTCCAGATTTTCTTTTGTTGAGTTCAAATTCCACCATCTGCTGTGGTGAGATTCAAACCTGGGTCCCCAGAACATTGCCTGGGTGTCTGGAATAACAGTCCAGTGATAATAACAGTAGGCCATTGCCTCCGAGAGGCAATTATTTAAATATGTGATGAAAGTTCTTGTGATGCAGCGATAGTCTTCCTTCCTCTTGGTCAGAAAGTCCAGGTTCAAGTCCTACCTGCTGCAGACATGTATTGCAACATATTTGAACAGATTAATTTTAAAATGTATTTAAATGAATAGTAGGGACTTTTATATTGCAGTGGTAGTGTCCCTCTGGACCAAGAGGCTCAGATACAAGATCCACCTGCTCCACAGGTGTGCAGTACCATTTTGGAGTATGTTGATTTAGAAAATGTCTAACTATCTATTTAAATGTGTGAGGGCACATATGGTGCAGTATTGGTTTCCCTGCCGTGAACCAGTGGGTGTGGGTTCACATTCCACTTGCTTCAGAGATGTGTAATAATACATTGGAATTATTTATTTAAATATATGCAAAAAAAGTATTGCAAACGAGCATTCAAATGTATATAAAAACAAGTCAGCAGGAGAGATAGGTATTATTAGTGTGTGATTCATTGAAATAAAACTCTAGCTAATGTTTGTGTGGCCTTTGGAGGTTTTTAATTTCTAGTTTATAATGCTTTTGCTGTTAGAATTGGAAATTGAGCTAGTTTCCACCATAATCAGAACATAATTTTCCAACTGCATATGAACAAGTTGCAAATGGACCAGCACAACTTTGTTCACTGTCTCATTATGCAGCAGTACCTTGAGAAAATTATCCTATTCCCTTTCAAAATGACAAAAACGCATCGATAGACACATTTCCTCACTATATGAATGTTCGTTAGATAAGCAAACACAGACACAGATCGTGGTTCATCATCCAACTTAGTATACTGTTCCTGCTTTCTCCCCACATTCTAGGAACAGCATAGAGGCATGAATCTGTAATATTGATGGAGGTTTGAGTCCAGTTAACATTACAACATAGTGATCATTGTGGCCTTTTTATAGATTTTGAAGGTTTAACCATTGTGGCTGTTTTCATAGTTTGAGATTTCTCTTTTGAATTAGATCATGGAGAAATCTATTGTTAGAGCTCTATTTTTTAATATAAATGAGACCCAGTAAATTTAGGAAAATGTTTATTGTACATTTTTATTAAGTTTATTAGTCTAGGAGTATATGAATGATTAAAACTTCAGAATGGTATCAATGACGAGTCCATTTTTAAAGCTCTGTAAAATTTTTGTTTTACACTGCTGTCTAATTCAATAAAAAGTATTTAAAACTCAGAATGCCAGACATCACCTTCCCCTTCTATTTTATTTTCACGACATAGGGTAAATCCATCTGCTAACTTAAACCCGACACACAGAGAAGCTCACCTCACGCCATAATCTGTTAAATTTCGAGAGGCAAAAAACTATCCCAGAGGTCACTATTTAGAGTAAGAATAACAATTTTATTCTTTAAGTCCACAGAGAACATTAAACAACTATTTACAACACCTTTGTCTTAAACCTATATTTAACCTCCCAATCTACATTACTGGTCTGATTAAAAGCCCCAATTAAGATTTACAAAAAAAAATTCAAATTTCAAAACCAGTCAGCTGTTGAATCTTCTCTTTGTAACTTCCTCTGCAGATTTTCCTCTGTTGTCTTTTCTTCAGTATTCTGCTTCACAGCTCTTTCATATGAACTTGTACCTTTCAGAAAGCTATTCGGCTAGCATCGATATTTGTTGATCTTCTTGGCAGTTCTCCCCCAAACTGTTCAAAATGTCCAGATTTATACCCCAAAACATCAGATCATTTCATTGGTTTGATGTCATCCCAAACAGCAAAATTCAAATTCAATTGGATTTTGGTATCTGGGGCATAATTTAAACTGATTGGCAAAATTTGAATTTGTTTTTGTTCCATGGCAATACAGAACCAGCTACCTATGTCAACCAAATGTCATACTTTTAACCTTGTTCAGGACACTCTGTGCTTTCAGTCAGTCCTTGCTAGCTGCCTCTCTCTCTTAAAGATACAGTACATACCTACACCTTCATAACATCTCCCTCTTAAGAAAAAACAAACCATCATAATGAAAAAGTGGCTTCATTTTTTTTTCTCTATTTCTTAACCACATTATCATGACATACATATGACTTTAATCTAACTTCATGTTAACGTCTTCTTACATATATATAAAACATTGAATAGATACCAATCTTATCTATATTTCATTCATTGAATCCATAATTATGCATCTGTGATTATATTCTTACAACCCGCAACATGTACGATTTGTAAATTAGAAGTCTGTAACATAAGACTCCAATGAAATAGTTTCATATACTTGTTTTTAAAGCATTCCAAGAATGTAAGAGGATTGGGATCTGTGTACACAATCGTCTCTGACACATTGTTCATGACATACACATTAAAATGGTGTAAGGCCAGTACCAAACTCAATAGTTCTTTTTCGATCATGGAGTATTTCCTCTGGTGGATGTTGAGTTTCTTCGAAAAGTAACCAAACTTAAACCAAGTTTAAGCCCATCATCATCTTCCTGTAGCAGTACAGCTCCAACTCCTATGTTGCTAGTATCAATGGCTAGTATGAATCGCCGCCATTTCCGCCACCTGCAAACGGCGCCATCATTTCCGCCACCTCCAAAAGGATCCCACCACCAGGGATATATTTCCCTCCCTTCCCCTATCAGCGTTCCGAAAAGACCACTCCCTCCATGACTTCCTCGTCAGGTCCACACCCGCCACCAACCCAACCTCCACTCCCAGCACCTTCCCCTGCAACCGCAAGAAATGCAAAACTTGCGCCCACACCTCCCCCCTTACTTCCCTCCAAGGCCCCAAGGGATACTTCCATATCCGCCACAAATTCACCTGCACCTCCACACACATCATTTATTGCATCCGCTGCACCCGATGTGACCTCCTCTATATTGGGGAGACAGGCCGCCTACTTGCGGAACGTTTCAGAGAACACCTCTGGGACACCTGGACCAACCAACCCAACCACCCCGTGGCTAAACACTTCAACTCCCCCTCCCACTCCACCAAGGACATGCAGGTCCTTGGACTCCTCCATCGCCAGACCATAGCAACACGACGGTTGGAGGAAGAGTGCCTCATCTTCCGCCTAGGAACCCTCCAACCACAAGGGATGAACTCAGATTTCTCCAGTTTCCTCATTTCCCCTTCCCCCACCTTGTCTCAGTCAAATCCCTCGAACTCAGCACTGCCTTCCTAACCTGCAATCTTCTTCCTGACCTCTCCGCCCCCACCCCACTCTGGCCTATCACCCTCACCTTGACCTCCTTCTACCTATCACATTTCCAACGCCCCTCCCCCAAGTCCCTCCTCCCTACCTTTTATCTTAGCCTGCTGGACACACTTTCCTCATTCCTCAAGAAGGGTTTATGCCCGAAACGTCGATTCTCCTGTTCCTTGGATGCTGCCTGACCTGCTGCGCTTTTCCAGCAACACATTTTCAGCTCAATGGCAACTTTGACAGGTTTCAAAAAGTTTGGTGTAGTTAAAACTGGTGCGTGGTTAATATTGCTTTTAAATGGTCGAATCCCTCTGGCATTGTTCTGTCCATTGAGACTTTGTGTTCTTCTTCAGCAAATCGGTTAATGGTGCCACTACATGTGGAACAAACTTCTGATAGAATCCGTTTAGTCCGAAGAATCAAAGCAGCTCCTTCTTCAAGATTGGTTGTGGAAATTCCTCAATGGCCTTCTCCATGATCCAAGAATGTCACCTCTGCTTTTGCGAATTCACTTTTAAATTTATTGCCAATTTTGCTTCTCGTAGTCGTTCAAGGAGTTCTGCCAACTATATCGTGTGATTTTTCCAGGATTTACTAAAGATCACTACATCATCCAAATAGATTGCACAGTTTGTTAACCCAGCCACAACTCTGTTAATGAGTCTTTGGTGGGTGCATTCTTCATTCCACTTTGAATCGATATAGCCCATTTGGGGTTACAAACACAGAAATTTATTTTGCTGTCTCTAATAAAGGTAACTGCAACTAACCACGCATTAAGTCTAACTTGGTGATACAACTGGCTTGTCCAACTTCCTTGATACAGTGCTCCAATCTTGGTATTGGATTTGAGTCCGATTTTGTAAAGGTGTTGACCTTCCGATAATCCGTGCAAAATTATTGTGTCCCGTCTGGTTTGGGAACTAAGACAATTGGCGAACTCCACTTGTTCTGGCTCAGTTCGATGATATTCTTGTTGAACATGGCCTCCACCACATTCTGGACCTGTCTAGCTTAGAAAAGACTAAGCTGATAGGGGTGTTGTTTTATCGGAACAGTATTTCCTATGTCTACTTCATGTACAATAGCATTAGTCTTCCCCATCTGATTCTTACATATGTCCTCATACTGCAAAACAAATCTTGCAACTGTGTTCTATGCTCCTGAGACAGATAGTTTACTAATCTATCCCACTCCTCAAGGACTTCTTCATTTTTTAACATATTTTGAGGCACATCAAAATCTACAACATCTGGATTTGTTTCCTCACTCTGCAGGGCAGTAACTACCACCTGTTTTTCCAGTTCTTTCCCTCTAGTATAATACTGCTTCAACATGTTCACATGACATATCCAATACTGTTTTTTTTCTATCTGGCATCTTTAATAGACAGTTCACCTGACTCATCTTTTTCTTAGTTTGATAGAGACCACTAAACCTGGCTTTGAAGGAATCTACTATCAATGGTAACAGTACTAACACGCCATCTCCTCAGGAAAACATCCGAGTCTCAGAGTTTTTATCTGCCACCTGCTTCATTCTATGCTGTGCCCTCTTTAGGTGCTGTTTAGCTAACTCACCTACTTGATTTAATCTCTCCCTCATATCCGATACATAATCTTTGGTCCTGTCAATTTCTCTTTAATTAATTTCAAAGGACTTCTCACTTCATGACCAAATATTAACTCAAAGGGAGTAAACTGAGTAGATTCATTTGGGGCATCTCTAATGGCAAACAATACGAATGGGATACCTTTATCCCAATCGTTTGGGTAATCCTGACAGTATGCTTTTAGGATGGTCTTCCAGGTCTGATGCCACATTTCCAAAACTCCCTGGGATTCAGGATGATATGCACATGATTTAAAGTGCTGTATATCTAAGTTATCCAAAACCTCCTTAAACAGCCCAGTGGTAAAATTAGACCCTTGGTTTGACTGAATCTCTCTGGGTAGGCCATACCACGTGAAGAAAGCTACTAACTCTTTTATCACCGTTTTTGCCTTAATAATCCGTAATGGAATTGCCTCTGGAACTCTGGTAGACACATCCTGTGGCTTACCTACCATTTGGCATGTATGACACGTACGGCAAAAAGTTATCCACATCCTTGTGCATTTCAGGCCAATAAAAATGTTTTTGTACCTTACCCTGAGTCTTTCGTACGCCTAGGTAACCTCCTACAGGTAGTCCATGTGTTACCCATAACACATCCTGTTCGTTTGCTACCGGCAACACAATCAGGTGCACTTCTGTCCATTTCTCCTATGCACTAACTGCTGTGGTCTCCATTTCCATCTTAGGATTCTGTCTTTCAGATAAACCTCAGGGATGTTATCTACATCCTTTTCAGAGTACGCATCCCATATATATCTTTTATCATCTTGTCTTTCTGTTGCAAGTCCCTTAACCTTTTAGGACTAAGCATTTCTGCCTGACCCTCTGCCTGCTCAGGTTTTTCCTGCATCATTACGCCAAACAGGATATCCATTAACCTAACCTCAACTCCTTCATCTTTATTTAGTTTTTGCTTTGTGCTGTGACTTATGATAGTGGGATCTGGTTACTACACAGGCTGGGAAAGTGCTAGGATATTTTTCATTTAACTCTTCAGTTTCTTGGTCTTTCTTGTGCACTCCCACCTTGGACCCTGCTAAATCATTCCCAACAACAAACTGGATTCCTGGAACTGATACTCTGTCAATCATTCCCACTGTAACTTCCCCAGTCTTGAGTTGGCATTCCAATATGATTGTACATAGGGGGAATGCTAAATTTCTGTCCATCTATCCCACAAATTACCACAGGCTCGGGTAACGGATCAGGAAGAATGCAAATTCATTCATCTCTCACTATCAGCGACTGGTTATATCCTGTATCTCTCAAAATTATAACTTCTTGTCCTTCTCCCCCTCTTCTTTGTGAGTAAACTTTACTCGTAGAGGCAAGTTCCAGGCATCTGGAGGGGTATATGAATAGGAAAGGTTGAGAGGGATACGGGCCAAGTGCTGGCAAATAGGACTAGATTAGGTTGGGATATCTGGTCTGCATGGACAAGGTGGGCCAGTCTCACTATTGCAAACAACCCCATCCCTCATTTGCTCTCCACCTTGCCTCACCTAACCACCCACAACACTAACCCTACATGCCCTCTGTGCTATCTCTTAGGTCATACAATACACCTCATCACCTTTTCACACATGCACCAGGACTAACAGCCATGCCACCTACTTTAAACTCATTCATTGGCGCCCTTTTGCTCATTATACAAGGGGATAGCCTATTGATAGGTCAGAGAGCACCCATACTACTGGAAGGGTGCCTAATATCCATGTCCTCACTCCCGAGGAGGGAAGAATTCTGGGTCTTCCAGGAGAACTCCAGGAATATCAAAGTTTCCATGTCCTGCCAAACAAGTAAATTCCACTCTTCATTTCACATCAACACTTATATTAACCCTGCACAACACTTCTAACCACTAGCCATGATACTTCTTCTCTCTCCTTTGACTTGCACATTCTACTTGCCTCCCTACAACCTCTTTGGAGAAATGCCCAGCTCCTCAATATGCCTCCTAGATATGGGAGTAGGGAAACCTAGGGCACATTCAATGGTGAAACAGGTAGAAGAGCTGAATGGTCTACTACTGTTCCTATGTCCTATGTTCCTATGACAATTGGAGGCCAGGAACCTGGTCAGTTCCAAGCAGGAGATGACTCTGTGATTTCAGCCATGAGATTTCATTCCCAGGGACAATAAGAAACAGAATCAGCAGACAGGCATTTGGGGTGCAATGGGCTTCTTTGCCCAGAAGCTATAACATTTTAGTGAGTCCCACAGCTGTCTGCTGTGTCCATGGACTGGTTGGCAGCCTCCATGGAGAGCCAGGCCCAACATCAGAGTATGCTGGAGATGCGTGCATGCGGGCATTCCATTGCCCACTCATTGCGCCTCAGGACTTAAGGCATGGCGACAGGAGGGCAGGGAATCTTGACCCCAATCCAGGTGTTGCCTACTCACGAAGAGACATGGCAGTGCCACACATCCAACTGGAAATAAGATTATAAGACCTTGAAACAGGAATAGGCAACTCAGCCCCTTGAAACTGCTCTATCTTCTAAAACAATTATGACTGATCTCATTTTGACCTCAACTGCACTTTCCTACCCACTTTTCATTAAACTTGTGGAACCAAAACCAGGCCCCTCTGCAGTTTCTAGGTGAAAGTGAGGTCTGCAGATGCTGGAGATTAGAGTGGTGCTGCAAAGGCACAGCAGGTCGGGCAGCATCCGAGGAGCAGGAAAATCGACATTTCAGACCTGATGAAAGGCTCCTGCCCGAAACATCGATTTTCCTGCTCCTTGGATACTGCCCGACCTGCAGTGCTTTTCCAGCGTCACTTAATCTCATCTCTCTTCCCTCTGCAGTTTCTACTCAGGACACCGCACTGGTGGCCAAGTCCTCTACCTCTACCTAACTGGAGGTTGAAACCAAAAAGAATCAATTTGTCTTTGGTATGTTTGGCTTGTCCATACATAAGTCTCTCAGGGGTCACCCTATTTCAGGGCCAACAGGCTCAATAGCTGAGCAGGCACTCTTCACCAAGCAAAGAACCAAAAGAATACTAAGACATTGTGGAAGGGAAAGGAGAAAACTTACTTAGGGCGTTTTAGTGGTACGACTGAAAATGGCTTGTACATCACTCTCAGTTTATACATAAATGTCCCTGGTTTTAGCGTGTATTTGTTTGAGTCTCTCTATGTAATTTCCAAATTCATTTTCACACAATCTAGCCACACCTCATGGCTACAGATGAGTCTCCATGGATGAAGGCTTGTGCTGAAAGCCTATTGCACTATCTGTAATCAGGTGGTCATCTACATTCAACAGCATGAAAAGACTAGTGAGCTCCCAAACTTCCACATCCTCCTCCTAGTACCCCGTCCCATTAATCCCACGGGCTTCACATTTCTCCAATTCTCCACTCAATACCCCACTGCACCTACATCTATTTATCACTGAGCACTTTGCACTTGAGGTGACTGTGCCAATTGTGGTAGTTCTTTGCCTCTCTGCTTGCAGCCAGTGTGCTCCTGATTGTTGAATGGCTCCTCCTTCCATATTACACACTTCCCAACATGCTTTACAATATCCCTTCTCCTAGATCCTGCCTTATCTTCATATCTGTACTATGCGTGCAGTACCTTGCCCAGATCCTGCAGTACCCTATCCTAAAGACTAACCTGCCAAATATTGGTCTCATGGCAAGAGCCACATATGCCCCTCTTCCTCCACCAGCTGTGGACAGAACAGATGGTGTCATCATGACCACCCCCTCAAACAGCATGACTGGACAGCTGCAGTTTGACATCCCCACCTCTTGCCTGATGCCTATACACTTCCCCAGCTGCATTAGCCATACCTCTCTAGACTTGCCATTGTAGACTCACTACAGACTAAAGGGCTTACTGTGACCAACTGCCTGGATTGCAGAGGCATGGACCCTTGCTTACCAACATTACCCTGACCAGATGCATATCCATTGCCCATTCCTTGGTCTGGTATTGAAGGCTACCCCTGTGCTGGGACTCCCTGATAGATGAGTATTGTTATGGACTTTAGTGAGGACCATTCCCTAAGACTTTGAGACATGACTGCTTGCTAACTAGCACATGGTGCAGGTGTGAAATTGATGTAGCACATTGCCATGCACCAAGACGTAGTGTCTCTAGACTAAGGACAGCTCAGCAGCAAAACAAGTTGCCTGTTTTTGAGACTGGGCACAACAAGGCATGGCAGGACATACATACTTTGGAAATGCAGATAGGTGCTAAGGGAGCAAGAACTAAGGCAGTAAATGTGCATTCCTGAGATGTAATCTGGCTGCCTGTCTCCTTCATAGATTGTCCCAGCTGCAGCCTTTCAATGCTATTTTCTGGTGTGGCCTGAATTCAAGTCTGTATTTCCAGAGTGCACTGCCACCTGTGCCCTGAACAGTGGTTTAGCCACAGGCAACATGGATATTATTTGAGCAAGTGACAGTTGGCACTAATAACATAGACAAGGCTAGGAAGGAGTATCAAGCACTAGGAAGGAAATTGAAGAACAGGTCCTCAAGGATCATAATCTCTGGATTACTGCCCAAGCCACGTGCTAATTGGCATAGGGATAAGAAAATTAGGTAAGTAATTTGTGGCTAAGAGATTGGTGTGGGAAAGAGGGATTCTATTTCATGGGACATTGGCATCAGTTTTGGAATCGGGGCGATCTGTAACAATGGGACGATTTCCACCTGAACCGATCTGGAACCAGTGTTCTGGCGCAAAGGAAAAATAGGGTGGTCACTAGGATTTTAAACTTGTGAGTCGGGGTTGGGGATGGGGAGGGTGGGGGGAAGGGAAAGGGAAAGCAACTGGGAATGTGGAATCAAGTAGGAAGATAAGCAGTAGGTTAGCATGTGTGCAGGGTTTAAGTTCAAAGCAGACTAGGAATGAAGCAAAAAGGAAGGATAACTTAGGACATATTACTAGAGATGTTGGAAACCATCAGGATAAGAAAATTAGCATTAAGGTGCTTTACCTGAATGCTCGTACTATTCGTAACAAATTAGATGAATTAACAGCACAAATCATTGTAAATGATTATGATGTGGTAGGCATCACAGAGGTGAGGTTGCGGGGGTTCGGGACTGGCAGTTAAACATCCAAGGATTTACAACTTATTGAAAAGACGGGGGTGGGCAGAGGGGGTGGTGTTGCCTTGTTAATTAAGAATGAAATTAAATCTATTGCACTGAATGACATAGGATGTGGAGTCTATGTGTGTGGAGTTGAGGAACCACAAAGGCAAAAACAACCATAATGGGAGTTATGTACAGACCTCCCTGCAGTGGTCAGGACCAGGGGCACAAGATGTACCAGGAAATAGATAGGGCATATCAGAAAAGCAAGATCATGGTGATCATGGGGTCTTCAATATGCAAATGTACCGGGTGAACAACGTTGCTGATGGATCCAAAGAAAGGGAATTCATGGAATGCTTACAGGATGGCTTTTTGGAACAGCTTGTGATGGAGCCCACAAGGGACCAGGCTATTCTGGACTTAGTGCTATGTAATAAGCCAGACTTTATAAAAGATCTTAAAGTAAAGGAATGCTTAGGAGGCACTGATCATAATATGGTAGAGTTCAGTCTGCAGTTTGAAAGACAGAAGGCAAAATCGGATGTAATGATGTTACATTTAAATAAAGGTAATTATAGGGGCATGAGAGAGGAACTGATGAAAATTGACTGGAAGCAGAGCCTAGTGGGGAAGACAGTAGAGCAACAATGGCAGGACTTTCTGGGCATAATTGAGGACACAGTACAGAGGTTCATCCCAAAGAAAACAAAGATTATCCGGGGGTCAGGTGCGGGGTGATTAGACAGCCATGGCTGACAAAGGAAGTCAGGAAATGTATCAAAGAAAAAGAGAAAGCCTATAAAGTGGCCAAGAGCACTGGGAAATCAGAAGAATGGGAAAGCTACAAAAACAAACAGAGGATAACTAAGAGAGAAATAAGGAAGGAAGGGATCAAATATGAAGGTAAGCTAGCCAGCAATATTAGAAATGATAGTAAAAGTTTCTTTCAATACATAAGAAACAAATGAGAGGCAAAAGTAGAAATTGGGTCACTCAAAACTGATGCAGAAAGGCTAATGATGGGAGATAAGGAAATAGCTGAAGAACTTAATAAGTACTTTGTGTCAGTCTTCACAGTGGAAGACATGAGTAATATCCCAACAATTAAGGAGAGTCAGGGGCAGAGTTGAATATGGTAGCCATTACAAAAGAGAAAGTACTAGAAAAGCTAAAAGGTCTAAAAAATGATAAATCTCTTGGCCCCAGTGGGCTACATCCTAGAGTTCTGAGGGAGGTGGCTGAGGAAATAGCGGAGGCGTTGGTTGTAATCTTTCAAAAATCACTGGAGCCAAGGAAAGTCCCAGATGATTGGAAAATTGCTGTTGAAACACCCTTGTTCAAGAAAGGATCAAGACAAAAGGTTGAAAATCACAGGCCGATTAGCCTAACCTCTGTTATAGGTAAAATTCTAGAATCCATCGTTAAGAATGAGATTTCTAAATTCTTGGAAGTGCAGAATTGAATTAGAACAAGTCAGCATGGATTTAGTAAAAGGAGGTCGTGCCTGACAAACTTGTTAGAATTCTTTGAAGAGGTAACAAGTAGTTTAGACAAGGGAAACCCAGTGGATGTTATCTATCTAGACTTCCAAAAGGCCTTTGATAAGGTGCCCCACAGGAGGCTGCTGAGTAAGGTGAGGGCCCATACTGTTCGACTTGAGCTACTGGCATGGATTAACGATTGCTGTCTGACAGAAGGTAGGGAGTGGGATAAAAGGTTCTTCTTTGGAATGGCAGCTAGTGACAAGTGGCGTCCTGCAGGATTCAGTGTTGGGGCCGCAGCTGTTCACTTTATATATTAATGATCTGGATGAAGGGACTGGGGACATTCTGGTGAAGTTTGTCGATGATACGAAGTCAGATGGACAGACAAGTAGTACTGAGGAGGTGGGAAGGCTGCAGAAAGATTTAGACCGTTTACGAGAGTGGTCCAGGAAAAATGCTGATGAAATGCAACATGAGCAAATGCGAGGTCTTGCACTTTGGAAAAAAGAAGACAGGCACGGACTGTTTTCTAAACGGTGAGAAAATTCATAAAGCCAAAGTACAAAGGGATCTGGGAGCGTGAGTCCAGGATTCTCTAAAGGTTGATTTGCAAGTTGAGTCTGTGATTAAGAAAGCAAATGTAATGTTGTCATTTATCTCAAGAGGGTTGGAATATAAAAGCAGTGATGTGCTTCTCAGACTTTATAAACGTCTAGTTAGGCCCTATTTAGAATACTGTGTCCAATTTTAGGCCCCACACCTCAGGAAGGACATATTGACACTGGAGTGTGTCCAGCGGAGATTCACATGGATGATCCCTGGAATGGTAGGCCTAACATACGATGAACGGCTGAGGATCCTGGGATTGTATTCATTAGAGTTTAGAAGGTTGAGAGGAGATCTAATAGAAACTTACAAGATAATGCATGGCTTAGAAAGGATGGACACTAGGAATTTGTTTCTGTCAGGCGGGGAGAGTAGGACCCGTGGGCACAGCCTTAGAAGTACAGGGTGTCAATTTAGAACGAAAATGAGAAGACAGTTCTTTAGGCAGAGAGTGCTGGACCTGTGGAATTCATTGCCACTGAGCGCAGTGGAGCCCGGGATGTTAAACATCTTCAAGGCAGAGATTGATAAATTCTTGATCTCGCAAGGAATTAAGGGCTATGGGGAGAGTGCGGGTAAGTGGCATTGAAACACCCATCAGCCATGATTAAATAGCAGAATGGCTTTACTTCCACTCCAATGTCTTGTGGTCTTTCCCTGTCAGGTTTTTCTGACATCTGTCTTGTTTTGTGAGTTTGGTAAATTGGGAAGCCAAATATAAATGAGACAAGTTGTGCCATTAATAAGATGTTTAAGGAGCTTTAATCCTTGTCCTTTGATATCACTTTGCTGCCAAATGTCACTAAGCCACTTGTGAAAAGTGCAAAACGTGAAGCAAAGTGATTTCAATACTGAGATATGCCATACATCTTGCCCATGGCCTATGTTAGGTTCCACCTGTTCTTTTTAATGTAACAAGTATGTTGTAGTTCTGGACATAAAACAGCTGTGTTGTGGTGAAATTTGTCACACAAATTTAAAGGTGGCTTTCAATGTTACTAAGTGTTTTCAGCAGACGAAGATGTAATGGGGGAATATTTGAAATGTTTGACCAAAACTAATATGAGAGTGTTGGCAGATAAATCGAAAGTAGGAGTAAAAGCAGAATCTTGTTAGAATGAGAATCTCAGAGTGTTAAATTAACATTTTGAAGTGGAAGCATATATCAGATATAGACAGGATAGATCGAGTGAATCCTTAGAAGAGTATAAAGAAAGTAGGAGTATACTTAAGAGGAAAATCAGGAGGGCAAAACGGGGACATGAGATAGCTTTGAAAAATAGAATTAAGGAGAATCCAAAAGGTTTTGACAAATATATTAAGGACAAAAGGGTAGCTAGGGAGAGAATAGGTTCCCTCAAAGATCAGCAAGGCAGCCTTTGTGTGGAGCCATAGAAAATGGGCAAGATACTAAATGAATATTTTGCATCAGTATTTACTGTTGAAAAGGATATGGAAGATATAGACTGTAGGGAAATAGATGGTGACATCTTGCAAAATGTCCAGATTACACAGGAAGAAGAGCTGGAAGTCTTGAAACGGTTAAAAGTGGATAAATCCCCAAGACCTGATCAGGTGTACCTGAGAACTCTGTGGGAAGCTAGAGAAGTGATTGCTGGGCCTCTTCTGAGATATTTGTATCATCGATAGTCACAGGTGAGGTGCCGGAAGATTGGAGGTTGGCAAACGTGGTGCCACTGTTTAAGAAGGGTGGTAAAGACAAGCCAGGGAACTACAGACTGGTGAGCCTGACCTCAGTGGTGGGCAAGTTGTTGGAGGGAATCCTGAAGGACAGGATG